>NC_082699.1:49648109-50017801 GCF_949987515.2 Delphinus delphis
AGACCTCGAGGCTGAAAGAGCCTGATGCTCAGGACACCTAGGACGCTTCCTGGCCCGACGTGGCAAGAGGACCGACCCCTCTCTGCGCAGGGTCACCAAATGGCCCGGTTCCAGCTTAGGTGTCAGAATCCGTTCATCTCCAGTTTGCGTCCTTTTCTTTTTGCAATTTAAAGTCGGACTGGAGGCGCAAGGATGGAGGTAAAACGTGCGTTAAAAAAATTACAGTTCAGATTACAAGGACAACAAAATCACCAAGGTCAGGGTAGGTGTCCGTGAACTATGCAAAACCCTGCGGAATGAGGAGTCATAAACGCTCTGAAAAGAATTCTACATTTTAATTTTAGAAGCTCTTTCCAAAGTCCCCTACAGCCTGCCGCTTGCCACCCTTTGGCCCCCTCTCCCGGCTATTGATCATCACCCTCCTTTCCTCTTTTTTCCTTCCAGTAAAAGTAAGTATCCAAAAAACTTTAATTCTTCTCCAGAAGTCCTAAGCCAATTTCGCAGTCGCGGAGCTTTTTCATTGCTTTAACCCAACTTTCTTTCATTTCTTTGGCGAGTACCTGAAATTAGGGTTGCCCGATAGTCTGGAGCCCTAAATCAGGGAAGCGTGGGGCTTAGTTCCGGCGAAACCCTCTGGTGCCTGTGCGGGAAGCTCATTTTCCCCCCGGGGTGGGGTTCAGACTGCCGGCAGGGACCTAGCAGGACGCTCGCTCAGGTTCCGAGCCCAAGTCCCTGGCGGCGGGGACGTGCGCGCGGCGTGGGTGGGCGCTTTAAGCCCGAGCGGCGGTTTCAGCACTAGCTATTTTTAGCTGCGCGTCGCCCCCCTTCCTCCCGGCCTCCGGCTTGGTAGCCTCCGGCGGGCGGCCGCCGCTCCGCGGCTCCCTCCTGTCTCCCCCCACAGTCACTCGCTCTTGGTAGCGTCCACGCGGGCAGGTCTGGAAACTGAGCATGTCTGGAAGCGCTCGGCGGCCTCGGCGGCAGCGGTGGCAGAGCCAGGCTGCGTCAGGCTGAGCCCGTTCACCGCGCGGCCGCAGGAGCGCGGCGCCGACGCCGCGCCGCCCAGCCCAGCCGAGAGGGGCGCACTAGCCGCCGCGGGGCCCGCCGCCGCTCACCGCAGCCCCCTCCTGGCGACCCGCAAGTAAGTTTGTGAGGCGGCTGGGCGGTGGGGCGACGGCTTGGCGGCCCGGGGAAGCCCACGCTGGCAGGCGGGAGGCACGGCTGGCGCTCCGGAGAACCGGCTGGCCGCTGCCCCAGGTGCCCGGCGCCTCGGCGAGCCTCTTGGCCAGTTTGAAAGTGGTGGCCTCTGGGATGTTCTAGTGGGGGGCGGGGCGGGGGCGGCAAAGCAGGAAGTCTGAACTGACTCCGGCGGAGGCCGAGGGGGCCGACTGGGGCAGAGGGAAGGACCGCGCAGCGAGAGAGCGGGCTGGTGCGGGATGGGTTTGGGATGCGGGCTCCCGGCAGAGAACAGCCGCAGAGGGAAAGCCGGGTGTCTCCGGGGGACAGGGTTGAGAGCGCCGTGTGGGAGGCATAGTAGAGGGTGAGCGTGTCCTGGCCGGAGGGGCGGGAGGGAAGATGGATGGAAAGTGGGGCGCGTGGAAAGCGGATTTGAACCAGAGCTTAGGACGCCGGTGGAGGGGGCCGTGGGCCCCGGGAAACGAGTGGACTCGAATAATTTGGGGAGTCTGTACCAGGTCAGGGTGATATGATGATGGAGAGGGACAGGCTTGGATGGAGGTCTTCGAAGCGAATACGCGAGGCCAAATGTTGGGAACTGGCTGGACAGAGGATGGAGGCAGAAAGTGGCCTGGAAGGGCCAGTAGGAAAATCGCTGAGGGATTTGGGTAAAGGGGAGGAGGGGAGTGGTGCAGAGATCGAGCGGAGGAACGGGGCTGCTGTTGGGGCTCAAAGGCTCAGGAAAGGCTTGGAGGCTACGCTACGTGCGGTCCCCCTGACTAGTGAATTAGTAGCGGTTCTCTGAGGTTTACTTGCACGCCAGGCTCCTCCTTCATCTTCTACCTCGCTTGTTAACAGGGCAGCTCGCTTTAGGCAAGCTTGTAGATTTGGACAGATTAAGCAACCGGGAAGGTAGTCATTTGCAGGGGAGCTGCCAGTGGTTCCCGGCACCCTCAGGGTGCAATGTAGGGTCTGAATGTGTGTGTTTCAGGGGATGGTGGAGGGTGATTTCTGCTCTAGGCCACAGGAATCCGGGAGGTACGGTGTTTGGGGCCGGGAAGTCAGACAGAAGTCTGCAGTGTGCAACTCGCGGCGGGGCGTGTGAGTATGCGTGTGTGCGCGCCTGTGCGCGTGTTGCCCGCCCGGGGTCGCGTGTGTTGCTGCAGTCTGTCTCCATGACGAGGAGATCCAGGGCTCCACAGGCGGCACGGGGAGGGGATTAAAGGAAACGTGCTTTCCTGCCTCTCTTCTGCCTCCTTTCCCTAGGGTCGCATTCTTTGCTCGTCCAATGATGCTCTTCTCTAACCTCTTCCCCCGACTTCTGCACGTCCCAAACCTGACGCCGGTCTTGTCCTCTGATTCGGTACCCCGGAGGACGCTGCTGTCCCTCCTCTGCCAGAGGGAATCCGAGGAGTCCCGCTGGTTAGAGGGGCTCCCGAATCCACCAGTCTTTCCCTGGGGCGTCACTCCGGGGGTCCTCAGTTCACTCTGCTGCCCCTGCAGGTGACGCAGTGATGTTGCCCCGCGGACCCCAGTGATGGCTCCAAATAGCCAGCACTTACTGGTTCTCGCGAGGTGGGTCTCCCCAGAGTTTCCCACAGGTAATTGTAACTTAAAAAGAAAAAGACCAGGTTAGTAGAAAAAACAAGCCCTGAGGGCAAAAAGCTTTATGCAAAAGCGCCTCTTAGACTAACAAATATTTTACCCACCAACCACAAGAAGGGAAGAAGCTTCTTCAGCGTACGCATCTGAAACTGGAGGGGAGGGGGCGGCAGAGCGGGAGTTGTCACCATGTCCACGGTTTCTTAGACTCCATCCAGCTTGCTATTTCCTGTCCTCCGTGCCATATTTTAAGCGAGACTTTACCAAATACAGGAAATGAGGGTGAAGGAGACTGTGGAAACCTGTGCCATCTGTGGAAGGACTCAGAGAAGGGAGAGCGAGAGCTGTGCTTACTGTCTGCCAGATATCTCAGAGGGCTGGGCTCTGAGATTGTGTGTTCAGACATCAGAAGTAATTCTGAACATCCAAATTGCAGGGGGGAGACTCAGATGAAGGGAAGTGAGAAACTCTGAAAAAGTGATGAGGACCATAGTATGGGGTTGTCTTACAAGGTGATCACTGACCTGTGGAGGGACACAGCAGAAGAACAGCAAGCTTCTAATGGCCAGGGGCATGTTGTCTTATTCCATAGGACAGTGGCTGGCCCAGTTTCTAGTACAGTAACTATTGAAAAATACCTTTTGAAGTATGGCCATGATTCTGGATATCTGAAAAGTTTGAATACAAAGACATATACTGTCATTTTCTGCTTCTATTACTATGTTTTTTTCATTGATTATTATTAGAACATGTGGTGAAGGTAAAATAAATTATTATCTTACCTATTAATACTGTTCTCCCCAGAGTGCTGCTCAAATAGATATAACCAAATATGTTTGCCTGTTTTTTTTGTTTTGGGAGTCATGGAGGAAGGAGAGTTGGGCAAATTGATTAGGATGTCAAATAAAGGTAGAGTTTAGGCACCTGAAGATCTTTTGCGTGTGTGGAGGTGAAAGCTTCATTTATATAATGCTAAATTCAGTGCAAAATGAGAAAACCCTTCTGTCTCCACTCCTTACCTCGTGCATTTGAAATACAAAGGATTGTACCCTTGGGCTGGTTCTTAGTCCTCTGAAGGCTAGCTTAATAATTTTCCCAGAGGATTGTTCCCTAAATTCAGGTACACTTTAGGAAATAATCAATGGACTCCCTGCAACCCTAAGGTAAAGTCATTAAAAAAAAAGTGGTGAAATGGTTTGATGAAGCAGAATAATGAGTGAGAGAAATATTAACCAAAACGTAAGAAGAGAAATCACTTTCTCTTGCCCCAGGGTTAGATCTTACTGATAGGCTTAGAACAGTGGTTCTCAACAGGGACAGTTTTGCCCCCCAGGGGACACTGGCAATGTCTGGAGATGTTTTTGGTTGTTACAACTGGGTGGGGAGGGGTGCTACTGGCATCCCGTGAGCAGAGGCCAGGGATGTTGCTAATATTCTACAAGGCATTGGGTTGTCCCCCATAACAAAGAGTTATCCAACCCCACATGTCAGCAGTGCTGAAGATGAGGAACCCTGGCTTAGAGCTAGGTATGATTATAATGAAAAGCGGCTCCTGTCAGGATGCTTTCACGTATTCCTATTGGAAGTCTATCTTGAAAATCAAGAGTAGTTAATATTAAGAGACTTTCTTTGCAAATGGCCCCATATTCAAAAACAGTCGCTTTAAGGAAATTAAAGAGGTTTCCTTTTAGCAGAACTTCTTTTCAGCCTTCAAAAAAAAAAAGTCCTCAAGTAGATTGGGAATGTCTGAAAAGACATATATAGTATGCATAGGAACTGAGTAAACATTTTTTTGATGAAAACAAGTTAAAACTGGTTCTGCCACTGTATTTTTCACTGTACTTGTTTGGTAATTGCTTTTAAAAATACATAGTTTTAAAATTAATATTAATTTAAATTACAACTAATAAATTCTTCATGTAGTGAGGGATTGAACCGAATCAGGCAAAAATGTTAGCTGAACACTTATTAGAAGCCTCATGAAGTGTTCCAAAATGAAACCTTAGTATTTGTAGACATCTGCCCAGGAAGGTAAGAACCTGTATAATTTTCGTGCATTTAGTTTCAGTTTTAAATCGACAGCAAGGCATGTATTGAGAAGCAAACCTTTCCGACTTGCAGTACAATACACTGCTTGGAGAGGGGAAACAATAGCTTACACTCTTGGATGTAATAAGATCAGGGAAGTGTTCTAAGAACACCTGTGTGCAGGAACTCAGAAGCTTGCTTGATAAAACCTTTGTCATGATCACACTGAGGCCTGGAGAAACTAAACAGATTTAGTTAGTCTCCCTTCCGTCTCCCTCCACCTGCCAGCACTTTTATTGGTGGGTTGGTTTCAGAATTCATTCTAAAGGGATCCTCATTAGGGCTGCTTACTTCCCTTCTTGTTCTAATAACCATTCCCTCCATCCTTGGCCGTCACCATCCCTCAGTCCTTCAGGAATTCATGCAGCAGAAGAGTCTCCTGCTTAGTTTCTGGGGCACCCGGTAACCTCTCCTTTTCTCCTGTGTGTACAAACACAAACAGCTCTTTCCTGCTTCTGAGAGGAACAGAGATTTGCGTCTCTCTTGGAAAAAGGCAGTGGGGAGAGTCCTTGTTTTCCACAGAGGCAACCTCAGTTTCTCTGCTTGCACCCTTGAATGTCTTGTTCAATTGTTTGTTCAGTTGCATATTCTTGATTTTAGGAAGGCTTCCTCTTTCCAAAGACAGAGTGAAAGAACTGAGGAGGGTAGAACTTCACTGTGAGCCGCACTGTTGTTGATAGAGGGCACCTCTCATGGGCTGTATGAAGCCTCAAGGATATGATTTGAACCAATGATAATCCTATTTGTAAAGTCAACAAGCATTTGTAAGTTCAACAGTAGCAGGTTCTGTTCTAGACACTGGGACTCTGCATTTGCAATGCTGAGCTGCATTGTGCCTTGCAACCGGTTTGCAAAACCAAGTTCATTTAGAGTAATATACATATATTTCACGTATGTCTCAAAGTCTATCTATAAAAAGAAATACAGGATGGGTATTTGTTTTCATTAAAGTTGGAGAGGCTATAGAGCCTTATTCTTAAAAATACTTCAGAACACATTGTTGATATGCAGAAGGCAAAAGAAACCATTAGGGGGGAAACAGTTACATGTGTTTCTCTATAGATCAGACAAGGAGGGAGTGAGCAATCTGAGGTGAAAGGGGTCAGTTCTTATCTCCCTTTTCCTTTCTTTAGGACATAGTTATTGATTTTGTTTGACATTTGAGGAAAGAGAGATGATTTCCTTCCCCACAGATACTTGTTGAATGGGTCTGTGCCCTTTTATACTTCTGATAGCCATAGTAGGAGGCAGTGGGCTGGCTGATATGATAGTTAGAGTGAAGCAGAATTTCAAATCAATTTTGTCAATAATGTTTGTGACAAAGGCTCACTTTCAAAAGCTGAGCATACCATGTCACTATTTTGATGAGACTAATATAAAGATTACAGAGCTGAACATCTCTGCTGATTTGGCTACTAGGTACTGCCTATGCTTTAAACTATCAGAGTGCATGTATTGGGAGTGGGGAATGAAATGATATGTCAGCTTCTCTTACCTATGAACAAACTTGCGGGTCACTGTGGCAGGTCAGTTATTGTCCAGCTGGAAGAAGGGTAGTGTCAAGGCTGGGAATTTTATTGAACAGTGTATGCTGTCCTTGCTGAGTTTAAGAACGAGAAAAAGAACAACAAAAGCAGGAATTTGAAATTTATGCTACAGCAGAGGCAAAGAGACTTTCTGCTTTTAATTTCATTTTAGCTTATTATTGTTAAGGACAAGCAGCAGTAATGCATGAAAAAGGTAACCTTGCCTGTGGAAGGTTTTACTTTTGTTCATAAATGCTTGTTCATCTTCAGAAGCAAATAGCCTAGAACGTATCCTGAGGCTTTCAGCCTTCAGTATAAATAGTGTGTCTCTTCTATCTCTAGAATATTCATTATGTGATATCATTCGGAATCTGAATACTGGGCTAAATTGGCTGATGCAGTCCCTTCTAATTTAGGGATTTAGCGTTGTCTCTGTCCTTTTAAAGAAGGTGAAAGAGATATACTGTTTGTCATTGGGAGCACAGTTATGGGTGCTGGAAGCAGCCTCTTTTACACACAGACATGCCTGGTACTTGACATTGGTCTGGGACTCCACTGACCAAAACATAGATCTCAGTCTTCTGGATTATGAAGCCTGATTTTAGCAATTTTGATTGGAACCAGAGCTGCGACCAGGCTTGTGAATCAATTGACGTTTTCGGAAAAGACCAAATGATGAGCCAGAATACTCGCCACCCATTGCCAGGAAAGAGGGACAGCAGTTTAAGGAGGATCAAGAGATTTGCAGGGCTTCCCTGGTGGCGCAGTGGTTGAGAGTCTGCCTGACGATGCAGGGGACGCGGGTTCGTGCCCCCTTCCGGGAAGATCCCACATGCCGCGGAGTGGCTGGGCCCGTGAGCCATGGCCGCCGAGCCTGCGCGTCCGGAGCCTGTGCTCCGCAACGGGAGAGACCATGACAGTGAGAGGCCCGCGTACCGCAAAAAAGAAAAAAAAAAAGAGATTTGCAGTCAGATCTGGCACTCTTACTTAGTAGTTCTGTGGCTTTAGATGAGGGTTTTTTTTTTCTTTTTTAACTTCATGGAGCTCCAATTTCCTCATCTTTGAAATGGAGATTTTTTTTTTTTTCCCTGTAGAGTTCACTATAGGATTAGAGGAAATATTTTCAAAGCAAAAGTGCGTATTAATAGTGTTGGTGATGGTGGTGCTTATATGTCCTTCTAGTGCTGGAATTTAAATAGTTACTGTCTAGGAAGTGGAAGTAGTGGGGCCATTGGTGAGCAAGATGAGATGGAAAAGGACAATGGGAGTGGATCATAGTTAGGAAGGGGTTTTGGAGGTGAAGTAGTCTGATGTCCTCTTTTGACTGATGGGGCCTTGGGGACTCAGGATTATGGTGTGATTTGCCGAAGGTTATGCTGCATCATTTCAGCTGAGTCTATAATTTTTCAAAGTCTCCATCCTAACATTCTCCACCTTAAGAGCACACTTATTTTCTTGGTTAAATCCATGTTTCTTCTGTTTATCTAAAAATGGTTATTCAGCTCAAGAACCTCTCTTTTCAGTTGTTACATTCCAGGTCTTTTATAGGCAACTAAAGAAGGCATCAATGGATCTCTAATTGAATTTGTATAGGAGTTCAACTCAGCTCTTCACTTAAGTGATCAAGATGATCAAGTACATGTTTATGTTTTCCTAATTGGGGTGAACATTAGTAGAGTTTTATCTAAAAACAAAAAAACCGCCACTATGGATAATGTTCTTCAAATAGGTTATTGCTATTAATGACAAGAAAATTGAAGATTGGCCCTTGTTGATGGTTCTGTTGCTAAATTAATAGTTTGGTTTTTGTTTTAAATCAGTGCTGTTGCCATTGTGGTTTCTTGAAGAGTTTCAGATTCAATGAAAATGTTAAAACCTACATGTGTTGGAAGTACTTTGTGAGTTGTAAAGTATATTATGTCTGTTGTCTTATTTGTAATTTATGGTAAAGATATATTATCAGTTACAGTAATGAAAGACTTAAAATTGAAAGCCAGGACAGAAAAAACATTCCCTTTCGAATCAGACAGACTTGAATTCAAATCTCCATTTTTAAGTCACTAGCTGTGAAAACTTGGACAAATTACTTGACTTTCCAGCTTCTCCTGTCTTTTGCGAATCACACCCACCAGATTACAGGTATGATTCTTGTGATGATTAAGTACGATAAGCAAGTAAAGATCTTAGCATGGTGCCTGGCACCCTTCTTTGTCCTTGTACACTGCTAATTCGCCGTACTTCAGCTACGCCTCTAAAGTAATTATTTATACTTGAATTAGTTCAGAGTTTTTCACTGTGAAGAATCAGAAAACCTGATTTTAAGTGACTTGAGGGGAAGTAAAAAAGAGAGAGAGACTTCATGAATGTGTAACTCAGTAAAATAGGGGAGTATATCTGGCTCCAGGTAGGACCTAATTTAAGGCTCAAACCATGTGACTAGTTCATTGTTAATGGGAGTGAGAATAAAAAGGTTGTTAGTAGTCCAGTTGGAAACTATGCATTAATTTCTTTTAAGTCTTCCAATAGCTTCTTCTTGGACAGAAGCACACAGCCTTGCTAAAACAATAATAAATCCATTATAGATAGCTGTATGTAGAAGAGTTTTGAGCTGCTTCCATAGATTATTTTGTGGGAGGGAATGGAGTGAAGCTGAAATTTCAGTGGAACCTACTAATAGTGGTAAGTCAAAATAAGATAGGCGGTAAAACACAGCAGAACAAAATTCAAAGCTTCAGTTTTGTAATTTATCAGACTTCCTTAACTGAATTAAATAGAAACTGGTTCTGGGCAATTTAAGCAGAAAGGAATTCATCATGTGGTCATGAAATAGTTCATGGAATCGAAGGAAATGCTGAAGAAGAAGACCTTGGAAAGGGTACCCCGCTGTCGGGTTGAGTCAACTCTAACTGTTTTCCGTCATTGTGTCACTGTGCCCAAGACGCAGAATTCTGAGAGAGAAAGAGAGAGTCAGTTCAGAGAAAAAACAGGGCATCTTGACCGGCAGTCCACCAACATTGTGTTTCATGGGCCCAAGGGGCTACCAAGGCATAATCTCTAATCTGCTCCTACCAGAAGGAGGGGAATAGATGATACCGGGCAGGCATACTCAACTCATGTCCACTACATAGATTCGGATGGGAAAAACTTGCTTCAGTGATGATGAATTACTAGAAGGGAAAAAAGGAAAACAAAATGACAGCAACAAATAAAATGAGTGTATTATCTAAACAGAACCCATGTGGGAGGCAAAAATACTTGGTCGGTTTCCTAAGGCTACTCTTACAAATTATCACCCACTGGGTGACTAAAAACAACAGAAATTTATTCTGTCACAGTTCTGGAAGATAGAAGTCTGCAATCAAGGTGTTGACGGGGCCATTCTCTCTTTGAAGGTTCTAGGGGGAGAATCTGTTCCATGCCTTTCTCTTAGCTCCTGGTGCCGCCAGTAATTGTTGGCGTTCCTCTGTTTACAGAGGCATCACTCTAATCTCTGCCTGCATCATCACATGGTGTTCTTTCTCCCCTGTGTTGAATCTGTGTCTCTTCTTTTCTGATAAGAACCCTGGTCATATTGGATTAAGGGCCCATACTGTTCTTGTATGACCTCATCTTAATGTAAGCAATTACATCTATAATGACCCAATTCCAAATGAGGTCACATTCTGATGAGATTCTGGGAAGGACATGAGATTTGGGGAGACACTATCCAACCTAGTACTGATATAATGTGGATAAAATAAACAACAATGCACGTAGCTAGGTCTAAAGAGTGGGAAGGGGGTACTATCCTTTTATTCTGTTATAAAACTCTATCTGAAGTATCGTGCCTGGTTTAGGCACCCCTTTTCAGATGATCATGTGTCCCCTGGAGAACTAGTGGAAAAACAGTTTGCTTTGTAAGGGCAGTTTTTTGGAACTACGGACCATAAACTTGGCAAAGAGGAGTTCAAGATAAATATGAGCTTCCAGTTGTCGAAAGGAAGAAAGATTGAATCTTTATCGCTCGCTTAAGAGCTAAGACCTATGGCCGGGAATTTCAGAGAAGCCGATTTTCGCTCACTGTAAGCGAGAACAATCTTATGTAAGTGTGGTTCAGGAGTCCCCATCTCTGGAAGCACTCAGCAGGAGCTCGTCATCCATATTTGTTACGGATGATGTAGAAGAGATTTCTGAATATCCAGGGAGCTTAGATGAGATAACTGCCCAACGTTCCATGTTTAAGATTCTCTTCTAGGAACACATAGGCCGTTAGTGATCCCCCAAACATTTATTAAGCATGAAGCGTGGTATTGTATGTTGGTGGAAACAGTAGTAAACATGGCATGCATAGTCTCTGGTTATTACGTAGATAAATATTTCAGTGGTCTACTATGGTAGTGATAGTACATATCCAGGAACCTGTAAAGTATCTGGCACAAAGCACAAGATTAGTAATTACTTGTTGAGTGAATTTGTTGTTTAATCGGAGTCTACTTTACAAATATATGTTCACGTTGTTTACCTGGAGTACTTGACCTGATAGGTATCAGCACGGTCATATTCCTTCATACGATTTCTCCATGGCCTTCTGGCTCTATAGGATTACCTTGTTCATATATCATCCCTCTCTTTGTTTCATTTTTACCATCTTAAAAATAGGGGTGGAGTTGGGGAGTGATTTTCCTCCTTAATCTCTTTCCGCCTCTGGGCTGTCTTTGCCAACAGAGGCAGCCCTGAACCTCTGAAGTTCATGTGTTACTGTGAAGACTGGAGGGGACTTTGGCTAAAGCAGTGTTTCTCAGAGTGGGGGACACTATGACTGATTTTATACGAGATGACTTTGGGTGGTGTATGGATATGTATTGAACTGAATTGAAAGGATTTTGTATTTGTTCTCTTCCAATGTTTCTTATCAAGGCAAGGAGGAAGTTTCAATTTGGTGCTAGTGTTAAACATGTATTCAAGATACTAGTTTTAGCTCCCTTTTTAAGAGTAGGCTTCAGTTGCCAAGCTTTCAAAAGTCCAGTAAAACTATTTTGTTTCCATTCTATTCATTTTTTTATTTTCCTTCATGCTCAGTGCTAGTTTCCATATAAAATAATGACACAAAGCTTCCTTTAAAAATTCATGCAGTTAAATTTTCTAATGGTGTGATATTTTTAAAAAATCAAGACGGTAATATATATATAGATGATTGAGACTCGGAAATTTCTGTGTCAGAGTTCTCCTGATGATTCATGTGTCTGGACTTTCTTCCTTGCTGTTTCTGGCACTCCTTTGCACTGTGGACACCTGAAAGCAGCTGTTCTGTGTAAGAGTCCTCCCTTTCTGTGTTGGTTCACAAGATACCTGTTGGCCCAGAGAAAGGGAACTTTGTGCATATAAATATGGCTTTGCGTTGCTTATGGTGCCTAGGTACTATGTATTTCTGAACTATCCTTTAAAAGCAACTCAAAATTGCTTTTCTGGCTTTTAAGGTAGATTTGTACATTGATAGAAAATGTTGAATTAATTTTAATTTATGTAATTCTTTCTCCATTGTATTTGTTTTTGTTTTCCTTTCTTTTTGTGATAGGGCCCAGACTTCATAAAGAAGAAGGAGATTTTCTTTTTACAGGTTTTTTTTTTTTTTTTTTTTTACATTTTACTACCTCAGGGAATCAGTTATAATACTGAAGGAATTTTTAAAATTTTCAGCCAGTTTTATACATGAGCATGTTTAAAAAGTCAAAATTTTCTACAAGGCATATGATATAGACTAGTAGTTTCTTCCTCCACTGCTCACTATCTCCAATTCCTTATTCATAGGAAGCAACCACTTTTTTTCTGGTGTTTATTTCCGTATCCCTAAATACATAGAGTTCTAGATCTTGATATTTGCTCTTATCTGGTAACTTCCTAGATTAGAAGATATGGAAGATGAGTATTATTATCTCTTTCACCAACTTCCTTCCATCTTGTTCTTCCTCCATCTTCCCACTCCTCCCAACAGTATTTCTTTCTTTTCTTTTCATTTGTTTATTTTTGATGAAATAAAGTTCAGAAGTTTGGTTTCCATGTAAGGTGGAGAAATTCACAAGAAATCACTCCCACTATCACAATGACAAAAAGCTGGATTTTGTATATTATATAAAGTCATAACTTGTCTTGGGCCCATCAAGAGCTGAAGTCACAAGATAAGCAAGTGAACTGAAGTCCAAAAAAGGACAAGTCCTTCTAAGGAGATATGGGACATGAACCCTTTTACCTCTGCCAGCTCATAGGAAGAAGAAATAATATACACAAAAGTGAATAAGAAGAGTACACCCATGTTCATAGCAGCATTAGTCACAGTAGACATGGTGTAGAAACAACCCAAGTGTCTATCGATGGATGAATGGATAAACAAAATGTGGCATATACATATACAATAGAATATTATTCAGCCTTAAAAAGGAAGGGAATTCTGACACATGCTGTAACATGGATGAACCTTGAAGACATTATGTAGGTGAAAGAAACCAGTCACAAAAAGACAGATTCTTATATGATTCCACTTTATAAGGTACCCTGAATAGTCAAACTCATGGAGATGAAAATGTGGTGGCTGGGCCTTCCCTGGTGGTGCAGAGGTTGGGAGTCTGCCTACCGATGCAGGGGACACGGGTTCGTGCCCCAGTCCGGGAGGATCCCACATGCCGCAGAGCGGCTGGGCCCGTGAGCCATGGCCACTGAGCCTGTGTGTCCGGAGCCTGTGCTCCGCAATGGGAGAGGCCACAACAGTGAGAGGCCCACGTACTGCAAAAAAAAAAAAAAAAAAAAAAAGTGGTGGCTGTCACGGGCTATAGGGAGGGGGAAATGGGGAGCTCTTGGCTAATGGATACAGAGTTTCAGCTTTACAAGATGAAAAGGTTCTGGAGATGGACGGTGGTGATGGTTGCTCAACAATGTGGATGGACTTAATGCCATTGAACTGTACACTTAAAATGGTAAAGATAATAAATTTTATGTATGTTTTACCACAACTAAAGATAAAAATATTTTAGAAAGCGAATAAGAAGAAAGATTTAAAATCTTTAAAAAATTCTTGAAAGTCAAGTGAGGACTTAGCAGGATACCTGAGAATACCTGGGAGCGTAGATGCAAGGGGAGTCTGCACTCTCTCACAAGTTCTTTCTTTCCTTTTTTTTTTTTAATAAATTTATTTATTTATTTTTGGCTGTGTTGCGTCTTCGTTTCTGTGCGAGGGCTTTCTCCAGTTGTGGAGAGCGGGGGCCACTCTTCATCGCGGTGTGCGGGCCTCTCACTGTCACAGCCTCTCCCATTGTGGAGCACAGGCTCCAGACATGCAGGCTCAGTAGTTGTGGCTCATGGGCTTAGTTGCTCTGGGACATGTGGGATCTTCCCAGACCAGGGCTCAAACCCGTGTCCCCTTCATTGGCAGGCAGATTCTCAACCACTGCGCCACCAGGAAGGCCCCCTTTCTTTTTTTTTTAATTGAAGTATAGTTGATTTACAATGTGTGTTAGTTTCTGGTATATAACAAAGTGATTCAGTTATGCATATATATATTCCTTTTCATATTCTTTTCCATTATGATTTATTACAGGATATCAAGCATAGTTCCCTGTGCTATACAGTAGGACCTTGTTTATCTATTTTATATATAGTAATTTGAATTTGCTAATCCCAAACTGCTAATTTATCCCTCTCCCTCCCATGGTAACCATACATTTGTTTTCCATGTCTCTGACTTTGTTTTGTTTTGTAACTAAGTTCATTTGTATCATATTTTAGATTCCACATATAAGTGGACAAGTTCTTTCCCATGGGTCTCTGCTCAGTGCTTACCAGAGAGTTTGGGGGCAAGGAGGTTAACCAGAGAGAGAAACCCCATTGGTTCCACAGGTGTGCACATAGTGAGAGGCTGCCCCTGGAAACAGGTGTAAAATCCCACCTCCAAGCCCAGATTCTTCTCTTACTGGCAAAAGCCTTTTGCCACTGGGGAAGGGGCAGAAACCCCACTGAGCCCAGCATCCTGCCCTGGTACAAAGTGGAGATCTGTAGAAAAGTTGAGGAAAAGCCAGCCTAAGGCCCAGGTTCATAGCACCTAAGAGTGAGGGAAGACCCAGAAAACTCAAACGTTTATGTAGCAGCTGTATTCATAATTGCTAAATATTGGAAACATCGCAGAGGTCCATCAGTTGGGGAATGGATAAACAAATTGTGCTGGTATTCCATAGAATAGAATTCTACAGGGCAATAAAAAGGAATAAAAGGAAAGTGCTGACTTCACCACTGTGCCAGTGTTCACTGAGAGTAACCATCAGGGAGACAGCCATGAATATTTCATGAAAAACATGGCACTTTAGAAAATGCAAAGGTTGGGAAGGAGATCAAGACAATTATGTAGAAAGCAGGAGTGCTTAGAGGGGCTGATTGTGAGGCTAGGAGAGACTTAGAGGTCATAATTTGCTCAGCAAGAAGACAGTCCTATATATGATCTGAGGGTTTTTTTCATTATGATACATAAAATACTATTGATTTATAAACTACTCTCCTTTTGAACCTCAAAGCCCCCTGTAAATACATAAACAGGTTTTTCACTACCCTAAACGTATGTCAAGTTGGTCATAGATTCTTCAAAGTTAAAGCGTCTTTAGAATTCATCTAATATCCTTCTGAACTGGGGTTCTTAACCTGTAGTTCACAGGCATGGATAGAATTCAGCTAGTACACAAACTTGGGTAAGGAAAAATGACATCTTTATTGTTATTAACCTCTAATTGAAATTTAGCATTGTCCTTCATTATAGGTGTAGGTTACCAACCACAGTGGCATCAGCAGTACCTGTGACTATCACCAATGGAAGTCACAGATAATATCATATCCCATTACAGTTGTTGGCAGATATTTAAAACAATCATCTAAGGAAACACTCCCATTTACCATTGCAACAAAAAGAATAAAATACCTAGAAATAAACCTACCTAAGGCGACAAAAGACCTGTATGCAGAAAACTATAAGACACTCATGAAGGAAATTAAAGATGATACAAACAGATGGAGAGATATACCATGTTCTTGGATTGGAAGAGTCAACATTGTGAAAATGACTATGCTACCCAAAGCAATCTACAGATTCAGTGCAATCCCTATTAAACTACCAATGGCATTTTTCACAGAACTAGAACAAAAAATTTCACAATTTGCATGGAAACACAAAAGACCCCAAATAGCCAAAGGAATCTTGAGAAAGAAAAACGGAGCTGGAGGAATCAGGCTCCCAGACTTCAGAGTATACTACAAAGCTACAGTAATCAAGACAGTATGTTACTGGCACAAAAACAGAAATATAGACCAATGGAACAGGATAGAAAGCCCAGAGATAAACCCACGCACATATGGTCACCTTAGTTTTGGTAAAGAAGGCAAGAATATACAATGGAGAAAAGACAGCCTCTTCAATAAGTGGTGCTGGGAAAACTGGACAGCTACATGTAAAACAATGAAATTAGAACACTCCCTAATACCATACATAAAAATAAACTCAAAATGGATTAAAGACCTAAATGTAAGGCCAGACACTCTAAAACTCTTAGAGGAAAACATAGGCAGAACACTCTATGACATAAATCACAGCAAGATCCTTTTTGACCCACCTCCTAGAGAAATGGAAATAAAAACAAAAATAAACAAATGGGACCTAATGAAACTTAAAAGCATTTGCACAGCAAAGGAAACCATAAACAAGACAAAAAAGACAACCCTCAGAATGGGAGAAGATATTTGCAAATGAAGCAACTGACAAAGGATTAATCTCCAGTATTTACAAGCAGCTCATACAGCTCAATATCAAAAAAAAAAACCCAATCCAAAAATGGGCAGAAGACCTAAATAGACATTTCTCCAAAGATATACAGATTGCCAACAAACACATGAAAGGATGCTCAACATCACTAATCATTAGGGAAATGCAAATCAAAACTACAATGAGGTATCACCTCACACCTGTCAGAATCGCCATCATCAAAAAATCTACAAACAATAAATGCTGGAGAGGGTGTGGAGAAAAGGAAACCCTCTTACACTGTTGGTGGGAATGTATATTGATACAGCCACTGTGGAGAACAGTATGGAGGTTCCTTAAAAAACTAAAAATAGAACTACCATATGACCCAGCAATCCCACTACTGGGCATATACCCTGAGAAAACCATAATTCAAAAAGAGTCATGTACCACACTATTCATTGAAACCCTATTTACAATAGCGAGGACATGGAAGCAACCTAAATGTCCATGGACAGATGAATGAATAAAGAAGATGTGGCACATATATACAATGGAATATCACTCAGCCATAAAAAGAAACAAAATTGAGTTATTTGTAGTGAGGTGGATGGACCTAGAGTCTGTCATACAGAGTGAAGTAAGTCAGAAAGAGAAAAATAAATACCGTATGCTAACACATATATATGGAATCTAAAAAGAAAAAAAACAAAAAAAAAAACAGTTCTGAAGAACCTAGGGACAGGACAGGAATAAAGACGCAGACGTAGAGAATGGACTTGAGGACACAGGGAAGGGGAAGGGTAAGCTGGGACGAAGTGAGAGAGTGGCATGGACATATATACACTACCAAATGTAAAATAGCTAGCTAGTGGGAAGCAGCCACATAGCACAGGGAGATCAGCTCGGTGCTTTGTGAGAACGTAGAGGGGTGGGATAGGGAGGGTGGGAGGGAGGGAGATGCAAGAGGGAAGAGATATGGGGACATATGTATATGTATAACTGATTCACTTTGTTATAAAGCAGAAACTAACACACCATTGTAAAGCAATTATACTCCAATAAAGATGTTTAAAAAATATCATCTATGCTCATTGCTACTTTGAAAGTTTGGTTATTATTAGATCTGCTGTTAGATCTTTTTATTTAGAGTATTAGAAAAAGAAACACATATACCATGTCACGAATTCATTCTTTTATAATTTGATAACTGTTTCATTGTATTTCATTTCCTTTGTATTCCTGTGTATCTCATTCTTAGAAGAGGTCATAGACTTTCACAGACTCCTAGAGGGATTCACAGCATCACAGAAGAACCTGGAACCTCTCTTGGTCTGTCAGCAGTAAATTCCATTCAGCACAGATGGCTTGGTCCAGAAAGCCGGAGCTGTTGAGTGCGTTCCCACACTCTGCACGTGTTCTTGATCTGCCGGATGCCATCTGTGCCATTCCGTAGGGAACAGTGGTTCTAGCAGGTTTTCTGTCAATGGTGAGGGCAATGAGCATGTTTCTGAGCATGTGTAGATTCTCGGTGGCTTCTTTAAGAAGCCTCTCCTATAGTGGGGCCTTAGAAGTAAGGACCTGGTGTCATGCACCTTGCCTATTAGAGGCCTAGGTTTTAGAGCACCATCCCATGTTCATGGCTCTGGGCCTCTGGAATCCTTGGTGGGGAGACACGCAACTCTAACAGAGTCAGTCTTGTGGGTTCCACTTACATGTTTGTGAATTCCAGGAGGACTGATGTCTAACTTCAGAGCCATAGGTCAGGGCTCTTTTTCTAGTATTGATTCAGTTCCCTGGCAGGTAGTGTAAGATTTAAATGAACACATCTCCCTTGCCAAGATTTTTTTTTTTTTTTTTTGCCAAGATTTTTATATTTTTACTTTTATTGTCTTTTAAACCTTATTTTAAATGCTGTCATGCCAGAGCGGACCATTTGGGTGACTTAAATGCCGGTAGTGATATTGGGCAAATGGGCATCCACCTGGACGCCCGAGGAATGGGAGAATTGCTTCCCTGTGGGTTATACTTTGCAGCTAGATACATATCCGTTATGAAGGTAAGTTTTCTACATATCTCAGGATAGCTTTTTTCATTTTTGACAACCCTGACAGGAAGTTTTGCCTCTTTTGGAATAAAATCTGCTTTTGTTTAACTTCTATCACTGACCTAGGTTTGGTCTGTAAAACCTCACAATTAAATTTCCTGAAGTTACTGCAGTGCTCTTACTGTGACCTTCCTGATGTGTTCAAAGAATGCAGATCATTGTGAAATCTGCCAAAGTATATTTTGACTGAAATAGACTTTCTGGGAGACATTAATCTTAGGCTGCAATGGAACATTTTTCTAACAAATGTTTGGGATCTTAATATGTGTCAGGCACTCAGCTGAACACAGATGGTATATATAATAAGGGGCAGAGCAGATGTGTCCCTGCCCCTGTGGGTGTTAGCTGTAGTGTTAGCTGTAGTGCCGGAAGGAACTCGGCACACCAAGTAGGTGGGGTGGGAGGCTGTACAGCAGAGTGAAATGACCCTGCTAAAAGAGGGGCTCCCTAATCGGGGGCCGCATAGGTGGAGCTGCGGGCAGGAATAGGGGCGTGTCCCAAGCAGAGGAAACAGCTTGGCCTTTATGAGGCAATGCAAGGTGATCGGTGTGGCTGAGTCAAGGGTGAGGGTAGGACCAGATGGAGGTGGAAAGGTAAGCTAGCATCAGACATACAGGATTTTCTTGGCCAGGCTGAGGATTTTGGTCTTTGAAACAGAGAGTGACATAATCAACCATTCTTTATTGACACAATGACCCAAAGGTAATGCTGTTTCTTTTCCAAGAGAACAGATACCATTAGCAGAAGCAGAATGCCTTTCAACTTAAGAAAAAAAAGTTGGCTATTTAAATACAGTGGACATGACACATGCACCATAATACACGTACATTATTACAGATATTCCTTCACCTCCAGTAGCAAGCTTTTGGTATCAGTTTTAAGATTAAATTACTAGTTTCTTTGAGGTTCTGAGCTGAGGGAATTCTAAACCACTCGCCTTTGTCATTTGCCTTTGAAGACTTCTTCGTAAAGTTTCCATTATGAAAGCTATTGTAACATTGTCTTCAGTCTTTAGAAAAAAAGGGCTATTAAAATCACTCAGGTATCTGCTTGCGATTTTAGCTGCCATTGTTTACCTGTTTATTTGGACCTCATTATAAAAGGCTGGAGGTATTATTGTATAATTGAATTGAACTGACTTGCAATTTTTAGGGATGGTTATCTCCGCTACATTTACATTTGTAGACTAATTTTGAATTTTCCATTTGATTAGAAAATATGGCCCATAGTAGTATTGAACACTGATGTCTATGTGGCCTTCTTAACCACTTCTCTGAATTAAAAATTCTTGCAATATGTAGATCATTTGAGTAAGAATGTAAAACACAGTTTTTATTTCATGTGTATACTTTTTGAAATGGCAACATTTTGTCCAGAAGTTAATTGGAGCAGCTCTGCCTCATTTTAATGTTAGCTACCAGTGGGGATGAATTAGTTACCAGATGATTGTATCATTCTTGTGGAGGCATTGGACATGAACTTCTTCCCTTTCAAGCTGCCAAACCAAGATCTGTGTGTCCCCTTACGTGCGATTTCTGCAACGGTTCACATGAAACTAAGGCAGCATGTGCTGAAACGGCCAGCATCCACCTGTACTTAAGTGGCTCATTATTAATGCCCCAGTTCTTTTTACCTGGTACACAGAGGATCTAGGAGGGTACTTATTGGTTCTACACCGTGAAGGACCTTGAAAGGACCTTGAGACAAGGCTATTCAGAGGAGGTGACTAAAGCAGTTACAGAGAATTATTTCTTTGTGTGTTTGGCATCTTTACACATGATGTCAACAAGAGCCTCAGAGCGTAACCATAACATCGAAGGGCTTTGTTCTGTATTTTAGATTCTTCATTTGAAAATGTGCTCCCGTGAAAATGTGTCTTTTATCTGTGCAGCTTTCCTGTGTGGACTGCTCCCACCCCTAGAATCAACGCTTTCAGTCCTGCAGTTGGTGAGGAGCTAGCCTGTCTTCTTTGCTCCTGTTCACCTAGGGTGAGCATGTGACCCAGCCAGCCAAAGGGCCCCCACCTGCAGCCACAGTGATTTGTTCAAGGATGGGTGTGTGATCTCAGCCGGCAGGATGATGAGAGCACTCCCTGGGATTTTGACAGAACACGGAAATGACGCTCTCTTTCTCGTGGGGCTCACAGACTTGCTAGGATTTGTACCTAGAGCTGCTGGTGGCCATCTTTGTTATCAAATGGAGAAAGCTTGCCTGAAAATGAAGCTAGTCCAAGGAAAATAGAAACGAGATGAGATGAAAAGGCACAGTTCAGCCTATTGATCTCCCCACACCCGAAATCAGTGAGATTACCAAGTATTTCAGTTGCATGAGCCCATTTTTTTCACTTCCATTTAAACTAACTTAAGTTAGGTTTTTGTTACTTTTATTTTATTTTAATATTTATTTATTTATTTGGCTGCTCCGGGTCTTAGTTACAGCACGCAGGATCATCATTGCCGTTTGCGGGATCTTTAGTTGTGGCATGTGAATTCTTAGTTGTAGCATGTGGGATCTAGTTCCCCGACCAGGGATCGAACCCGGGCCCCCTGCATTGGGAGCACGGAGTCTTAGCCACTGGACCACCAGAGAAGTCCCGGTTTTTGTTACTTTTAAATAAAATAATTAAAGCATAAAAGCAGCCCATAAACTGGCCCTATACAAAGTGACAGCAGGAAGGGAGAGGTCTGAAGACGTCATCTGGTGTGGAGTGAAGGATTTGAAAATCTCCATTGCCCTGAGCCAGAAAGTTAGTAAGAGAGACCAAAGGATGTGCTAACTTTCCCCTCCTGATGCCATTTCCTTTAAATAGCACTGGATCTTTTAAACTAGATTCTGAGGTAGTAGCATCCTAGTCTTTCTCAAATGTAGAAACGGGAGACTTAGTGTTGCTGTGTATTACAGAAACAAACATTAATGGTGGCTGGCTGATTCCTAGTTACAGCCTTGCCATCTGAAAGACATGGATACATTTATCTGTTGTGCGTTTGCTTTTACCATAAGGCATTCTAAGGTCTATTGTTCAACAAACAAGATATTACAACGCCAGTAATAGTCTCTAACGTGAATAGCAAGATAAGAAGGGCAAGCAGTGACAATAATAAAAGACAAATTATCCTCTAGTTCTAGTAACTCAGCATTTGGACATTAAATAACTAGAAAATATGAGTCAGTCGTTTTGGACGCACAGTTCTGCAACAGCGTCATTCCATTTGGCATCCTAGGTATTGGTTTCTTACAGCCATTTCCTTTTAAAGACAGGTAAGAACAAATACACAGTATGGTAATGAAAAAGAACGTTTCAAGAGTCCTGTGAACCTAAAGTGGAAAGCAGAAAAGCAGAGGATCTATAATGACATTTCTGATACAAGTTTATGCTAGTGGCTTATTTTTTCATTATTTCTTTCTGAAGAGATACATGAAACATCTATAACTTAGGATTGTTCGTGGCTTAAAGGAGGCTAGGGGAATCAGAGGCATTATTAAGACCTTCATTTTACATTGATGCTTGTCTCATGGATAATAATTTGTGCTAGGAAGGGTTATAACACAAGCCCTTTAGCTAATAATAGAACCCGGTTACTAAGCTATAAGAAGAGGTACTCTGCATATCATAATTCAGTGACCAGAAAACATTGTCTTCCAAGTTAATGGCCTGGATGGTCTCCAAATATGTAAAGAAACATCTTGGTTTAGCTTGCTCTCTTCCATTTAGAAGAGAAAATACAACAAACACCAGTTTTCTATTAGATATCATAGAATATACTGTTCTTTATCATCCCTTGTGCTCCTGCAATAAAAAAAAATAGATTTCTCCTTCCCAGGTAATTTAATGGGGAAAAACATCACATTTTCAAAAGACAAATGCTGCACAAGAGAGAGTAGCGTGAGGGTAATGAAACTCTGTTGTGCTGTGTTTAGTGAACCGATGGCTTAATAAACTATCTCCTTGGTGACAAAAAAACAAGAACCAAAACAGTTCTCACCTTTGTATCCATAGGAGATTGATTAATAAACACAAATTAGCACACACGTCTAAATTTGCCTCCAAGTATTCAGTTTGTTACCAGTCATCGTATCTGTAAGTATATATAGCTGAGAGAACAGAGCCCCCTGGGGGCGGTTCCAGCTAGATGGATGCTTTGTAGGCTCACACAGAAAGTCGCTGGAATGCACACTTCAGTGCAGTGGAGTTTCCTGTGCATTTGACTCTCAGTCTGCATGTTCTTCTAACCAAAAGGGGTGAGGTACGAAGCACATCCTGTTGCCCTGGCCGTGCCCGTGTAGAACGCAGAGGCTGCTCGCTGAGACCTATAGCTGCAGCCCAGGGACAGATGGGCCATGCAGACAGATGGGGTTCCTGGGCAATGAAAATTCATTTGCGGCAGGCAGAGTGTATTGGAAGATGAGGAGACTCCTTCGGTTTTGTGAAATTAAGACAGGGAAGAGCTAGGTCTACAGAAGTTCAAGTGGCGACTCTGAATATATGGACCTTGCACTTGGTACCATTGCTGACAGAAAACCTGAGCATTCTCTGCTGTTTTCAGTACAGCCCCTGACACAGGGAAGGGACTGTTCCAGTGCAGAACACCATAAGTCACAGAGGAGCAGCATCTGGGTGACGAAAGTACAGGGAAAGTCCAGGCGTTTCCTACAGCCCGGCGTGAATGAGCATCTGATTGGAGTTGATGTGTAGGAACCCCCCTCTCCAAATACATATTTTTGCATAATATACTTCAGCTAACTGTATAATAAACTGATGGTAGTTTTCATTTTATATTAATTTTGAGGAGTCCCAACTCATTTATTCATTCTTTCATTCAATACGTAAATTGATCGCTTACTCTTTGCCAAACATAGAAAAAAAGTGGTGAATAAATCCAAAGAAATCGCTGCTTTCACAGACATTACATTCTAGTTTGTGGAAACAATCAACAGTTAAGCACGTACATAGGTAAAGGCTTTGAAGAAAAGATATTTGAATAATGTGGGTAATATGAAAGAGTATGACAAGTCTGGAGGTTGAGGAACAATAAAAGTACATAGATTAAATATAGGAGGGATCTGAGGACTGGCTCAGGGTAGAGAATTTAGAGAATGGGAAGCAAAGGAGGAAAAAGCAAGGTGCCTGGGGAACAGCAGCCAGTGAGGTAGCAGGAGAACCAGGGAAGCAGTCTTTAGAGAGTGTTTCAGTCATTTGTTAAGCCCAACAGTGACCTGACCCAACTGATGATTTTAGAAGTTTCATCCTAGCTGCCAAGGAGGCAGGATTATCACAGGACAGGGACAGAAGAAGAGAAACCATTTAGTGGGCGGCTGCACTAATGGATGTGAGAAATAAGGATCGTTTGGACTATGACTATCGTGGTAGAAGTGGTCAAAGAAGCTACATTTGGGATATGCACAAAATATGGTGGAAGGTAGGATACAAAACATGTTCATACACATGTGACCTAGAGTTGGATTCGATATTGGGTGTGAGGGAAGGAGAACTGTCCTATCTGGGTGGTCTTCATTTAGATCAGTGCTACTCAAAGTACTGGGGTGCAGACTTGGTCGTCACTGGTCTGTGACGACATAAGCTTGTCCCAGAATGTAAAGCAGCTGAATTATTTTGCATAGCTCGGTTTTCTCAAGGCAGGGAGCAGCGCATTGATTTAAATTCCAGCACGAGCTCCTTCTTTTGCCATGGACCAGAAAGAGTTTCCAGACCCGACTCCTCTGTGGCCCTCACTCTGAGGAGCCTTGCTTTAGACAGAGTCACCAGTGAAAACCTTTATGACCCGGTTCTCAGGGTTATCCAGGTATGGCACGTTCTTGAACTGCTGATTTTGTAGTTGTACACGTGTGCTGTGCTGTGGTTGCCAAAGTTAACGGAACTGCACACAGATAAGTTATAAAATACTTTGTGGAGCAATACCTTCTTAAAGTTGTGGTTTCTAGATTTTCATTAGCTTTGTTTGGTTTTGTTTTTTTGATTAGTAGGCAAGTGTAAGAGAATAGGCTTAGGAGAGCATTCTTTTAAAATAACAAATTAACTCATATTTATGAAGTAGGGTCACAGGGCAACTGAAGCTATACCATACTTGTTCTTCAAAACTTAGCTTAGCACCATCTTTTAGGCAGCCTTGCAGATCATCTGACCATTCGGATATCTGTCTTTTTTATGTGTTTTCACAGCACTGTGTGGGCTTTACCTTTGTCATAGCGCTATTACAAATCAAGAATGGTTGACTGACTTTTCCCTGCCTCCCCGCAAACTAAGGAAGTAGAAGGAAGGGCTGTGTCTTATAACTCCAGTAGCAAGTAGAATGTGTGGAACGTTGTAGATATCCAATTAAACTGTATACACTATGTAGCATGATCATAGTTTCAGAGAACAAAAGGATACTGTGTACATTGCTGGGCATAAGAGTTAGCATCCAAGTTTGGGGTAGCTACCAAAGCAAAGACTTCTCTAAGCTAACCAAAATTTGAGGTGAATGATATCAGTTGTAGCCTCAAATATATAAAAGAGTTTTTAATAGTTAAATGAGCTTTGCACATTGGACTTGTCAACTATATCTATTAAAAGAGAGCAATTGGCATGAGTGATATCATTTCAGATATAAAGGACACTTCTGTATATATATTATAATAATCTCACTGTAGAGGGAATGACTCATTATACCACAAACAATGTCACAATCAAATTTGAGGTGGTGGGATCTAGCAACAGCAATTTCTCTTTCTTTCTTTGTTAGCTGGAGTTCAGATGTGATGTTTGGCAAAATCCCTTGAAAATCTTAAGGTCTGATTACAGTTTACAAGTGAGCTGGTCACCATCCAGGGACTCTAGGTTTTGTAACCAATCCGAATACTTGGAGCTAAAATTTTTAAACATTTGTCTTCATTCAACAGATTTTTTGAGCATCTAGCGTGTACAAAAAGTACCAGGTGCCGTTAAAGTACTAGGTGCTGTGGGGGAATAGAAAGATGAATCAGACATGGATTTTGTCCTTAAGGAGGAGTAAAATGAGATATCGTCAATCTTTTTGCTGCACATACTTCCAGGTGTTATAAAATAACACAAACTGAACCCCTTTCCCTGGAGAGTAAGTCGTGCTCTCTTGGTGGAGATCACAGAGCCTGAAGGTCTTCTAACCTGACCCTGTCTGCTCTTCCCAGAGCTTGCTCCCCGAGGTGGTGCTTCCATCGGTGCTCGCGATCGTTGTTCCCTTGGGTGTTCCACTCATCAGGAAGATCTCAGCCGTGGCAGCAATTTGCAGAGCCAGTGTTGCTCTCAGTCTCCTGCTGGTTGCTCCAGCCTGCAGCTCTTATAGGGTCTAATGGGTTTAGCATCAATTTGCATTGTACCCCACCCCTTTCATTTCCTTGTTTTGCTCTGAGGCAATCAAAGGTTCTATCAACTCTCACTTGACTATAGGTGAGCTGCCTAAGGATATTCTTCCTATTGCTATTCCTAAAAGCACGTATAAAAATGACTTAGTCACTCTCCCAGCTTCAATCGTAAAGTTCCAGGGAAAGTTTCGAACGGGCCATATCGATTCCCTCAACTCTCAGCTAACCACTGTGACTGGAAGGAACAGAGGCTCTTATTGGCTCAGCTCAGGCCACGTGTTCAGGCCTATGCGTAGAAACTGGGAAACCCTCATGGCTTGAGTGAAAAAGAATAATTCCTCAAAACGGGGGAAACTGTTGCCAGAAAAATGGTGAAATGGTTTTGGCAAGTTAAAAAAAACACAAAAAACAAAGATGGCTACCACATTTTCTACTATTTTCATGAATTTCTATACATATGTGTGTGTATTTATATATCACCCTTGCTCGTACATACATACTCACAAACACACACATCACTATTACCATGTATCTTTCTCTTTTTAGTTAATAATAGATGATGATGATTATTATAGATGAGTCCCTGACCCAGGTGGTTTGTAGACATTTTCTCATTTTTTCTTTATGAAAACTCCAGAAGGAAAGTATCATTATTATGTCCATTTTGCAGATGAGTAACCGAGGCAAAGAGAAGTAGCTTGACCATCACCCTCCTCAGTTCCTACCACCAGATAGGAGCCACCTACAAAAGGAGCCTCAGACAGAGCTCTGGTTCTCCCATTAGCTTCTGTGATTGGCTAAACTCTAGTGATGCCCTGGATTGTGTTGATGAGCAGTGGTGAGGCCAGTGTACATATTGTGGACTAAATATAATCTCTGGCTCTCATTCTGTCCTTGGACAGGCAGTGAGTATTTGTCTGCATGGTCCCCAGAGTTGGGTCAAAGACCAAGGCAGGTTCAAGAGGGAAATGATAAAGCCGGGGCAAGAGTAATCTTAGACCTTAGCACTTAATTTCTAACCCGTGCTGGTACAGTTTTCCTAAACCTTGGCTTATGATTTCCATTATTTAGTTTGACGTGACCTGGTAATAGATGCTGTGTTGCCAACTGGTTTGCCCTAAAAACATTATTCTTCACCTGCCAGGCGAGTCCCAGCACACCCTAAACCTGTGATGTTGGCTCCACTCGATGTCATCACCACTCGTATTTAGGGGCATTTACTCTGAAACTGCCACCTACTTCATGTGCATTGTCTCATTTAATCCTCATAACAAATTTTAAGAGGTTGATTCCACTGCATTATCCGTACAGCATTCCCAAAGCTGATAACTGCATCTCTCATTTACTGTCAAAGTAAAGTGATTTGCATGATTGCAATATCTTAGACAAATGGACTCTAAGATATTTTATTTTATTTTGTCTTGGGTTGTATAATTTTATTGTGTCTTAAAGTAGATATATTCTTTTGTCTATTTTGTCTTGAATTACATAATTTTCTTAAGGGGAGGGATACTACCACTTATTAGGTATCTGCTAAATGCTAAGCTAACTGTTTGCATACAGGTTCTTACTTTTACCAATCTTTTGGTTCTGTGTAAATACTCATTGAGAGTGTTTTCTCACAGATATACAAATCTCTGTCCAAGAACACCTTGGGAAAGTAGTAGCGAGAAATCTACAAGGTAAAGGAAATAAACAAAAGTTGGTGAGGGTACTTCATGAATACAGCACAGATGCTTGACATGGAGATCCGATTTTTGATGGCAGGCTGTGGCCCTGGCAGATACATAAAATTTATCACTGCAGGAGGCGGTGATCCTGCAAAGGAATATTGTGAAAAAACCCGGTAGATAAAATCTACCGGCGATAAAATCTTCTCTTATGTGCTCTTCTGCCTTCTCTGTCAGATTTGCTGCTGCTCATCGATGCATATCAAGTAGGGATTAGGAGAGAATAAATCCTGACAATCGGTCATTCATGATGAGTGCTGTCTCCATCTCTATGATACCTATTTTTTATGCAGTGTTTTATAAAGATGAGTGGAATAGAATAGAATAGAGTGGAATTGAGTAGAAAATGATGCAAAGGCGGATAATCAGAACCAGAGCTATACAAAGATGGAATATGCACATAGCTGATTTGATATGGAGTATCAGATGGTATTTATGTTTATTGTTTTATTGAGGGGAGACCCTTCTGGGGGAGAAAATATAACAAAAGCAACTTTGTTTATTGGCAGAAGAATAAGAACCTTACTAATCTGTCCATACTGACATACCTTTCTCTCCCCTCTAGTGACTGTGAAACCCCTGAAAGTCAAAACATGAGAAAAGCATGTTTACCCACATATGTGTGTACTTTGTGTATGTATGTGTTTATATGTGCTACACAGCTTATGTAATCCCACATATATATACACACGTATAATGAATTGGGATAACCTAGGCTATGGTGTGTTAACAGTCAACCCCCAAATCTTAGTGGTGTAGACCACAAAAGTGTGTCACTCATGCTGCATGGCCATTGCAAGTCAGCTGCAGCTCTCCTGTACTCAGTCTTACTCTGGAGTCAGGCTGACAGCTCAGCCTATATCTGGAATATTGCTTAGCTCATAACAGAGAGAAAAAAATAACATGGCAGACCTTATAATAGATCCAAGAGCTTCTGCCCACATGCGTCAATTCTTCCCACGTGTCATTGGTCAAAGAGAGTCATGCTGAAGCCTGATATCAGCATGGAATGAGTACAGATGATCCTCCTGCAATGATATTTTTGAATGATAATGTAAGTGACTACAATATGATAACCCAATATACTGATACACAAACTAATTCTGTATTTGTTGGGGGAGTATTGGTGTACCGTGAATGCACTATAATCTTCAGAATGTAACTGTACCCACAGGAATTGGTACATCTACTCCTAGGTGTTTTTCCCAGGTGGTTGGGGAGATAGTAATAGATAAGAACAGAACATTGCTTTATGGCTTTAACTTCATTTATCCTCATATTCTCTCCCACTCTCCCCCCCAAAAAATACCCTTTCATATTTCCATTCATTCTATTATTAAGGACATTAAGTCACTATTTCTATATTATAAACTTCACTCTGAATATTTTTCAATCAAATATCTATTGAGAACGTCCTCTGTGCTAGGTACACTACCATGTGCTTGATCACACCTTGATCTCATTCAGAAATGCTGTTTCTTAGTGATTTAAAGCCTGGAGGAAATAGTATTTCATTAAAAAATGTATATTAAGTAAGCATTGTTGTCAGTCAATGAAACTAGAACACAGTCTTGTGGAAAAGACCTGTTGAAGGAGAGTTTACCAAGTGCTTTGGAACATGGAGAAGAGAAAGGTAGATTCTCGGGGAATGGAATCATTACATGGCACTGTAGATGAGATCCGTCCTGTCCTGAGAAAGTTGGATAGGAGTTTGTTAAAAGTCAAGGAAGAAGTGGCGTGAAAGCCTTCTAGGCAAAGTAACTAGCATAAACAAAAGCAGAGACACAGGGGAAAAAATGTAAAACAGTTTTGAAAAATACAAGTAGTTCTTTATAGTTAGGGTATAGAGTTTGGGGAAAGCATAGTTAAGACTGGGTCTATAGATTAAGATAAATGGTAGATTTATTTGATAGAATTTATCATATCTACCTAGAAAGATTAGCCTTTCTGAACCTCTCAGTGTTCTCTCTGGCCCCGATAGTGGAGACTTTTCTGTTATTTTCACTCCCCTTTTCAGTTGAGCAATGTCCCAGTCGAGTCCCAGGGTTTCTTTGCATCCATTACCTTTGATTAATTTGGGCCCCTGATCTTTCCCTTTTTCCATGTCTCAGATTTGCATTTAAGCCTCTTTGTTTTATGGCTTATTCCATTTGCATAGAGTGAGCTTGTCCTAGTGAGTCACCTAAAACATTTCTCTCCTCTAAATTAATTCCGTATGTGGATTTCCATATTTTTGTTCAACATATACAATTTTCCCTTTTATACATGGATCCCTCAGTTAATGTGTTTAGAAAAATGAATTAATGAGTCATTTGCATCATGAAATGCACCATGAATCATTGTTTTTATGATGTTCTACAAATATTCAACCCAAGGCATGCAATGCCTCATCTGTGGCGTAAGGACTGTGTTGTACAGACATTTCAGAGACTGATCAAAATGTAACCTGCTAGGAAAACCATCAGCACTTCAGTTCCTTTTTCATAAAAGGCAGAGGGACAGATATTGAAAAATGACTTCTTCTGATTACCTTTTTGAAGGTAATTGAGTGGGGAACACTATACGTTTGAATTGAGGTGGGGAACACTATACGTTAATGCTGTGCTTTCCACCAGGGAGAAGGAATCTCTTCATACCGTGCCTTTCAGGGTATCTCTGCCGAAACCCTGTTGGATAATTTCTTTTGGATGATTTCATTCTTTTTCCTCACGCTTCTTTTTCTTCTTTATATCTGGGTTAGAGAACGGATAGTTTGGGTTTAGAACCAGAATATTTCAAAATGATTCAAACCCTTATGTTGTAAAGTGTGACAATTTTCGTTCCCAAAATACGAAGTGATAAAAACTCAAGTCATATGAAAGCTGAGATCTAAAGTCAGGATTCTGGACTTTCATTATAGTGTTTGGGCATAACTGTAACATTGCCCCAGATTAGGGATGATGAATGTTACCTGGAGGCAAATGATTTGAGGAAGGAGTGTTTGTTACTGATAGGATGTTGTTTATAAATTTTATAACCACTGTATATTTTAGCTATTACTTATGTATTGATTTCACTACTTAGAAAGTTGAACCATATAATTTGAGTTGAGGTGTCTTCGTGTTATACATATAGAATATCTATTTAAAATTTTCTTGTATTAATTTATTTTTTATGTTTTGGAGGATTGATTTCAGTACTCAATCAGTAGGAATATAAAAATGTAGTCAGGCTTTGAAATACACAGGGGCTGGGAACTCAATCAGATGTTGAACTCCGGGTATAGATCCATCTAGCCATTGTAATGCCATTGTGTAGGGGAGCAAGGGGGTTTGGATTGAACAAACCAGTTGGGGTCCAGATCCCTGCCGTAATGCTCTTCTTACTGAATTTCATCAAATGAAGACACCGTTGATTTTAAATAGTATCCTGTTTTCATGGATGCATTCGAGTGAAACAAGCCCATCTTAGAACCTAGTAATCACAGTCGCTGTGTGATTTGGGGCACGTTAAGTAAGAACCTCTTTGAACTTTAATTTCGTTATCTGTTAAAAGGGTGAATGAATAACAGTAACTTCCTTAGAAAGGTTTAGAAATTTGCAGAGATATTCTAAGAATTACATGAGAGAACATGTACAAATTTTGAGCCTTATTTTAAGGATTCAGTAAGTGCCTCAGTTATTCAAGATAACTTGTTTACATTTCAAGTAAATCTTAGGAAGCAGAAATTAAAATATAGTTTCGGCATATTTTTCTTCTAAGAGAGAACCAAAGTCTCTATCACATGAGAGAATTAAAAGCAGAGTAGACAAACATAAAAATCAACTTTGTTAAATTACTGATGGTAGGGATAAGAAAGAAATAACTAAAGAAGGACCTACCTACATATGGCCAGATTGACATTACGTGGGAATGTTAGCATCGTAACTTTATAAAGAGTTCATGGCCACCTGCTCCTTTTCCCTAGTTTATTGTCTGTCTTCTTTGTCCCAAGTTCTAGAATCATTCTTCGGGCAGACGAAGTTCTGACTATGTTCGAATTCAGCAATTTGTTTCTCTATAATATTAAGTTTACTAAATTTCATAGTCGAGGGTGAGCCTATGCCTTAAAGAACATGGAGAATCATTTAGAAACTATGACATAAATATGACAGTATAGTATAACTAGGGGAAAAAAGCTATAGATTGAATATTTTGAGAGAAGAAGGGAAAAAGGAATGCATACCTGTCTTTTCTAAATTAAAAACATGAAAAGGAAAGCCCTAAGTTAGCCTAATACTTTAATTTTCTATACTGACTTCTCTGAATTTGTCTTTGATTTTTTTAAGTGTACACATTTCACATCTATAGGGAAAGGAATAAACTTTATTGGATGCTTACTCTGCCATTAACTTGGGAATTTGTGTACATTACTCCCTTACTTCATTCAAGTAAACCTACTGGATAGATTGAAAACCAGGATTCAGTCACTGTGGCATTTTTAGTACTTATGGTTCACCTGCTCAAAACCACAAATATCTATTTAATGAAATATCTTAATATATATTAGAATAAAATCTGTATAATACATAAACTTGTTTTAATTAAAATTTTAACTAAATATTTTAAAACTGGTATATTTTCCCTTTCGATACCTGTCAGGTAAATATATTTGAGTATGTAGCTCACCTTTCATAACTGTAATATCTACTAGTAGTTTAACAAGTATGTATTTTACTTATCTTGATAAAAACAATGGAAATAAATAGCATTATTTGTCTCTTTTTAGCTGTGCAAATTACTGAAAGATTTTTCTATAATAGTAAGAATCACTACTATAAAATGCCTTATGTGTTTCATTAAATGAAATTGGCTACATTAGTACATATTATTTTTAATTACTTTTTCAGGAAAATTGATTCAGTCAAGTCTTTCTGCTAGTGATTGAAATCCTGATTAAATCTGAGTTGTTTTAAATCACATCCTCTCTAATTTAGTTCTAATCTCTAAATAGTAACAACTTCTTTGGTAACCCAAAATATTTAGTCATCACCGACATGCCTAAATACTTCATGTACTTCTTTTAAAAGGCAAACGACTGGACTTTTTCCATCCTATTTTATATTCTGTGTCTTTTGCTTGAAGACACATTTTCTTGGTTAAGTATTTTGAGTTTGGTCTTTCCTGCTGTCTAAATTCTAAGCCTAGAATTATGCCTGTTTATTAAACTGTAAGAACCAACTTGTTAGTCCCCCAAAATACTGGACTTAATAGTTGTGCATTTTAATTTGAAGAAAGTCAAATGAATCCATAGCCTTTAAAACCTATCAGAACCAGACCCTCTGTTTTCGTTTTCTTTTGAAGAATTCAGACCAGAGCTATCTAGTAGAAATGTAATGTGAGCTATGTATGTAATTTTAAATTTCCTGGTAGTAATATTAAAAAAGTAAAAAGAAACAGGTGAGGGGCTTCCCTGATGGTGCAGTGGCTGAGAGTCCACCTGCCGATGCAGGGGACACGGGTTCGTGCCCCGGTCCGGGAAGATCCCACATGCCACGGAGCGGCTGGGCCCGTGAGCCATGGCCGCTGAGCCCGCGTCTGGAGCCTGTGCTCCGCAACGGGAGAGGCCACAACAATGAGAGAGGCCCGTGTACCGCAAAAAAAAAAAAAAAAAAAAAGATAGCCAGAAGAGTTTATATATATTTCCAGCCTAAGATTCAACATGTGTAAAAGAACATGCTTTCAAATATTATCTACTTCAGAAAGTCAGATTTAGCAAATATACTTTTAAGTGTTAATAGCTCTGGGTAAGGAAACCACTCCAATTAAATAAATTTCAATTTGTTTAGGAGGTAGCTTTAAGTAATTTTTTTCATGATTTCGCTAATAGTTCTTTTTTTCACTATCATAAACATGATCTTAGATTTATTTACATTTACTGAAGAAATATTCAATTAAAGTAATATTTAATGATTTTTTTAGCTATGTAGATAATAATTTGCAAAGTCTGTTTTTACCTTCAGACATCCCCTCAACACCCATCCTGTTTCCTGCTATGGCTGCTACTCATGTTTTTCTTTTTATCTGTCAGGGAACCACTTGATTTCTCTAAACCCAATATCTATTCTTAGCAGCGACGGTGTCTCAGATTCATTCTTTTCTATATTTTTGCTCCATCGCCATTTGTTTAACTATGTCAGTTGGATTTTCCTTCTGTTTTGTTCCTACCTATAACTGATAGAGAGAGGTTTTTATTGCCGTTTCTCACTCGAAGCCACAGTTTGTATTCCAAAGCAAAAACTAAAGGATTTTTTGCTGATCTACTTAAATACCTCAGGAGAGGGTAAAGTATTGTCCAAAGGGCTTAGATTTTAGGAAGCGAAGTGGGTTTTTTCCTACTTTTTAGGCTACCTTCATTGTGTATTTTGCCCCATACCTTCAAAGCTCTTTTTTTTTTTTTCATTAAAATTCAGTATGAACTGATTCTCTAGATTTTGAAGAGCTACTGATACTATTATACAATTTAGTTTTTAAAATTTCCTTGTGCTAAATGTTTCTTCTTTGGGGACATCAAAGGAATGATTTTCTTTAATGGCTCCTAAATTGCAATATGAGACATAGGTGTTCAGATTTCATCTTCAAGTGAGATTCAACAATTTCAGATTTACAAAGCACGGATGTATAAATCCTTAAAGTTAATAACTTTATTTCATCTTTACTCATAATAAATTGGGATTTAAAGCTGTGGGAATCCATTATCTCAGCTAGCCTATGACTAGGTCAAGATATTTATTCCAAACAGATGGAAAGCTTTGTTTACAGAAATAGTTGTACATGTTCAGAGTAACTTTAATTGTAATAGCTAAAAACTGGAAAAATCCCAAATGTTCACCAACAAGAGAATGGCTAAACAAATTGTGGTGTATTCATACAATAGAATACTAGTTAGCAGTATAGAGAAAAATGAAGTACTGATACACACTCAAACATGGACGTCTCTACAACTTTATGTTGTGTGAAAGAATAGTATTGTATTGTGGAATATTGTATGATTCGTTTTATGACTTTCTGGGATAGGCAAAACTAATCTGGGTGATAGCAGATCAGAAGAGGGGTTGCCTATGGGGGTTGAGAAATGACTACAAGGGAAAGTGAGAGAACGTTTGGGGATAATAGAGATGTGCTGTAGCTTGATTAGGGTGTTGGGTACAGGGGTGTATACAATTGCTAACACTTATCCAATTGTACACTTAGTATCTGTGCATTTCACTCTAGGTACATTTTATGGAGATTTTCCAAATAGAATGTAGGTATCAACAAATTTGCAGTAGTAAAAGGAAAATGTTAGCCAGCCAAAGGGAAGAGATGTAAAAAGCATCCAAAGATGGAAGGCAGCTGTGCTACCCGCTATACTGCCAACACCTCCCAAAGATGGACAGAGGAGAAGAAGCACTTGTAGGTTCAGCTTACACAGCAGGATGAGGAGACACTGATCCTATATTTAAATTTACTTAAAAATGGGTATTTTTGTCTTTAGGGTAACATTCAAAACCTTTATCTTTCACGGGCTGGCACCCACTTACCTCTCCAGCCTCATCTTTTATCAGCCTTCTCCCTTTTTTACATTCCTCATCCACCCATAATCTTCCAGTTTCCAAACGTATCTTACTCCCTTTCATTCTGGGCTTTTATACATGCAGTTCCCTCAGTTTCAAGTACTCCTTCCACAAGATTTGTGGCTCAGACTTCTTGGGTCTCATGCTCACTTGCTCCAGGATTTTTTTTTTTTTCTCGATACGTGGGCCTCTCATTGTCGTGGCCTCTCCCGTTGCGGAGCACAGGCTCCGGACGCGCAGGCTCAGTGGCCATGGCTCACGGGCCCAGCTGCTCCGCAGCTTGTGGGATCTTCCCGGACCGGGACACGAACCCGTGTCCCCTGCATCGGCAGGTGGACTCTCAACCACTGCACCACCAGGGAAGCCCTAAAGCTCCTTTTTTAATGCTAGAATGCATTTAGAAACTCTCTCGTATGAAATACTGTGTGGTACTGAAAGATCTATACAAAGTAAAATTGAAAGCCAGATAAATGTATTACCAGGAAAATACTTAATATTTACCTGCTTATTACCCTTACTATTTATAAATTATTGGCAAAGAAGAACATCTATATTTCTCAGTTTGATGTAGTCAATATGTGATTTCAATTGTATGACCTGAAAAGCTTTAGAGATCTGGTTACAGAAAGTATTTACAAGATGGTCTCATACAAGAAAGGATTACTTGAATTGATTACTAAACGATGCAATTTCTGCTTCTCGTATAAAATCTATTCTCAATCTATTTGGAAATAAAACTATTTTCTTGGCTAGTAAAATGTAAATGTATTCAAGAAATCTCTAATTATTCTGTAATATATTCTTTCTTAAAGCTTATTGGGTTCGTCATCAAGGAAGTCAGTATACTTAATTGGAAAACAAATGATGAGTAACCTCTGGAACTAAAAACTTCAAAATTTAGAATATGTGTATTTTTCCAAAATCTACATGTTCATTTAAATATTTAGCCATGTTCTTTATTCAAAATAATACTCATAAAAATCTATAACTTACAGATATGTGTTAAGTTGAAGTTCTCATAATAAGTGAAACATTTCAGAAAAATAAATAGAAAAATTGTCTTTCTAGTTCCTACCTCCAAGTTGTAAATAATTTCTCTCTCTATATAGATATATAGAATAACTTAGATAGGTAGTCTCTCTCAATGAGAGTTACATGGGAGGTAACCTCTCAACTCTGCATACATTCATTCATTTAGTATTTATTAAGCAACTTACGTGATAGAGACACTCTTCTGGGCATTGGGGATACAGCAGAAAATAATACCTGCCCTCATGGAACTTACACTTGTGTGCTACTTGTTACTCACTGTACAATGAAACCTTGACATTTGAGAGAGATGCCTAACTTCTTTGAAAGTCTGTACTCACTTAATGCCTACCACTAGAGCATATACCTTACTTATAAATCAGATATATTATAACAAGTCAAGTGCTACAAAACACTGTTGGATTGGCAGTGTTGGGTATACTTATCCATTACTGTGCATTAAATTATCCCACAAGTTAATAGTTGTCCATTATCATTCAACAAATCACCCCACAATCTAATAGCTTAAAGATACAATAAATACTTGGCATCTCACACAGTTTCTATGGGTCAAGGCTTTAGAAGCAGCTGAGCTGGATTCTCTGACTGGGTTTGTCACGAGATTGAGTCAGTTTGCCAGACAAGGTTGCAGTCATCTGAAAGCTTGACTTGGGGTGACTTCCAAGATGTTTCATTCACACAGTGCTAGTGGTTGGCAAGAGGCCTTAGTTCTTTCCCTTCTGGACCTCTCTATGCTTGAGTGTCCTCACAATGTGATGCCTGGCTCTGTCAGAGCAAGTAAGTCAAGAAAGCAAGGCAGAAGCCACAAAATAATCTATGACCTTGCCTGAGATGCCATACTGCTTCATTTCCTCAGCATTCTCTGAGTTAAAGAGGTCAGCTAGCTCTGTTCTTTGTGGGAGAGGATGCACTGCCAGTCATACTGGAGAATCACTGCCAGTCATACTGGAAGTTGGCTACCACACTGGATATTTATCCAGCTCCCTTCCTGGTTAAATTGCTCTCTATCTTCATCTATAATGGCTGCTAAAACAATACCATAGACTTGGTGTCTTATAAACAATAGAATGTATATCTCACAGTTCTGGAGGCTGGGAAGTCTAAGATCAAGGCACCAACAGACTCAGTGTTGGGTGAGGTACCACTTCCTGGTTCATAGATGGCACTCTTCTTGCCATGTCCTCACCTGGCAGAAGGGACGAGGGAGCTCTCTGGGGTCTCTTTTATAAGAGCACCAGTTCCATTTGTTATAGATCTGCCCTCATGATCTAATCACCTTCCAAAGGCCCCCTACCTCCAAATACCATCACATTAGTAACTAAGTTTCAACACATATAAATTTTGGGAGTGGACACAAGCATTCAGTCTATAATACTCTCAAGCTTGAGTGACTCAGATTGGTACACTGAGATGCACTAAATTTTATGGTGTTACCTGTGAAGAATCAAAAGAAAATTGTTTATTTCTTGAAAGCCATTTACAAAGCTTAGATTAATCCATCAACCTGTACAATTTGTTATATAATGTGAATTTGGTTGTCAGCTAACACAGGACTCAATGGGTTGAACTTAAAATTACTCCTTCAGATGTTAATAAAGGGTGCCTACATTGTGTGTAGATCTGGTGTTTCATGGTGATTATCTAGGCAAGACAGTCAGATGTCAGATCACACCAAAATAGAGACTTCTGTTTGAAAGAGCAAATCCTTTGAACTGCATAGACTATTTCAGAGGTATTTTCTTATTTAAAAAAGTGGTCGTTAGAAACATGTGATAATAAAGAACATCAGAGACCACTAGGCAAGGTGAAATTTAAGAAGGGTATATAGGATCTTCATTTTTTTTTCTTCAGTATACATTTGTATTTCTATGCTAATACTCTGAGTAGTCATGATGCTGTGAAATATTATTTCAAGATGGTGGAATATTGGTCTCTCCCTTGTTAAAAATAATTGCTATTATCGTGACTGCCTTCAAGATTGGTGAAAATTGACTCTCACCTTACATCGTGTTGTCAGAGCTGTAGTTTCATTCTTGAAACTTTTAAAATTCCCTAAATACATACAGTTTTTTTAAGAAAGTTGTAATTTAAATCCACTGGAAACCAATATAATTAGGGTACAGCATTTTCTGTCTTGCAGTAGTTTTCAGAAACATGCAAATAAAGCATATTGTTTTCCACGGTTGTTTGATTTTCATTTGGGTGTTTTGAATTTAAGGAGATTTTCCTAAATGGGTGACCAATAAGCTCACACCATGTTTTACTGTGGAATTTTTTTTTTCTCTCAGCAAGCACAGTTATGAATTGCTAGATTGGTATTCTGTGATGATGAAGAATCTCTAGTCCAATGTAATTCTTTTTGTTGTTTCCTCTTCCTAGGACAAAATGAATTCTTCCAGTCATATCACAGCCTAAAGATATATTTTTTGTGTGGCAGGAATCCATTGCCAAATTAAATCATAAAGCTTTTTATGGAACTAAAACAGTTAATATGAAGTATAAGACTCACTGCCCTATGCTATTCTCATCCTGGAGCCCTCCATACCAAAAAAGGTGAACTTTTAACATGTAACTCCATGCCTCTGTAGCAGAATTTTTCTGAAAATTGAAGAGGAAATCCATAATGCTATTGCTTTAACAAAAAATTAAAGAAGAGTGTTTTGGTGAACTTTCCAGTGATGTCTCTTGAACCCCGGACTATCTTTCCATAGAACTTGGTTTAATAGGTGTTATGTGGAGAGAAAAAAATTCTGTGATCATACAAATGCAGGAAATTATAAATTTGTAGCGTTAAACAGGCTTCCTTACCATAGGTGGTCACAGAGCACTTGATCATCATCCGTGACCAGAAGGGAATATTTTATACAATAGGAATCCAAAGTTGCAGGGGGCTCTTTTCCCTTTAGGAGTATGTCATGAGGTCAGTATATATGGAACAAATTCTGGGAAACTCATCTTTAGGTATTTCTCATTCATTGCAAACTGAAGTTCACCTTGGTTCTTGATGTTTTGATCAAGGTGTGACCTCTAAACCTGTGTACTGTGGACCACTGTGGAATTTTCACCAGTGCTTCTCCAATTCTAAAGGGAAGGCAGTGATTGATTGTTAATTATTGAAGGAACTGAATATGATATGCCTGAGTCTAAAATTAGGTTTAATTACTTCTGTATGTAAGACACTGAGTGCACTGCCCAAGCTGAAGTTAAATGTACTGAGATTTTGAATTTCCTTTCATAGGCTTTATACCTCAGTAACACTTAAAATATTTTTGGAAAGAATCACCTGGGCTTACTCTGTGCTAAGTGGGCTCAGAGCTTTATGAACATGAACTCTTAAATGATGATGACATTGTGGCTTAAAGAAGCTCAGTAAGTGGTCCGGAGTCCCACAGCTAGTAACATGGTGAAGCAGGGGCTCAAAACCAGCCCAGCCTGGCTTCACACAAGCTCCTAACTACCTCTGGCAAATACAGGCATGGATATCATATCATATAACTCATATCATATCATATTCAGATCATATCCATACCGTTTCCTCTATCATATCCAGCACAAAGCAAGACATTGGCAGCTGGACATCAAATTAGGACCTAAAGATATTCTGTATGTGTACTTTTAATGGAATTACACATTTTAGAAGCTATTCGCTTTAAAAATTAATATTTATTATGTTACCAGCCTTTGTAAATAATTTCTTGGGCGACTTTTGGAAAGTTTACCTATGGTAAGAACTTGGAGTATACCGAAGGTATATGAATTCATTCTTAGTGTGCATGTGTGCGAGCATGCATGCGTTTGTGTGTATGCATGTATGTTTTTCTTTATGTTTGAAAATACTGAATATGTTAACTTGAAAAAACAATACAGGCATGGATAGAATGTGAGTAATCCGTTGTTTAGTCTCATTAAAGAAAGAGTATCCTGATATATGTGAAAATAATGGGGTCTTAACTGAATTTTAGAAAAGATGATTTAATTAGACTGTAACAATATAGTCACTCAGAATTATCTCCAGGGGATGACACTGGTTTTAGGGTTAGTGGTTAGAGAGTAAATATCCCTGAAGAATTAGGTTGAGATGATATGAAAGGTACCTTTCTCAGCAAATTGTTTTAAGCATATGAAAGTTTCTTTTAGCAGAGATTTTGTTTTTTTGTAAACTTGTCATCTTGGCATTTCTTGGAGAGGCATTATAGTAGAAAGGGTCTTATGCTTTTTGACTTGCCGTTCTGCCACTTACTAAATCTCCTACCTTGGTCAAGCTTTTGTTGTTGTTGCTGCTTAACCCCTTTGGAGCCTGAGTTTTCTTCCATGTAAAATGGGAAGGATATTATGTATTTCATGGGATTGTTGTAAATATTAAATGAAAGGACTCATACAGCACATACATAACACAAGTAGCCAGTATCAAATAAATGGTATTTTCTTCCCCTTTTCCCTATGCTGGTAATATTTAATAAGTTTGTTATTGAAATTAACTTATGTATTTTTTTAAACACAAGATAAAACATATGAGACTTTCTACATCTGGATAGCATCCTCTTGACATACTGATTTATAGTTGGAGATCTTTAAAGCCTGGCTGAAAATTACTTTTGAAAAATCCTTTTGTTTTGATTCTAAGATTCATGTTTTTACTCATTTAACATTTCAGAAACGACGTTCAGAAAAGCTGTTACTAATTCACTAGTGATACTTAAAATCAATGGCACCTTAGAATCAAAGAAATACCATAGAAAACATAATGGGTAAGGTAACAAAGAGAAGTATTGCAACTGCTCAAATATGCAAATGTTACTTTCTACATCTCATTAAAAGGAAACCTAAGCTCAAAAGCCCACAGAGCAGTGGGTATAGAAAGGACTTCTGATTCCATTCTATTTAACACTAGTCCTTAATTCCACAAAGAATAACTCCAGATGAGCCAAATTGGAAACAAGAGGCACGTAGAGTAGATCGGACAAAAACCCTTTTTTTTTTTAATGTATATTATTTTTAAACTTTGATGTGAACTGGAGAAGAATCATGAAACGCATTTCTCAAAGGCCTTTAGAAATGGATAATATGTAGGATAGACCATTTGGAGAGGCAGCTGGTCTTGAAAGGTTGGTGTGACATGATGGTAATTTGTGTCAAATAAAAAGCTGTAGTAAATCTACAGTACATTTGTATCATTGAAGTAACAGGGTGTGTAAAGGAAAATCTGACCATTGGAGAAACATAGACGCCTATATTGGATAATTATATTCTAATGCAAACTTATCTGTTGTTTGGTTATATAAGGGTAGATTTATAAAGTACATGATTCAAAGCTTCTTTTTTTCTGTCAGGTATACACAAACGAAGGCTAATAAAAATCGCTAGGGAGGAGTTTAACCACCCAGGATGGGATATCTGAAGAATAATGACGTACATTTTGCCTTGAAGGCTACAATCAATCTTTATTGAAAAGAATGTAGACTAAAGACAGGCAGGACTTTTTGGACAATCCTGCCTCATTACATTTTGCATTTATCTGCCATCTTTCTACCTCTCTTGGTCATTTGAGGGTTATAACCATTTACTTACAGTGATTTTTTATTTTTACAAAAGAAGATAAATGAACCTACAATATTAAATCACATCCTTGTTTCTTTATTTTATTTAGCTCCCTGTAAAGATTCAGTGTTGAACTTCTCTCCCTTCAAAACTTAAGTAAAACATTAGGCTAGGAAAGGGTAGTGGCTTGATGTATTTGTTTTCTTCTTGAAAAGACAGAGTAAAATCTTTTTTTTTTATTTATTGGAGTACAGCTGCTTTACAATATTGTGTTAGTTTATAGTGTACAGCAAAGTGAATCAGCTATATGTATACATATATCACCTCTTTTTTGGATTTCTTTCTCATTTAGGTCACCAGCGAGCACTGAGTAGTTCCCTGTGCTCTAGGTTCTCATTAGTTATCTGTTTTATACACAGTACCAGTAGTGTATATATGTCAATCCCAATCTCCCAATCCATCCTATCCCCCTTCCCCCTTGGTGTCCATATGCTCGTTCTCTACGTCTGTGTCTCTATTTCTGCTTTGTAAATAAGATCATCTATACTAATTTTTCAGATTCCACATATATGCATTAATATACAATATTTTTTTTCTCTAACTTACTTCACTCTCATGACAGTCTCTAGGTCCATCCATGTCTCTACAAATGACCTAATTTCATTCCTTTTTATGGCTGAGTAATATTCCATTGTATGTATATACCACATCTTCTTTATCCATTCCTCTGTTGATGGACATTTAGTTTGCTTCCATGTCCTGGCTATTGTAAATAGTGCTGCAATGAACATTGGGGTGCATATGCCTTTTTGAATTATGGTTTCCTCAGGGTATATGCCCAGTAGTGGGATTGCTGGGTCATATGGTAGTTCTGTTTTTAGTTTTTTAAGGAACCTCCGTCCTGTTCTCCATAGTGGTTGTATCAATTTACATTCCCACCAATAGTGCAAGAGGGTTCCATTTTCTCCACACCTTCTCCAGCATTTGTTGTTTGTAGATTTTTTGATGATGGTCATTCTGACCAGTGTGAAGTGATACCTCATTGTAGTTTTGATTAGCATTTCTCTAATAATTAGTGATGTTGAGCAGCTTTTCATGTGTTTCTTGGCCATTTGTTTGTTTTCTTTGGAGAAATGTCTCTTTAGGTCTTCTGCCCATTTTTGGATTGGGTTGTTTGTTTTTTTTGCTATTGAGCTTAATGAGCTGTTTGTATATTTTGGAGATTAATCCTTTGTCAGTTGCTTCATTTGCAACGATTTTCTCCCATTCTGAGGGTTGTCTTTTTGTCTTGTTTATGGTTTCCTTTTCTGTGCAAAGGCTTTTAAGTTTCATTAGGTCCCATTTGTTTATTTCTGTTTTTATTTTCATTACTCTAGGAGGTGGGTCAAAAAAGATCTTGCTGCTATTTATGTCAAAGAATATTCTGCCTATGTTTTCCTCTAAGAGTTTTATAGTGTCTGGCCTTACATTTAGTTAGGTCTTTAATCCATTTTCAGTTTATTTTTGTGTATGGTGTTAGGGACTGTTCTAATTTCTAATTCTTTTACATGTAGCTGTCCAGTTTTCCTAGCACCACTTATTGAAGAGGGTATCTTTGCTCCATTGTATATTCTGGCCTTCTTTGTCATAGATTAGGTGACCGTGGGTACGTGGGTTTATCTCTGGGCCTTCTATCCTGTTCCATTGGTCTATATTTCTGTTTTAGTGCCAGTACCATACTGTCTTGATTACTGTTATCTGCAGTATGTTAACTGCAATATGTGACCAAGTTTGCAACATACCTTAGTAGTTTTAATATTAAAGTGTATATATATATTTATATACACACACACACACATATATAAATTTTTGAGCAAGTGAACATTCTAAGGTTAAGGTCTGATTTTAAATGTTGATTATATTAATGCATTTTTCATAAAGTATGACCTTAATGTGTATTTTCCTTTGGCTCATGCCCCCAGATGACCTTCTAGCTAGGACACCATTGGAGCAAGGCAGTTAAAAAATTGAGAACTTCTCTCCCATTACACAGCACAGTGCTTCCGGATATTTCCTATTTGGAGCAGCTGTAGGATCTAACTGACACAGCACGATGCCTCAGAATACCTTTCTGTAGAACTCTCTCTCACTCTTTCTCTCCCCACCCCACTTTTTTCATCTTTTCCAAATAACAAAAAAAGGGAGTTGGAGAGTTTGTATCATTTTTCTAAAAATTAACACTTAGTAAAAACTTTTCTTTTTGCGGCCAGCCACAATAAAGTACATTGACATTCTAAACTTTAATTCCTCATGAAAGAGGATACAAAGGAAAGATTAACAAATAAAATAAACCTGTTGTGTAAGGAATAATATTAAATGTGAAAAGATAAAATTAATATAGTCCAAACAACCTTGACAAGTAATAATGATTACATCATTAAATTCCAATCCCTCTTACATAAATTTTATGAATACTAAGTATACGTGATACTTAATACACAAAGGCATTGTAAATAAAGACCCAAATTTGAGAATTACAACAAAATTGATAAATTTTAAAAGTATCTATTGTAGAGGGCAGAGAGCAGAAGCAAGAAGAACTACAGTCCTGCAGCCTGTGGAACAAAAACCACAATCACATAAAGATAGACAAGGTGAAAAGGCAGAGTGCATGTGCCAGATGAAGGAACAAGATAAAACCCCAGAAAAACAACTAAATGAAGTGGAGATAGGCAACCTTCCAGAAAAAGAATTCAGAATAATGACAGTGAAGATGATCCAGGCCCTTGGAAAATTAATTGGAGGCAAAGATCGAGAAGATGCGAGAAATGTTTAACAAAGACCTAGAAAAATTAAAGAACAAACAAACAGAGATGAACAATACAATAACTGAAATGAAAACTACACTAGAAGAAATCAATAGCAGAATAACTGAGACAGAAGAACGGATAAGTGACCTGGAAGACAGAATGGTGGAATTCACTGCTGCGGAACAGAATAAAGAAAGAAGAATGAAAAGAAATGAAGACAGCCTAGGAGACCTCCAGGACAACATTAAATGCACAACATTCACATTATAGGGGTCCCAGAAGGAGAAGAGAGAGAGAAAGGACCCAAGAAAATATTTGAAGAGATTATAGTCGAAAACTTCCCTAACATGGGAAAGGAAATAGCCACCCAAGTCCAGGAAGCGCAGAGAGTCCCATACAGGATAAACCCAAGGAGAAACATGCTGAGGCACATAGTAATCAAATTGGCAAAAATTAAAGACAAAGAAAAATTATTGAAAGCAGCAAGGGAAAACCAACAAATAATACACAAGGGAACTCCCATAAGATTAACAACTGATTTCTCAGCAGAAGCTCTACAAGCCAGAAGGGAGTGGCATGATATACTTAAAGTGAATGAAAGGGAAGAACCTACAACCAAGATTACTCTACCCGGCAAGGATCTCATTCAGATTCAATGGAGAAATCAAAACCTTTACAGACAAGCAAAAGCTAAGAGAATTCAGCACCACCAAACCAACTCTACAACAAATGATAAAGGAACTTCTCTAAGTGGGAAACACAAGAGAAGAAAAGAACCTACAAAAGCAAACCCAAAACAATTAAGAAAATGGTCATAGGGACATATCGATAATTACCTTAAACATGAATAGATTAAATGCTCCAACCAAAAGACACAGGCTGACTGAATGGATACAAAAACAAGACCCATATATATGCTATCTACAAGAGACCCACTTCAGACCTAGAGACAAATACAGACTGAAAGTGAGGGGATGGAAAAAGATATTCCATGCAAATGGAAATCAAAAGAAACCTGGAGTAGCAATACTCATATAAGATAAAGCAGACTTTAAAATAAAGAATGTTACAAGAGACAAGGAAGGACACTACATAATGATCAAGGGATCAATCCAAGAAGAACATATAACAATTATAAATGTATACGCACCCACCCAACATAGGAGCACCTCAATACATAAGGCAACTGCTAACAGCTGTAAAAGAGGAAATCAACAGTAAGACAATAATACTGGGGAACTTTAACACTTCACTTACACCAATGGACAGATCATCCAAAATGAAAATTAATAAGGAAACAGAAGCTTTAAATGACACAATAGACCAGATATATTTAATTGATATTTATAGGACATTCCATCCAAAAACAGCAGATTACACTTTCTTCTCAAGTGCACACGGAACATTCTCCAGGATAGATCACATCTTGGGTCACAAATCAAGCCTCAGTAAAGTTAACAAAATTGAAATCATATCAAGCATGTTTTCTGACCACAATTCTATGAGATTAGAAATGAATTACAGGGAAAAAAACGTGAAAAACACAAACACATGGAGGCTAAACAATAAGTTACTAAATAACCAAGAGATCACTGATTAAATCAGAGGAAATCAAAAAATACCTAGAGACAAATGACAATGAAAACACGATGATCCAAAACCTATGGGATGCAGAAAAGGCAGTTCTAAGAGGGAAGTTTATAGCTATACAAGCCTACCTCAAGAAACAAGAAAAATCTCAAACAATCTAACCTTACACCTAAAGGAACTAGAGAAAGAAGAACAAACAAAACCCAAAGTTAGCAGAAGGAAAGAAATCATAAAGATCAGAGCAGAAATAAATGAAATAGAAACAAAGAAAAAAATAACAAAGATCAATAAAACTAAGAGCTGGTTCTTTGAGAAGATAAAATTGATAAACCATTAGCCAGACTTATCAAGAAAAAGAGGGAGAGGACTCAAATCACTAAAATTAGAAATGCAGAAGGAGAAGTTACAACAGACACTGTGGAAATACAAAGCATCCTAAGAGACTACTACAAGCAACTCTGTGCCAATAAATTGGAAAACCTAGAAGAAATGGACAAATTCTTATAAAGGTATAACCTTCCAAGACTGAACCAGGAAGAAATAGAAAATATGAACAGACTAATCACAAGTAATGAAATTGAAACTGTGATTAAAAATCTTCCAACAAACAAAAGTCCAGGACCAGATGGCTTCACAGGTGAATTGTATCAAACATTTAGAGAAGAGCTAACACCCATCCTTCTCAAACTCTTCCAAAAAGTTGCAGAGGAAGGAACACTCCCAAACTCATTCTATAAGGCCACCATCACCCTGATACCAAAACCAGACAAAGGTACTACAAAAAAAGAAAATTACAGACCCATATCACTGATGAATATAGGTGCAAAAATCCTCAACAAAATACTAGCAAACAGAATCCAACGACATATTAAAAGGATCATCCACCATGATCAAGTGGGATTTATCCCAGGGATGCAAGGATTCTTCAATCTACGCAAATCAATCAATGTGATAGACCATATTAACAACTTGAAGAAGAAAAACCATATGATAATCTCAATAGATGCAGAAAAATCTTTTGACAAAATTCAACACCCATTTATGATAAAAACTCTCCAGAAAGTGGGCATAGAGGGAGCCTACCTCAACATAATAAAGGCCATATACAACAAACCCACAGCAAACATCATTCTCAATGGTGAAAAACTGAAAGCATTTCCTCTAAGATCAGGAACAAGACAAGGATGTCCACTCTCACCACTATTAATTCAACATAGTTTTGGAAGTTCTAGCCACGGCAGCCAGAGAAGAAAAAGAAATAAAAGCAATCCAAATTGGGAAAGAAGTAAAACTGTCACAGTTTGCAGATGACATGATACTATACATAGAGAATCCTAAAGATGCCACCTGAAAACTACTAAAGCTAACCAATGAATTTGGTAAAGTTGCAGGATACAAAATTAATGCACAGAAATCTCTTGCATTCCTATACACTAATGATGAAAAATCTGAAAGAGAAATTAGGGAAACACTCCCATTTACCACTGCAACAAAAAGAATAAAATACCTCGGAATAAACCTACCTAGGGAGACAAAAGACCTGTATGCAGAAAACTATAAGACACTGATGAAAGAAATTAGGGATGATACCAAGAGATGGAGCGATATACCATGTTCTTGGATTAGAAGGATCAATATTGTGAAAATGACTATTCTACCCAAAGCAATCTACAGATTCAATGCAATCCCTATCAAATTACCAATGGCATATTTTATGGAACTAGAACAAAAAGTCTTAAAATTTGTATGGAGACACAGAAGACCCCTAGTAGCCAAAGCAGTCTTGTGGGAAAAAAAAGCAGCTGGAGCAATCAGACTCCCTGACTTCAGAGTATACTACAAAGCTACAGTAATCAAGACAGTATGGTACTGGCACAAAAATAGAAACATAGATCAATGGAACAAGGTAGAAAGCCCAGAGATAAACCCACGCACCTATGGTCAACTAATCTATGACAAAGGAGGCAAGGGTATACAATGGAGAAAAGACAATGTCTTCAGTAAGTGGTGCTGGGAAAACTGGGCAGCTACGTGTAAAAGAATGAAATTAGAACACTCCCTAACACCATACACAAAAATAAACTCAAAATGGATTTGAGACCTAATTGTAAGACTGGACACTCTAAAACTCTTAGAGGAAAACATAGGAAGAACACTCTTTGACATAAATCACAGCAAGATCTTTTTTGATTCACCTCCTAGAGTAATGGAAATAAAACCAAAAATAAACAAATGGGACCGAATGAAACTTCAAAGTTTTTGCACAGCAAAGGAAACTATAAAGAAGATGAAAAGACAACCCTCAGAATGGGAGAAAATATTTGCAAACAAATCAACGGACAAAGGATTAATATCCAAAATATATAAACAGCTCATGCAGCTCAATATTAAAGAAACAGTCCAATCCAAAAATGGGCAGAAGACCTAAACAGACATTTCTCCAAAGACAACATACAGATGGCCAGGAGGCACATGAAAAGATGCTCAACATCATTAATTATTAGAGAAATGCAAGTCAAAACTACATGAGGTATCACCTCACACCTGTTAGAATGGGCATCATCAGAAAATCTACAAACAACAAATGCTGGAGAGGGTGTGGAGAAAAGGGAACCCTCTTGCACTGTTGGTGGGAATGTAAATTGATACAGTCACTATGGAGAACAGTATGGAGGTTCCTTAAAAAAGTAAAAATAGAATTACCATATGACCCAGCAATCCCACTACTGGGCATATACCCAGAGAAAACCATAATTCAAAAGGACACATGCACCCCAATGTTCATTGCAGCACTGTTTACAATAGCCAGGTCATGGAAGCAACCTAAATGCCCATCGACAGACAAATGGATAAAGAAGATGTGGTACATATATGCAATGGAGTATCACTCAGCCATAAAAAGGAATGAAATTGAGTCATTTGTTGAGACGTGGATGGATCTAGAGACTGTCATACAGAGTGATGTAAGTCAGAAAGAGAAAAACAAATATTGTATATGAACACATATATGTGGAACCTAGAAAAATGGTACAGATGGACCGGTTTGCAGGGCAGAAGTTGAGACACAGATGTAGAGAACCAACGTATGGACACCAAGGGGGAAAAGCCGTGGTGGGGTGGGGATGGTGGTGTGATGAATTGGGCGATTGGGATTGACATGTATACACTGATGTGTATGAAATTGATGACTAATGAGAGCCTGCTGTATAAAAAAATAAAATTCAAAAATTAAAAAAAGTATTGTTTTGTTGTCAGTGTAAACACACTCAGAAAATGGAAAATATGAAGTAATTGGTTAGGATTTCTTCTCTGTTCCCACCCTAGAACTGATTAACTAAAATCTAGGTGTAAGAAATATTTTTTAAACACTATGTTGTATAATGTTTATTTCAATTATCATTTGTCTCAGTGGTAATCTTTCTGGCCAGTAGTTTTGTTTGTGGGTTTTTCCTTGCTTAGAAATCTTGAACATCTCCTCGGAGCCTCAAAGAAAGTTTTAAATTTTTGTATGGTATTCAAGGCCTTACAGAAACCTAGCTTGTGAGCCACTTCTCCTACCCTTTCACCTTGCTTCCTATGCTCACTGAGCTCTCTGCCTTTCCTCAAATGTGATATAGACTTTCAGTCTGAAATGCCCCCTCATCACTTAACTGCCTAGCAAATTCTGATTACTCTCAAAGCTCAGCTCAAATTTCCCCTCAAGTGAAGTCTTCCTGCATCTTTCTTTCGTCTCCTGGCCAGATTATTTACTTCCTCCTCTGCCTTCCTTTTCTTTCTTTATTCACATCACAAGTGTGGCATATATTACACTGTTATTATAGGATGCTTGCTCTTCTGCTAGTTTCTTAATCTTTTGGAGAGCAGATACAATATATTGTTTATCTTTTCATCACTAGAGCCTGGCATGGTGAAACAGGTAAATAAATGAATTGGATCACGGATCTTTTTACAGTTGTCAACAGCCATTTAATAAATGAGAAAATATCCAAAATGTCTTTTTCTTTTGTATGAGTGTATTAATCTTAATGTTTAAGTGGATGGATTCTTTGAATAGTTGGTATTTCTAGTAGCCTGTATATTCCCAAGGTAATTTACATTGCTCCCACTTTTTTCCATAGCTTAAAGTCCAACCTGTGGGCTTCCTGAAGATTCCTTACAAAATTAATGTAACTAGCTAAAATATATCATAAAATTTTCTTGAAACTTATTACTTTACAGGCTCTTGTTTCCCTAAGATCTTCCAGAAGAAATAATTTAAGGTTGGTGTCTATCCAAAAGCCTTCTGTATAGCTGATGGCATTGAAGTGGAGCCAGAGAAAAAGATAAAGAAGCAGGCTAACTACTCCTTTGCCAAGGAGCTAGAAGGACAAGCTGAAAAGTGACTTTCTCTTGACTAAAGAAAACCACATTCCACTAAAGGCAGCACATTTTCAGACTGGTGATTGGCCAACTTTATGTCCAGAAGAAAAGCTATTTAATAGAGGAGTGGCCTTTCAGAGAATTAAACTTTTTTGTCTAGGTCTGGACTGTAGAAACAGGGCCTGTCTTGCCCATCCTGAAGTAGGGCAGTTAAAGCTCTTTTGGTCTATAAGAGAAAATCAAACTCCCAGGGAATTTTAAAAGGCCTTTTGCTTGTGAAATATGACAGTTTGCAGAGCCTTTTCTTCTTCCATTTACCCTTTCAATGAGGAAACTTATTTTCCTGACCAAAAAAATGCATTATGCAGCAGCTGCAGCCATTTCCCCTTAGGCAACATGCTGGGGGCATATTTGAGAGACTAACTCCCCGAAGATAAATGGATTCCTCAGTAGCCTTGGGCAGGGGGAATCAGGGTGAATCCTTTATTTTTATACTCTGGGCACTTCTGTGGATTGGCTGGTTAGCCCAATTTAAAACTCAGCCAAACTCTTTTTTTTTTTTTTTTTTTTAATTATTTTTGCTGTGTTGGGTCTGCATTTCTGTGTGAGGGCTTTCTCTAGTTGTGGCAAGTGGGGGCCACTCTTCATCGCGGCGCCTCTCGTTGTGGAGCACAGGCTCCAGACGCGCAGGCTCAGTAGTTGTGGCTCAGGGTCTTAGTTGCTCCGCGGCATGTGGGATCCTCCCAGACCAGGGCTCACACCTGTGTCCCCTGCATTAGCAGGCAGATTCTCAACCACTGCGCCACCAGGGAAACCCCAACCAAACTCTTGATAAGGAATAGTTGCTCATCTGCAGTGTTTCATGTCCCAGTCGTTGAAGTTTTGCAGGGGATCCCTGTGCCTGGTTAAGGTGCTTTTCTCTATTTCCAAGTTTGAGGCAGTTTGAGTGGCGACCTCTTGTGGTCTGGAGTGAGGTTGAGAAGCTGAGCGAAGTTCCTCTTTGTCAGGAAATTGTCTCTCAGGCTGCAGGGCTTGGAGCGATAGTGACTATTATTGAAATGTAATGACGCAGTCATATCGCACATCACATAAAATCCTCTCTCTGAGACTGTACGTAGGTGCTCAAATCTCTCCTCCTCATTTTCTGGGACTCTTCTCTTCCCTGTTCCTCACTTCTTTGCCCTACTCTCCCCACAGATGTTGTCTTCTCTCCTTGCCCACGTCTGCCTTCAGGATCTCCTTGTCATAGACTTAGATTTCTGAAAATATTTGTTTGTACCCTTTACCTCTGATTAGCCCACAACGACAAGATAGCAGAAATCCTCCTCAGAAGGGGAGAAGTGGGAATGGTTATGAAAACTAACATTTTAGCCTATCCCGTGATTCTGCTGCCTTGTGCTACAATGATGCGAATTGGATATGCCCTTTCATTTAGGATTTAGGGCAAAATAGATAATATTTTATCAGCTGAGAATTTACTGAGCATCTACTTCTTTCCACAGGTACTTTCTTGGTGATAATTATGAAATCACTGTGTTTGTAACTCTCATTCTTTCTGTCTCTCTCTCTTTCTTTTTTCTTTCTCTCTTCTCTCCTGTCATCCTTGACAACTGTTTTTACTTGCTTATGGCTTTTGACAACTGGAAGTATTGATTAATAATGCATAAGATTTAGTAACACAAGTCTATAGTACTTCACGTGACAGGAATGAAATTTCTTCAAGTCTAGGATTCATTTTACCTCTTCAGATTATGTGTTGAAAATAATCATTTTTAGGTAAAATGGCCTTTGGAATCACAGTTTACAAAAACAGAGCTTTGTGAACAATTTTATCTGTTGAGAGAAGGACCAGTGGATTTAAATACATCTTTCCCATATTAAATGTTTTGAATTGATAATTCATGTTTCAAAAAGAAAATATAATAGATCTGATAGTTCGATTGTTATTTTTTAGCATATTTTTTTTTCTCCCTCAGTTAATGAAATGAAGTGTTTATAGTGAGGAGGGTCCTCTGGCAGTGGGCCTGTGACCAACAATAGTGTTTGTAGCAGGAGCAGGTGAGAAGCAGAAGTTGGAGGTGAATGCTGAGGTTGTGGGGTGGCGGCCTTGGGAAAGGTACAGATTAACCGAGCAAACCTAGATGTTACTCAGTACAAAGCAGAACCTTTTCCCACTTCTAAATGGCATCAAGACTGCTTTGAAAGGATGTTAGGTGAGCAGTGAGAAGTAAGAGCGATGAGGTAGAAGAGGAAATGAGAGCGCAGCCTCTCCTTCACACGCAGGCTTTCCCCTCAACCAAAGGCAGACCCCAGATTCTACCCCAGAGTTTGTTTGAAATGAGGTTAGAAGTTGCCTTCAGCTTCCGTGACAAGGGTTATATTCTAGAATGATGATTTACGCTACCATTGTGAGATAACCAGCTCTCTAATTGGGAGCTACCAAATATCTCTCGTGCTTGATGTTTAGAGGTTCACATTTTGTTGAGAAGGCCCTAGATTATTACTTGGAAAACAAATTTGTTAGAGTACCTCTGTATACAACTTGATTTATCTTTATTATGCAAATAAAAATTGAGCAATAACAAAACTTTATTTTATGAAGGAACAGTATGTGATACAAGGAAAGGGCCAAAGGCTGTGAGCCGGTATGCCTGAATCCTAGCTTGGCCATCCCCATTCCCAGCGAGAATGGCATCGTTTTTATTCATTTTGTGTATCGAGTTTCAATGTAATATTTTATTTGAAAGAAGGTGTTGTACCGAACAAGAGAAAAAAAGCGTTAGAAATCCCTGCTGATACAGGTGCCGCATCCTGGGTTTGTCCTTGGGTGCAGCGATGATTCCTTTCTGTTTTCAGAGCACCTGGTGCCCTCCGCTGACATCAGCCACCCTCTGCCCCCCATGCTGAGCTCACATGTACTGAGTGATGATCCCCATGGGCCAGACGCTCTGAGTGTTTTACCTGTGGGCTATCTTCATTAGCGGGTAAACTTTTTCTGTAAAGGACCAGATGGTAAATGTTTTAGGCATTTTGGGCCATAAGGGCTCTGTCACATTTACTCATCTCTGCTGATGTAGTGCAAAAGAAGCCATAAGACAGTATGTATTGTGTTTGGATAAAACGCACACAATACAAGGTAAAAGAATTAGAAATATAATCCACATCCTTTAACTTCAAATCTTGTATTTTTTCCATAATTCCTGCTAGCAGAATGGCCCCCTGAAATATAAAGGAAATTTTCTAGGTAAAAACAAAAACGCATTTATCATCTCTAAGTGAATAACAGACCTTTAGGAAAAGAATAAAAGTAATAAAAGACAAAAGAGGAAGGAAACCTTGGAAAGAATTAATTTTTTTTATTTCATAGAAATTCCCCCCCCCAATAGAGCAATGCATTGTCATAATATTGTTTGGTTGACTGTTAATGTACAGTAAGTCCCCTACATACGAACCTTCAAGTTGCGAACTTTCAAAGATGTGAACATGCGTTCGTATGTCCAGTCACGTAAGTTAGTTCGTATGTCTGGCGTACATTGTCACCTGCACACACCCTCTACAAGTGGTTGTGCTTTTGTGTACTTTACAGTACTATATAGAGTACAGTAAGTACAGTATCTTTATTTCAAGCCCAGGACGTCTGGAAGCGAGGGTAAAAGCAGCGGTGATGTAGCTGGTACAGTACTACCCAGACATCACTGGATCGTTTTTTCAAGAGGGTAGATAGAATTGAATCCAGAAAGGAACCAGAACCTGTGCCATCAGCGTCAGGCGTGAGTGAAATTGCAGCTTGCCCTCCGTCTCCTATTGCTGAGGATCCTTCAACTCTACCATTTCCCACCTCCTCTCTCTCCTCCAGTCAGTAAGTCTTCTTGCCTGTTCACTCGATGCCAGCCCCTGTATGCCAGCTGTTGTACTACTGTACTTTTCAAGGTACTGTACTGTAAGATTAGAAATGCTTTCTATATTTTTAGTGTTTGTTTTTTATGTATTATCTGTGTGAAAAGTATTATAAACCTGTTACAGTACAGTACTGTATAGCCAATTGTGTTATTTGGGTACCTAGGCTAACTTTGTTGGACTTAGGAACAAACTGGACTCCTGCATTTGCTCTCGGGACGGAACGCGTTCATATGTAGGGGACTTACTGTATTGTTATGTAACATATCTGCTAATAACGTAAAGAAACATTAGTATCTTTGCTTCATTAATATTCTCTCTGAATCTACACATTTTCCCTTCAGAAGTAATCTGCCTGTGTTTTCCTTTGTTTATTTGCATATTTTTCTTTTTTCTTTGGCCACGTGTGCAGCTTCGTGGATCCCTGACCAGGGATTGAACCTGGGCCACAGCAGTGAAAGCACTGAATCCGAACCACTAGACCACCAGGGAACTCCCTATCTGCATATTTTTCTTACAAAAGACCTACTGCCTGTAGGAGACAGTATGGTATAATGGTGCAATGGTTAAGAGCCCTAGAGCTAGGATCAGATTTCCTGGTTTTGACCTCCAGCTCTGGCATTTACTTTTTTCAAATAACTGCACTTATCTATTCCTTAGTTTTCTCAACTGTACAGTGGGTACAATAATAGTGTCTATGACATAGGGTTGCTGTGAAGATTGTATGAGCTAATACATGACAGCACCCACTGCATATGTGCTGGTCTGTTATCACTCTTGTTATTAATACACATCAACTCTTGAATCACCCTGAAATTTGCCAATCACATTTATTTTTCTTGATTTATATTTTTCACTTGGATCTGAATGTTTTATGAAGTTGTCCATACAGAAAAAACCTCAATATGTATTTTACATTTACATTTCTATGGAAATATACACAGACTATTTTGATTTTAATTGCTCTGTAAAAATACCGTTTTTTATTGTTTGCTACAACATAAAATTTTCTTTAAAGGTGAAAGCATTTGTATATGAGGGTCTGTAGAAGAATAAGTTTAGATGATGTCATCTGTCACAATTCCTTTGTGTTGCTTATAAAATAAAAGTAGAGAGGAGATGTGTGCACAGCCAGTGGTCATCATCAATGCCATTGACTTTTTAGAGCTTGGGATACCAACTGTGGTAAGTCAGTTGTTTTGGCATCTTTGGAATTATAACAGGTTTGGAGGAATTTTGACTATAACTGCTGATAAGTATAATATTTGGTGAGAATGTGCCATCTTTGTTGACATCCTCTGTCAGGAGTTCAGTTTATCCACATGTCTCCCTCCATCTCTCACCTTTCCAAGCAGCATTCCCAAGGTGAACCAGTCTCACTAATAGAAGAATGTCCTTCTAGTGTGTTGGAAGGAAAATGACAACCACTATTGTGAAGTGCATTTAGATGAGGAACTGGGGTACTTCCTAGGGAAAAGACATCACCCTTTCACTAACAGTTTAACCCAGTAGCAAAGCCGGGAGTCATTTTTCTGGAATGAGTAGCCCAGATAGAGTCTAGACAAAAACATAGTAAAAATTAAAGTATATAGTTTGCCAAAAGGTGGTAAAAGGAAAGAGAAAATGAAGTAGAGCGGGGTAAGGGGAGCTGGCAGGTATTTTAGGGCAATTTAAAATAGAGTGGTCAAGGTAGGCCTTCTTGAGAAAATTGAACAAAGTCTTGAAGGACGAGTGAGCCATGTGAATATCAGGCCAAAGAGCATTCAAGGCATATGGAGCAGCTCATGCAAGGTTGGAACAGGCCTGGAGCGTTAGGAAAGCCAGTGGGGCTGGAGCAGAGTGAGAAGAGGAAAGCAAGCAGTAGGGAATCAAGTCAGGAAGGTGGTGGGCCAGAATGAGGGACATCGTGAGAGGTTTATAGGATTTTTAGGAGATAGTGCCATTTTAATTATTTCTGTGCTTGGAACTTTCTATTTTATAAAATAGTGACTATTTTGTAAAAGAAATTAATTTATAATTAATATATAATACTTTACCATAGAAATCATTACATTATTTTAACTTTTAGGAACATTCATACACATACCCATATAATCATTTCAGTTTCCCATTTATGATGAAAATATTTGCCTATAGTAATTTCAACAATGAAGTGTCCTTTATAAAAGTTTTCTCCTATATCTAACCACCAGATTATTTTTTAATGTGCTATATTCAGTTTCATTGCGGGCCTACATTGATCGACTCACTATTCTCTATATTTTTATGATATATTTAGTTCATTCACATTCGAACTACTTGTGGAGAATAAAAATATAGAGAGCAATTTTATGTCCTCTTAAAAATTATAGCTTGAACCAGAAGGAGGTTACTTCTTGCTCCTGCTCTTTGATTTCATTTTAATTTCAAAACTAATTTCATGCTTTTGAATGTTAAATCACTATAAGGGTTTTCAACTTCCTGTCTTTAATTCTAGCGTTATCTTTTATCTACCATGCTAATTTCTTTCCTGATTAATTGGGAGTACAACAGACACCAGCACAGAAATAGCAGAGGTCAGAATGCTTACCAAGTGAGGTTCTGATATAATGCATAATTCATGAAATATATTCACTCGTGTTTTCCACTGTGCTCAGTTGAAAATGTGCCCTGCTAAATGCAGCTCCCCACATTGTTTTAAATGTTGTTGAAATCTACAGATTCCTACCGTTTTTATACTTTTGAGAAAGTCTCTTTTAGTCTTTGTCATTGGCTTTCTTTATAAATGGTTCTTCTAAAAAGAATCCTCTTTGGTTTTGTCCCTCAAGGTTCTCTGAAGTTGGTTACTCAGTGCCAAAGGAATTATAAGTACCAGCTCATAATTCCTTGAGAACCAGTTAGTTCTTAAGTTAATCTCCTGATAAGCAAAGTTGAGTTTATTTCATTATATAATGTAGCTGTTTTTAACCAATATTCTATTATCTTGTGTTTTCAAAGAGAAAATTTATTGCTGTTCTTGCTTTGGGAATCAGGACTCTTTCAGCTGCAAGTGGCAGAAATTCAATTCAAATTAGATTAATTGAAAAAGGAATGGAAGGACAAAGGATGTAGGGTTGATTCAAACAGTACATCCAGGGCTTCGTGTGGTAGCCTAGGATTCTAGATGTATGTATGTCTCTCTTACCTTTACTAACTTCTTACTTTGGCATGATTTTTGAGTAACAGGTGGCAACAAAGATGGTCAGCTGCCAGTCCCAGGCCTCACAGTTAACATTTCCAAAGAAAACCATGATTCTCTTCCCCCTAATGTTTATAATTTGTTCAGAAGGGTTACATTTGGCCATTCTCGCCATGTTCATACCCCTGGATAAATTTTCATCCTGAGGGAGGGATGAGAAGCTCTGATTAATATGAGTTGAGTGCCTTACTGAGGTGGGGAAGGTGAAATGGCTTGGTTAAGGGACGGGAGGTTCTCACACAGGAGAAGCAAGTCAAGCAGCGATAACAAACTCCCATGTCCAATTCAGGTCTTTTTGACGCCGAGTGTCAGGCCAAGGGTCTCTCTACTAACAACACTTCTTTAGGTTAGTTACTTAAATTTTAGAACTTCTTCAAAGCGATCTTCTAAATCTCTGGAAACCATAAACAGCTCAGATACAAAGACTCTCAAAATGTAGCAGCATGTTTTTTCCCTCCATTTAAATCACTGTCTCCACCGTTAACTATCCTGGGTATACAGAGCTCCTAGAGAAATATAAGCAAACTACATTGTAGTAAAGTGTGTATTGTGTTTGTGTTCTATCAGGTAGCATTCTTTAAAGTGTTAAAGTACTAAGGGATCAAAGTGCAAGATGTGAATCATAAGATAGCGTCCTGATATGAGTAGTTTGGGGCCCTTTTGAATTTGGGAGGTAGAAGGAGCACTGATGTTTGTAGAGTAGCCTCATTTGTTTCATAATAATAAGGGGTGAGGTTATGATGACATGTTTATTATTTGCTTGTTTTTGCTCTGATCTAGTGAAATCCTCTTTTGGATTAAAAAAATCCCACGTTAAAAATTAAAAATAAATGTAATAAGCAAAGGAGGCACAACTGTTCTCTTGGATGTGTCTGAAAGGCCGCGTAGTGAAACGTAAACACAACCATGCCGGCCTCTGATTGTAGGGGAGATGTTACAGTTCAGTGTTGGTCAGCCTGCTTTCTGAGATTCACATATCAAAAGCGTGACAATTTTGTTTCAGAGCCAAGAATAAAAGATAAAAAAGGAAGAAAGTAATAGGAGAAAAGAAAAGCTCTGAGCAGGAATAGTACTGTAACAGGATTCCTAACCACCTGTCACCCTTTCAGACCAGGACATTGAATGACTCGGGATTATCAAGAGCATATTTCTCATTTCAGAGTCATTATTTAGAAATTTAAATATATCTAATTGAATCAGTGCTCCAGTAGAGCCATTGCTTCTTTTCATTTCTGCTGCCAAAATTCATAACTTCGTCATCTCCAGCCTGGATTACCACTTTGGCCCCCTGGGTACCTGCCTGCTCCATGGTCTGTCCCCTGTAGTTCATGCTCAACTTTGGGGTCAGGGTCACCATTCTCTGGAGTCAAACTAATTGTGCTACTTATCTTTGTAAGACTCATCCATGACACCTTTTCATCTACAAGGAAAAAGCGAAACTTGTTTTTCTACACAAGACCCTTTATATTAGGCGTAGACTCTGGAATCTGGGAGCTGCAATCAAATCCCAGTTCTCCTGCTTATTAGCTGGGTAGCGTAGGTATCAGTTTACGTACCTTCTTTATATCTGAGCCTCCTCATCTATAATGGGGTGATCAAAATAAGATCTGCCTTACAGACTTGTTTTGTAAGGACTAAATGAGAAAAAAGTATGTAACGTATTTACCACAGCAGCTGACATATAGTTAATTTTTTATTGAGGTGCAATTGACATTCAATATTATATTAGTTTCAGGTGTACAACATAGTGGTTTGACATTTGTATAATATATGTTGTGAGATAATCACCACAATAAGTCTAGATACCATCTGTCACCATACAAAGTTAATACAATGTTATTGACTATATTCCCCATGCTGTAGTTTATATTCCCATGACTTACTTATTTTATAGCTGGGAGTGTGTACCTCTTAATCCTCTGCATCCATTCCACCCCCCCACCATTCCCCTCCCTTCTGGCATCCACCAGTCTGTTCTCTGTATCTATGAGTTTGGGTTTTGTTTTATTTTGTTTGTTTTGTTTTGTTTTTTAGATTCTACTTATAAGTGAAATCATGCAGTATTTGTCCTTCTCTGATTTATTTCACTTAGCATGATACCCTCAAATTCCACCCCTGTAGTCCAAAATGCCAAGATTTCATTCTTTTTTGTGACAGAGTAGTATTCCATTGTGTGTATTCCACATCTTCTTTATACGTTCATCCATTGATAGACAGGTTGTTTCCATATCTTGGCTATTGTAAATAATGCTGCAGTGAACATAGGGGTGCATATATCTTTTTGAGGTAGTGTTTTCACTTTCTTCAGATAGATACCCAGGAGTGGAATTGCTGGATCATTTGGTAAGTCTATTTTTAATTCTTTGAAGAACCTCCATATTGTGTTCTATGTGTCTTCACCAAGCTATTATCAAAAAAGACAAGAAGTAACAAATGTTGGCAAGGATATGGGGAAAAGGGAACCCTTGTGCACTGTTGGCATATAGTTAGTTCTTAATAAATATTGGCTACACTGTGAATTCTCTCTCTCTTCTTAGCCCCATCCGTGGCCATTCCCCTATATCTGCCCTGTGATTTAGCCACGAGCTTCTTGGTTCTTGAATTGCCATTCTGTTTTATATTTCTTGGCCTTTATACATTCTGCTTCCTCTGTTTCCCCCACTAGATTGAATGGTTTAAGCTCAGTAATTATATATCACTTGTCTTTACTGTTCTTAACACAATGCCAGGCACCTTGTTGAAGACTTGTAAGAAATAATGTTGAATGAGAACAGCTGTTCATTCCTCAAAATAAAATTGGCTTCTTCAAGTATTTGCTTTTAGTTTGGCATTATAGTGGGGTAATGTAGAAGCCTCACTGGAAAAAACTACTTCACGCTAGGGTCCTGGGTATCCAGGTGTTGTGGAATAGGTTCTTTGGGCTAAATCAGTGAATTTTTTTCACAACCCTTTTCAGTCGTCTCTGACCAGACCATCTATTACAACAGACAGAAGCTCGATTTAACATTAGATATTTTGAAAAAGGAAAATATGCTCATTCATGGAATTAAAAGAGAAAAGAAGAAAATCGTTGCACAGGCAGAAGTTTCTCCGGGCGTGTTTTGTTTTCCTGATGCATAGGGTTAAGACTGCTGGGTTTTAAGAATTACTCCTTGATTATGGCTCGTTCTCTCAAGACCCCATCTTTCCTGCATGGGAGAGAACCAGCATGATTCAATATAAGTGCAGGTCACTGCTGTTGAGTTCGTCCAGCTGTGTCATCAAGGTGTGAAGAGCTAGTGGCACTTTAATTTGGATCAGTTTTGAAGCATTCAACCAAAGTGATTGGACCACAGTAAAATACATTAGGAACATTTCTACTACAAAAACGTATAGCTTTTTCTCAGCAACTTTTTCTAAGGACTCAGAAAAAATAATTCTTCTCTGATCTCCAGAAGCTAGTTTTGTTAAGGGGTGACCAGCTAGTTTTAAAAATGTAGTTAAGAAGGGAAAAGTATGAAGTGCTAAGAGGAGCTAAGGTTCATTGTAAACATTTCTTAGACTTTGGAGTTGCTCTATTTGCATATTGCAGTGATTCAGTGTTGGTGGGTTGCCCAGAATCACAGAAGTACAATAAATGACTGTCTTGTTCAAGATCTACTCGTTATTTGTTTATGAACTACTACTCCAATATTGTTTGCCCTACTTTATAAATATTTAAGTTGACGTTAACTTTAATCCTCAAGTAAACAAACATTTCATCCAGTGACAAAAAAGAGTAGTATATTCTAATTGTATAATATCGACAAAATATTTTAAAATTAACTTATGCAAATATGGTTGGATGTTTGCCATTTGTTGATTGAAATGAAATATTTGAAAAATTGCTTCAAATGTTTTTCACAATTAAAATTTTTGCTACCATAGATTAATTTGTCATGGAAACACTTATACAAATACATTCTTCTTTATGAATTCATTACAATTACAGAGTCTTAGATGTGTCTTAGAAATAAATTATAAAATTACTTTAAACAGATATTGTATTAGCTTTTTAGTAAAAATAAAATGTAATAAGCGATGGCTTGGAGGTTATTTGTGAGAATTGCAGAAGGAAATTCTGTAAATCTCATTTTGACAGATTTTTTATTCTTTGTAATTTGTGATGGGAAACACTACGTAAATATCTTTAATGGTATGCTTTTGGCACCATTTGTTACATTTATCTCTTAGGATAGGGTGTGTGTGTGTGTGTGTGTGTGTGTGTATGTGTGTATGTACATCTACTCTCCTTCCACCCAACTCCCCACACATTAGTTTTTCTTTTTTTCAATAAAATAAGTGATAACATTTTTTGGATTTGGGAATTTATAAAACCAAGTCATGTGTTGAGGAATTGGGAAGCAACTATGGGAGGGTATCAAGGGAAAATGTGGGCTAACACGATAAATTAACAGCTTCAAAATTTGAGCTGTGCATATACTGTTTTAAGAATCTGTTTTTGCTGTATTTCTTCATCTAGTTGGATCTTCTTCCAGTTGGATCTCCACTTTTATAAATATTATTGAAGAAAAGCTGACACTTAAGATCTTGCCATGTATATTTAAGAAACTTGCCATGCTTATCATAATGAATTAATGTTTTACATTCTGGTACAACCTCCTGTCTCACTGCAGACTGGTAACTAACATTTCATCAACTGCAGAGATCCATGAATCATACTGGGGAGTAGCACTACTCGAAGTCACCTCCTGGGTCTTTAATTCATGTCTACTCGATATTTAACACTTTCTACGTGCAACATCAGAGTTTCTGTGCTCTTTCCCATTCTGCAGTGTATTGGAATTAATGTATATCTTGTTTTCTGGATATTACTCAGTCTTCTTATAAAAAAGAAACAATTTACAATACTTATAACGAATTAGATTTTTACTGATTCCTACATAACTTGTTGGTCGGAAGGAATGCATTTATAGTACAAAGGCTGATCATGGGAAAAACTAAGAAAGATAAAATTGGGTTTTGGAGACTTGTACCTTATAATTGAGACTCAGGCCTACTATGTTATGTCTGTAGAGTTTGCATTTCCTTTGGCAACACATTAAATTTTTTTTTAATCAAAATGAAATACGCATGCCATAAAATTCACCCTTTTAAAGTGAACAATTCAGTGTTTTTTTTAATATATTCAAAAAACTATGCAACCATCACTGCTAATTCCAGAACATTTCCATCATTCCCGAAAGAAATTCCATACCTCTTGGCAGTCACTTTCTTCTCCTCCCTCTCTTGGCCCTTGGTAACCATAACCTACTTCCTGTCTCTGTGGATTTGCCTATTCTGGACATTTCCTATCAATTGAATTGTACAATATGTGACCTTTTCTGTCTTTATTCTTTTACTCAGCCTAACGTTTTCAAGGTCCATCTGTGTTGTAGCATGTATCAGTACTTCCTTCCTTTTTATGGCTGAATAGTATTCCATTGTATGGTTGTATGGGTATCCTACATTTTGTTTACCCACTTATCAGTTGATGGACATTTAACTTACTTACACTTTTGACTATTATGAAAACAGTTCTATGCACAGTTATGTATGTTTTTGTGTGAATACATGTTTTCAACACTTGTATAAATACCTAGGAGTGGAATTGCTGGCTCGTATAGTAACACCACGTTTAAATTTTGGAGTAAACTGTCAAACTGTTTTCCACACTTTTACATTCTCATCAGCAAGATACGAGAGCTCCACTTTCTAAACATCCTAGCCAATATTTAAATGTGGTAATTGCCCACATTTTCACTGGGTTCGTTTTCTTTTGTGAATGCTAAAGTCTTGACAGATATACTTGGCAAATATTTCCTCCCACTCTGTGGATTGTCTTTTCACTTTCTTTATAGTGTCATTTGACATGCAAACGTTTTTCAATTTTGAAAAATTCCAATTTATTTTTGTTTTGCTTGCTTGTGTTTTAGGTGTTACATCTAAAAAAGGTTGCCTAACATCTTTTTTTGTTTGTTTGTTTGTTTGTTTTGCGGTACTCGGGCCTCTCACTGCTGTGGCCTCTCCCGTTGCGGAGCACAGGCTCCGGATGCGCAGGCTCAGCGGCCATGGTTCACGGGCCCAGCTGCTCCACGGCATGTGGGATCTTCCTGGACCGGGGCACGAACCCATGTCCCCTGAATCGGCAGGTGGACTCTCAACCACTGCGCCACCAGGGGAGCCCTGCCTAACATCTTTTTTGAAACATCAGACCTACCTTTCCTGTTTCAGCTCATGTCCTACCCCAAATACATACACACACCCACACACAGACACACACACACCCTTTACGCCTTAGCCATTCCTATTCCTAACCATGTCAGCATGCCATGGTCTCTCTGTGGCCTTGGCGTATGTTGCCTCCCTCACTCAAAGTGCCTCAGTTGGCAGTTTTTAAAAACTCTGGCATGAACTTCTTTAGGAAGCTCACCCAGTTCTGCCTTCCCTTGCCCTGATCCATGGCTTTATATCCGCCACTTTCCTCTTCTAATCCCCAGGCATACAATTGTGTGTTATTTTAATTGCTCATTTTCATCTCTGTCACCCACCCTGCACCTTGAGCTCCTTGAGAGCAGGTCTTTCTTTGATTTCTGGATGTCCCAAACTGAACAGTGGTCTGCAGTAAATGCTGAAAAATATTTGAACGAATGTCTACTGTTGTCCTCAGACTGCCTTCTTTGCCATCCATAATTAAAGGCTGCATGTTGCTTATACTTTTTTCCATGAGAGGACATGACAATTTGGACCTTCAACGTCTCTTCTCCCTCTCTCAGCCCATCATACCCAGTTGGCTATAGTCACTATAGTACTCTATTCACTGAAGTAAAATCAGAGCAAGTAACTTGAGCTAAATGATTCCTGGATTATTTAGGTCCTAATATGATTAAACACTAATTCTCTGGGTCAAGAATTAGAACCAGGTTCAGGGGCTTTGATTTTTCTCTGAAAGAGTGAGTTTTTACCCAGATAATGCAGACTGACAAGATATGAATAGAAAAGTTGACTTGAATACCAATCTCATTTTCCTTAGACCCACTGGCAAGAAGGGAGAGGCGAGGAAGGCTAGTCAAAAAGCAGATTAAAGGATCACAGTTTATGCAGGTGGGGCAAAGTGCAGACTGACAGTGTAGAAAAGGAGCAGGCATTATCTGACGTGTATCCCTTGGATTTCCAAGGACACTGAGGTTTTCACTGTGTGCTGTTGGGAAGAATAGCAATTGAGAGGCGAGCATTCAGCAGCTCCAGTGGCAGAGTCAGAGGCTGGGTGTGTTTCTTCAGGCTGCCCTGAATGATGGCCTATGAGTCGCTCCCTAGGGGAGCAAGGGACCTGGCTCTAGTCATTAAGGGATTGGGTTTCCCAGGCATAACTAACCCACTGATCCCTTTGTAATATATTGCTACCTCACTTTCACATTTCACATGTAAACTTGTGCCTAAATTCAAACTGATGCATTGAAATTGCATCCACCAGCTTTAACTAAGTTAGAGCCCAGGTTTTTGCATTCCCGTCCCCACCACCAGGTGTCATTACTAACTGGATGTGGGGAGGGACGCTGGCAAGGCCCACTACATCGACTTCACCTTCCTCTTCTGAAAGTATTTTATTCTTGTTGAACTCTTCTACAGCTGTTCTTAGGGGATGAAAACCAAATTGGAGGATTTGGGTCACTGTGACAGGTTGAAAAAACTTCCTATTACTTCAGCATAAACATTGGACCAGAATGACTCCGTAATGACCTGGGAGTGTTGACATAAACCAATGGCTTATGCCAGCAAGAGTCATTTCGGCAAAGAGCTTAATTCACATGTTGTTAGGCAAATGTCTATAACACGATGATAAGATATTATAAAGCCTTCATGAATAAAACTGTATTTGTATTTTACAAATGTGTTTAAATTTAACATCAAGAAGCTATGCTTAGTCAGTTTTCTAATTGGGAAATATCTCTGAGTTATAAAGCATGGCTTAAAATATTTAGTTTTGTAATTAACATAGAAGTACAAAGATAATTCATGAATATTCTTGTTGTTTCCTGATGAGATTTTAGTTATGATTTTTTAAGTCCAAAATACCTCTATCAGATAGCATATTTAATGAATAAAAACAGTTTGGAAGAAATTATTACTATAAGAAAATAATTTTATAGTCTAGATGTATTCTGCACATGCTATCGGCTTATTGACTAAAATAAGAAAACTGAAAGTAAGATCTTATGTAAAATGTGACAGTAGCATAAACTGAGAAATACAGAGGGAATAAAAGTAAATGAAGAAAAATTAAAATTTCTTTCTCAATTATTTAATGTGTATTTCAGCTACATAGCCAACATTTGTGGAAATTAGTTTATCATAAAAATCAGAGAATTTTCTAAATATAGACTGTCACTGAAACATAGGACATACCTAGTAGAATATTAAAGACTTGATTTACTAATTTTTCTAAAAATAGGGAAGGAATATATTTATATGTGTGTGTGGAAAGAGAGAGAGAGAAAGAGAGAGACAGAAACAGAGAAAGACAGAAAAAGAGATACAGAGTAAACCAGGTTATTATTAAAGTGTGACTTGTGACCAAGGCATTTTAAATAATTAAATATCTGATAAACAGATTGTTATATACCTAATAACTAGAATACAACAAAATACATTTAATGTTAATATTATATGGAATACAATTTCATATTTGGGGATTTAAAATTTATTAATTTTTCCAAAGAGCATTATAGCACAATTCTAGAATCTTAAAGCGTGTTAACTTAGGTAACAATGGTAATAAATAATAAAGATTATTGGAATAGTGCTTGACATTTTATGAAATATTTCAGGCAGGTGATGTAGTTCAACTTCCTTGTTTTACAGATAGAGACCGATACAAGTTCCTAAGTGTTTCAAAGTTCCAAACATAAATGTTCTTTTGTTAAAAAAAATTTTTATTGGAGTATAGTTGCTTCACAATGTTGTGTGATTGTACAGCAAAGTGAATCAACTATATGTATACATATATCCCCTCTTTTTTGGATTTCCTTCTCATTTAGGTCACCACAGAGCACTGAGTGGAGTTCCCTGTGCTGTACAGTAGGTTCTCATTAATTATCTATTTTATACATAGTATCAATAGTATATAAATGTCAATCCCAATCTCCCAATTCATCCCACCCACCCCTTTCCCCCTTGGTATCCATATGTTGGATATGGATACCATATCTATTTATCTATCTGTCTCTACGCCTGTGTCTCTATTTCTGCTTTGTAAGTATGATTGTCTATACCAGCTTTTTCAGAGTCCACATATATGTGTTAATATATTTGTTTTTATCTTTCCAACTTACTTCACTCTGTATGACAGTCTCTAGGTCCATCCACATCTTTACAAATGACCCAATTTCATTCCTTTTTATGGCTGAGTAATATTCTACCACAGGCCAATATCAGTGATGAACATAGACACAGAAATCCTCAACCAGCATAAATGTTCTTGAAATCATACCTTTTCCATCAAGTTGCAGGGGGCAAAATAAAATATTCCTGCAAGGAAGGGAGTGGAAGTATAAAGTCTCAGTTGGAAATTTAGTTAATCACCTTTATCTTATGTTGAAGTATGAACAAAACTCCACATCATGTTTGGCTTTAAGTACTCTCAGAAGCATTTGTATTTCAATATTTAAAATTGTACAGAAAGAAGACATAAAGTTGTAATAACTATCTCAAAAACTAATTTGGCTTTTTATAGCTTTAGGGGAACAAATCCTGATCTCTTCAGTGGGAAATCTCAGAGTTTTCAGTGTAAATTGTTATGTCTGAAATGATTTACAAGTATAATTCATGAAATGTCAATATATCCTGAACCATCCATGCTTTATAACTTGGAGTTCTCTAAAACATTTTTTATTCTTCTTGAAATCTATTCAAAGATTGACTATTTAGAAAGGAAGTATGTGCTTTCTGTTATCATACTGCTTCTCTCTGTCTCTTTCTCTCTTCCTCTTGCTCTCTCTCTTTTAACTTCCTATCCGGTCTTGATCTGACTTTTTAGCAAATAGGGCTGTCAGTACTCTCTGTCCTCTCAAGTTACCCTCATCCTCAAAAGAAGGAATTTACACACAGCATAGAAATAAACAAAAGTGATTGCTTTTATCGGTTTTCTATTAGTTAAAGCTGTTTCTCTTCTTAAAGGGAGATTCATATTTTGGATTTCATGTTTCTCTGTAAGAACAGAGGTACGTTTTCTGTTTCCATGTCAGGAAATTTATTTGAAATCTTGCTATTTGGGAGTTCCCCCCTCATTGCATGTGTTCAGCTGTAGGCATTGACTTTAACTTTAACAAAGGATAAAACAGATACAACAGATAACCAATAATATTCTGGCAAATAGCACATACTGCTATTTAGATATACGTACTGAATAAGCCATACTGGCCTTTTCCTCTGCCTCGAGCACAATAAGTTCATTTCTGTCTCAGAGTCTTTATATGTTATTCTATCTTCCTTCTGATAAAAAAAATTAATTCTTTCTCTGCTAAATGTAATATGTAGGGAATCATAAATTCATCAGTAAAATTCTGAAGAAGGTACTACTTTTCTCCCCATATTATAGACAGAAAAACTGAGAGAGCGTGCTTAGCTTTTGAAGGAGGAATTGAGATAAAGTGCTTAGAACAACGTCTGAAATAGAGTAAGCACTTAATAAATATTAGCTTTTGTGATCTCATATGTAAATCACCTTTTGTGTTTATATGTTCCTTTTCTCAGAGTCGGTTTGTAAGACAATTCTCAGAGCTAATGAAGGAACTTTTGTAAGTCTACAAGCAAAACCTCTTCTGTAGGCAAGCCTTAAAACCATCAGTCAGAATATTTTAACTGTTTTCACTGAGTCCTTTTAACCATAGCTCTGAATTTTCATACCATAGCGATTAGCAGCAGTCAACAGATAGGTTGTGATTGGAGCAGCTGTCAGTGGGGGAAAGGAAAGAAAAGCTTCTGATTTAGATGGATCATAATAATGATCTGCCACCCAAGTCACCAATAAATTTTCTTTGTTTTATTCTATTTAAGAAAGCAAAGGTAAGTGTAATACTATAGTTTTACCTGAGCTGCTGAATCCCCTACTTCTATTTTTGATACAACTTTAAAAAAATTCGTAAAAATACATAAGTACTTTAGAAAGGAGATTAAATCATTCCCTTTTATATTTTTTGTCCAAATATCACCTCCTTAGATGGGTCTTCCCTGACCACCATATCTAAAATAGTGGCCCCATCACCCACTGGCCCCTTGCCTTGCTTTTCTTTTCTTCATAACATTTATCATTTCTTGATATTATATATATATATATCCCTTTACTATTTTGTTCCTGTAGCTTTTTTCCTATAGTATGATATAGGCCACACGAGGACAGCAGCTCTTTCCTTATTTTCTTGCTATGTTCCTAGCACATAGAACAATGCCTCTCATGTGACAGTCATTTAAATATGGACCAAAGAATCAGTGAATGGATGAATTAATAAAGGATATAAAAGCACCAAGGAACACAGCAGGGAGCAAAGACTTAAACTGCTATAAAGTTATATTGCCTGCTACAATCTTAGAAATCTCAAACTTTTTCTCTTAAAGCCTGTTTTATTCAACCTTTACTGATATTTGCAAAACGTTTGTAGCAAATCTTACTGTAATCTCAAAGATACTTTAGATAAACTTGCATTATCCATACTGCAGAAATAAGCAAACATAAACTGTGAATAAAGATATTAAGTGATAGACCTAAGCTTAGGTAGTTTATCTGACTCAAGAGCATTGAAAATATTCAACTGTTAGGCTGAAAGTTTTGTTCTACATATCCTATAAAAAAGCAGGGAGGGATTCCAGTATTTATGTCATCTTTGTGTATATAATCTCTTTTATAACCAGCACCTTTACTTAAAATTATTATCTTGGGACTAAGGTGACTTTTCCCCAAATACATGCTCTCTTGTCTGCAACAACAACAGATACCTTAAATATGATATTTAAATTCAGGTTAATGGGTTTTGCATGAGATTGAGAAATAAATAATATTTAAAATAGTACATCCTTTTAGAAATGCCTACGTATTTTTCCATGTTTATTTGATCATCCAGTCTACCTATGCCTACCTATCAACAAATGGTAGTGTTAAAACAAAACTAAAAGAGCTAGGATATATGTCAGGGAAACAAAGATAAGTAAGTTGCTTTTATTTCTCTAGGGGGACTCCAGTGTAGTGGGGGAAGATAGATAGGAACATCAAATATATGCATGCACACATACACATATATTTATTTAGTACTTGCCCCTGATCACCCTCTGCTACCATTCCCCACATGAGCTCTTCTATCTTGACTGCCCAGTGCCACCTGATTGTTAGCTTCCTACTTTTCAAAGGGATTGGAAACTCTGAACTGTCTTAGTCTTAAGTATCACAATTTCCCATTCCTATACCTAAAAATGTTCCTCTATCTATAGCCAACCTCACCTCCTTTTGTCAAGGCTCAGATGAAGTTTTCTATTTTTCTGTACTGGCTTCATCCTTCCATCTATTATTCACCTGATCTCTTCAAGAATTTTCTTCAGTGCTTCTCTTTCCATTTTTTATATATTGTGTTAACTTTCCCCCATCTGCTAGCTCTTTCTCCACAATTTGTACCCAATATCCAGATTATTTGCCAGCCCACACCAGCATGGCTCCCGAGCTGATCGTGAGCATCCCTTCCCAGCTCTGCTTTCAATAATGCCACATTGGTAGACTGAAATCACCCCCTTGTAGTGGAATTATTTATATGATAAAAATTTGGCAGATGTTCCCCCTCTGTTTTTTAAACATTTACAGGCAATAATAGGGGCTCTTAACTGGCAGCAATTAATTCTGTCTAGAGCTAGGAGGAATGAGTTGGGCAATGTTTCTTACTCTAGGATTTTAAATTAGAAACTATTAAACACATATATTCCTGCAAAGCAGATAGCCCTCACTATCTGGACTCTTGCTATCCAAATATTTGCTATAACATTGTATGAAATTTTCACCCAAAATTTACTATCCAAATAGACATTCAACTAACAAGTGTATATAGTACAAAAATGGAAGTGTTTTAAGTTGTAGGTAAATCCACGTAGGAGAATGTATTCTTCCATCGTAGCTTAGCTGTTCTCTTTATAGGGTCATTTCAGGGTCTTCTAAGGAAATGGAAAAGCCTTTGAAGAAAGTTAGTGAGCACAAAAGGTCTAGGAAATCCCACTCATTAGAAGGAACATTGGAAGTGTACTGAGAGGGGTGAACACAAGATATAAGCCTGGTCATGTGTATGTCTCCATCTATAACGCATAGGCTTTTTTCTAGTTTTGAAACATCTATCACAGTGCTATATTATGATTATTGGTTTTGGAAAGCTTCACTGTGTCACTCAAGCATAATATGGTATGTTTGAAAAGCTAGAAATTTGTCTCATGCAGTGTAGATCATCATAATCTTTGAAACCAGGTAGATGCTACTGAAGGTACTACACACCTTTGAAGATCTGAAGAAGAAGATGAAAGAGATTGATCATCTGGTAAGAAGAAGTCAAGTTTCAACGTCAAGCCTAAAATGGTACAAACGATTTTAAAACTATGCAAGACAGCATCATTTGAAGATCACAGAGGAAGCAGCTTCTTGGTAATGAGGTTGTAGCAGTTTTTCCCAGTAAACTACAGAAAACAGTTGACAAAAGGAGCTAACAAATTTTCATAAATACTAATTTTCTTGATAAAGTTTGGCATTTTAAAAGGATAAGAAAAAAATATCCGGGGCATTAAATATCCAAAGATAAACTGGCATACCTTTTAAGTGAGAATTTAAAGTAATGTTTAAAAGCAAACAATTCAACAAACAAAAACCTTATGTATTTGTATAACTCTGAATACCCCAAGGAAATGTTGAAGAGTAAATTGCCTCTTCTATGGTTCTCAAATCATAAAACTTTGGCTGACAAAGGAGGCATTCAGTCATTATTCAAGGAGTCATAATTTCTGACAGTTCATTTCTTAAGGGTATGAATTCTTAGAACAACATAAAGAATTGGGGTTGAGACTTGAGTTAATTTTTATTTAATAGTTGGTGAAGAGGTTGTTGAGTAAGCGCTGCTGTGAAGAAAAAGAATTTGGATGATATGCTAAGAAAATCCTCTTTTTGTTTCCATCTCAGAAGTATATCTGAACTATTTTTCCATTGCTAATTCATTTCACCAGTGGTGACATCATCCCTCTGTAAAGGTGACTGTGTACTTCATTGAACCTTCTGTGATACTCTCTGATGTTTAGAGACACTTTCTGTTCAGCTCCAAAAGATGGAAGCTCCTCAGTTTAAGGAAGTCAATCTCTGCAAAATGAAAGTCAAAGGCTATTAGAGAAAAGTCAGTTCTTCTCCAGGCTTATCGAAAGGACTTGTTTAAAGAAATGAATTGATTTGTGATGATGTTAGGTATTTTCAAATAATGTCCAAAAGAAGAAAACATTTGCCTTAGCGAAGAATGACATGCAAATATTTTTCTTGTAATCCGTATCTGAGAAAAATGCCTCACTCTAAGATGTTACATTCCTTAAGAAATAGGTATTGCCTACATGTAGGGGCTGACTAGTGGTTATCAGCAGAGAAGGTCTTAACATTTAAGATTTCTTCTCTTGGAAGTAGGCTGTTTTTCCTTATATCTGTTATTTGAGTCTCTGATATGCAGATGAGTTCACTGTCAAACAAAAGGAAAAACAAAAGAAAAATAAGAAAGAAAAGTCAATAATTTGCATGACCATAATAATAAAGCAACTCAATTAAGATGAATTTAACAGATACTTATTGATTGTTCCTTCTAGATAATAAACCAGGCTAAGTAGTACAAGAATGAAGAAAAAAAAAGATATAATTATTTCTCTTAAGGAAATAGTATGACTCAGATAGGTGCATAACTACTGGATTGCTTTGGCTTTGGTAGTTTTTCTAAAATACCTACAAATATATTTTAAATAAATATTACTATATCTCCTCTCTGGTTGTCTGTCCATTTGTTGTAACACAGGGTGCTCCCCATACCCATGGCTAGAAACTTCAAAGTCCATGTTTCTTAACTAGTTCTTAGGTAGTTAAATAATATCATATTATTAACATGCAATGCTCACCTTTAACAGACAGGTAAACCATAACACTAGTGAAATGTGATAACTATTGCAGTAGAAATACGTATATCATGAGAAGGGTACAAATATGAAGGGGTCATCATTCTACTAGGTTTTAAATAACAGGGCTATTGATATTTGAGCTGCACTTTGCAGGACAAATACATCTTCAGGACCAGGAGGAGAGACATTCCCAGAAGTGGGAACGTAATGACCAGTCTGTTAGTTCTGAAACCTATAGGCATGAAAGTGTTCAGTTTACTCAGGAACGAACGAAGCCCGGTGTTGCCAGGCCTTAGGGGGTGGGCAGGGTTGGGGGAGCTTGAGACGAGGATCAACAAGGTGACCTGAGCTGAACCATAAAGAGCCTTGAAGCCATGCCTGGCAAGTCTTCAGGGGAAAATCAACAACTATATATTACATTCCTAGACTGCATTGTGCTCCCGGGCTGGTTTTCCCCAGTTCTCCTAAGTTAATTCTGAATACTAAAATGCTTATTTTCTGAGACTACAGGAAGATTCGTTAAGTGTGCCTAAGATATTTTTTCACTTGAAAGATTTATTTAGAAAAAAATTCTGCTGCTTTGTTTCTTTCTGTTTTTAATTAAACTGAGTTTTGGCAGTCCTTTCTACTAGGCAATCCACATTAGATTGAACCTTTAGTGACTCATCAAAATGTATTGTAAATTCTAAAAATTTTAGGCAGTTTCGATGTAGCATACTTTTTAAAAGACTTATTTAGTGCTACCCTTGAGTACAATAATGTACACCGGAAAATTTTGAGTTTTGAACTGAGAATTCAGTGTAGTATTTTTGACTAGTTCCAGTGTGTATAGAGTTCTGTGATAGGCCTACAGCAGAGGGTGAAAACAAATTCACTGAACAATGGTAATCAAACATGAGTGAAGACAAGCCAGAAAATAGAGGATAGACAATATGGGAGAAGATCTCAAGGTGGTAGGGAATCATTCGAGGTTTCCTCAACAAGGCATTTGTGTACATAAGTGCTTTGCCTTAATAAAGTTAATTTCTAATATGGATTGAGGGTGAGAGACAAGTTCACAGCCAACGCAACCATTTCCGACCAGTGATTTGAAAACTATGTATCAGAGAAGACTAGCGCTCAGGGGAGAGTCTTCAAGTGTTTTCCAGAAAATGACATGTTCCTCATCAAACACTAAACTGTCCAAAGAACATTTTTTTTTAACTCTGTTTTTCAATTAGAATACTGGTGCACCTTAAGATTTTAAATATGCTTTATTATTTATTTGCTGATATGTTTTTAGATGCTTTAAAATATCTGAAAAAAAAGATGGTTAAGACAAAAGATAATAAGAGCTTGAACTTGGGTGGTGGTAGGAGGAAAAAAAAGTAAACAATGACTTGATACTATTAAATAGTAAAACAACAATAACGACAACAACAACACAAGATCTGGCAACTGTTTAATTAATAAGCAGAAAAATGATTCTGGAAGTCTATGGAATAAAGATCAGATCCATAGGCAGAACTTTGTGAATTATCTACTGGGAAGGTCACATTGGACAAAACTTTGAAGAATTTTGACATAAAAGGAAACGGAGGAATCATGATAGATTAGTAGAGAACAGAGAGGATTAGGAGAGCCTGGATGTTTCAGCGTCCTGGAAGTCAAAGAAAGAGAGTTCAGGACAAGTGAACAGTGAGAGTGGCACCTGACAGAAGGCTATTGGAATTGAATATTGGCTAGTTGACTGGTGATGAGAATATTGGAGCAGAAACCAGAAAGCAAAAGAGGGTGATGAAAAAGAGAAGACAGTGAATGTAGGTAATATTTTGTGGAATTTGTCAGTAAAGGGAAGAAATAAGAAAAAGGAATAGTTTGAACTCACAACAAGGAAAGAGTTAAAGAATCAGGGACACAGAATAGAACTAGGAAGAGATGGAGTTGGAAGATGTAGGCAACAGAGAAGCTTATGACTACATAATGATTCGAGAGAAGATGAGATCAAAGTGTGAAAGCACAGGTGGAAAAGCCATCCTTATAGTTCGTATAAGAGTAAAATGAATTTTCCTCAGAAAATTCTAACAATGTCTGGTATGGTCATTTATTCTGAAGAAAATAATCTCAAACAGTTTTAAGGGGATCTTTGTTTCGTGTGTTAAATTTATTTAAAAATTACTCTAAGACACATAACCCTTTATTTCTCTGCCTATGATAAGTGCTTCCTATAATTTGAACATAGGGGTTATTTTGGAAGTGGGTACTTATGATAATCATAAATATAGCCAAGTCTCTCTGATGAATGCTTTTAGACCAATTACTGACATGCTCAGTTGAATACTAATACCTCCCATGAAATGGCTTTAATACAAGTAAAATGACAGCTGCGCTGCAGCGAAAGAACACATAAAGCTTTGCATTAGCTTGTCTCCAAGGTTACCATCCATGCTAATCTGAAGTTTCAACGTGTGGGATTTCTCAACCCTCTGCAAAGACTGTATTTTTGGGCTAGGTATCAGTCGGGTATAAAAACAACTTGGAAGGTAATCAGTGTCTCCTCTTTCTTCTTCTTCTTCCTCATCATTATCATCATCATTACCATTATCATTTTTTCACCTCTTACTATGTGCCAGACAATATTAAGTCCTTTTATGTGTTATTATTTTAATTCTCACCATAATCTTATGAGAAAAAGACTATTAATGCTCCTATTTTAAAAATAAAGAAAACCAAGAGAATGTACTTAATTTTCCTGAGATCATAAGTTACAAGGAGCACAGATGGAAATCACACCCAGATTGTCTGGCATCATCATCTCTGCTTCTGTATTCTCTACTGCTCTTATGTAGAAAATGAGTGCCTTCCATGAAGACCACTCAGCCCATAGTGTGCTGCGGGAGAATGTTTTGCATGAAGGCTAAACTAGAAAGGGGACCTAGTTATGAAGTCATTGTTATTATTCAGGCATGAGAAGACAGTGGACAGAGGTGGTATGAATGGAGAAGAATGGACATGTTCCAAAGATATTTCAAAAGTAGAATCAACCAGGCTTAGGGATTAATTGGTTGTGTGGAACAGTATTTCTGTTTTGAACAATGAATACACTTCAAGAAGTGTATTTGTAAAATCTACCAGGTTTATTGGTACACTAAGGAGCAGTAGTGTCAGAAAGATTAAACTTATACGCTGCCTGTAGGAGTGCAAATTGGTACAACTTCTATGAAAGGCAATATACCTGCATCTTTCAGAAGTAAAAATATGCGTCGGTTTGACCCAGAAACCTTACTTCCAGGTATTTATCCACAAATATGTATCTGCGTTGTAATATAGATAGCTGGATAGATAGATAGATAGATTGATAGATATAGATATAGATATACACTGCAGCATTGTTTGTAATTGCAGAATATCAGATGCAAACTGAATCTCCTTCAGTATGAGACAGGCTAATAAGTTAGAGTAAATCCATTCAATGAAATGCTTTATAATCCTTAAAGGCAATGAAGCATCTCTATATGTGAATTGATAAGGAAATATTGTATATAGACATATAATTATGTACATATGTGAAAAAGCAAGGTGCAGAAAAAGTGTGTACATATAATTATGTACATATGTGAAAAAGCAAGGTACAGGAAAAAAGTGTGTATGTAGGCTACCTATAGTAGATAGGTAGAGAGAAAGAGTTTGATATAAGGAGAAATCCATAGGATATCTCTTTAAGGATAAAGATTAACTTATATTCTCCTGAAGTCCTGGAGGTCCTGAAATTAGTAATACAAATAAGAGAATAAAATAAGAAAAAAAGTTAATGTTCGAACTGTTATTTTTCAGTCATTCAAATCATATTGCTGCTAAGGCATTGCATTTTGTCCACTAGTTTATTAACACCTGGAGAATACTTGATACTTTTATACATAAAAGGCAATTCCTGACCTTTGCAAAATTATGGTCTATTTAAGCAAGTAAAAATAACATATACATGAAAAGTTATGTATACATTTTAATGCTCAATATATTTTAATTGCTAAATTGGATGTAGGTTAGTTCAGAAAGAGGGGAAGAGGGGAGATCAGAGATACCTGAAACTGAGACAAGAATTCACAGGATATGTGGGCCTTGTATTGATTCTTGAAGAATTTGGATACATGCAACTAGAGGGGAAAGAAAACATCAGGCCACGGAGAAGAATCGGAGCTTTGTAGTACAGTCAGGGCTTAGGAATGAGCACAGTAAGCAAAGAAGCTCAACCAGAGGTAGGGAATCTAGGTTTGGAAATATCAGTGTTAGTTTATAGGGGGACCAGAAAGCAAGGAAAAGGCGTTTGATTTGATGTGGTAATAAAGAGGAAACCACTCTGTAAAACTCAAAATATTCTAATATCTTCTTGATCATTCTCTTTGCTAACATTTATTTTGAATCTTTGGCATAAAAATGTTCTTTCTATCCTTAATGCATTTTATTCTTCACTTTATGCCTATTATTTCTTATAATGCCTTTAGTGGAATTAGAGTATATGTGTACCTCATTACCTGCACAATACATCATTTAAACAAAATCCAATGGTCTCACCCAGTTTGAAATTATCCTATAATGTTTAGTATCACCTTTGAGCTCCAAGCTCTCTTTTCTGTAGGCAAAGCAATGTGATTCACTTATGTACACGCAATAGTGTTTATGGTCAAAAACGCTTAATCGTTTTCCTTTCCTATTCCAAGTATTTTTTATAGGTTTACTGTCTTAAGTATGGGATATATAAGAACATACTTTTATTGTATGGTAGATTGCTTAAACGGATATTCATGGAATTTTAACATCTTAAAGATACAAAAGTATCTATTTATGGACTAGGTTATGAAAACACTTCTTTTGCTTAAGTCAAATCACTTTACAAAAATTCTTTAATGCTATATAACTAAATGACAAAGTAATTTCAACTAAATGAACGTATGAGAATATAGTATTCCTTTCAGCTGGATTTGAAGCCTAGAATCTTATTCATGAATAAAATGATTAAAAGAATTATTTTGTTAAAGTATAATCCCAATAATCCACTGTTTTGTTCAAGTATTATTCACTTTTTTTTTTTTTTTTTTTTTTTGCGATACGCGGGCCTCTCACTGCTGTGGCCTCTCCCGTTGCGGAGCACAGGCTCCGGACGCGCAGGCTCAGCGGCCATGGCTCACGGGCCCAGCCGCTCCGCGGCATGTGGGATCCTCCCGGACCGGGGCACGAACCCGTGTCCCCTGCATCGGCAGGCAGACTCTCAACCACTGTGCCACCAGGGAAGCCCTATTCACATTTTTAATGAATCTGCCAAGGGAAGGGTCTTGTATTGAATTCACATGCCATTTTCCCTAACATTGTGCTAAAAGAGTAACCTAAAGAGTACAGTTGTGCATTTGCTTATAACTTACAATCCTGGCTGGGCATTCAGGGAAGGTCAAATCATTCCATATATTTTGAAACATTTCTATAGCCATGAAGACATACTCTTTTTCCCTTTTGACAAAAGGGCAGAATGTGGCTCTTAGTAATGCTAGAATTTTGCCTGAAAGCTATAAATTCATACTTCAGTGTGGAGACTGATACTGGGATTAGTATAAAGATTGTGAATTATCACAATAAACAGAAAATTTAAACTTGGCTGAAGATCATAAAGATATTTCCTCTGGAACGTTTGCACTGATAAGCAATGAATTGTTTAAATGTCACTTAAGAGAATAACAAGCCCACTAACAAGGCCTTTGAAAAACTCTGCATCATAAAAATGCAAACAGAGACTTCCCTGTGGCGCAGTGGTTAAGAATCTGCCTGCCAGTGCAGGGGACACGGGTTTGATCCCTGGTCTGGGAGGATCCCACATGCCGCAGAGCAACTAAGCCTGTGGGCCACAACTACTGAGCCTGCACTCTAGAGCCCGTGCTGCAACTACTGAAGCCTGAGCACCTAGGGCCCGTGCTCTGCAAGAAGAGAAGCCACCGCAATGAGAAGCCCAAGCACTGCAACAAAGAGTAGCGCCTGCTCAACGCGACTAGAGAAAGCCTGCACAGGAAGGAAGACCCAATGCAGCCATAAATAAATAAATAAATAAAATTTAAAAAAAATACAAACATAGCAGGCTTTTTTTGTGTGCATTTTCCAACTCAGTAAACTTTACTGAGTACCTCAAGGTGCATATCCTTGAAGAAATAAGTAAGATAGTTATAAGATGCAAATAAAAATAAAAGATGCCGGAATACCGAAATGAATGTCAGAGTGATTATTGTAATTTTGAGTGGTCACTATGAATTTTTTTGTGTTCAAATATTTTATTTTTATAAACATCTAGGTTTGAAGTCAGAAAAATTCAACTCTTTTTTTTTTTTTTACAAATCCACATTTAATATAAGCTTATTAAAATCCAAGTTGATAGTGATTGCAGGTAAAGTACATTAAGAAAAGATTGTGCTTTTTAACAATATTGCCAGCACCTTAGGAAATTTTTCTGGACTTTAAGGACTAAAAACAAGACTCTCTCAAAGACAGACTTCCCTGGTGGTGCAGTGGTTAAGAATCCACCTGCCAATGCAGGGGACACGGGTTCGAGCCCTGGTCCGGGAAGACCCCACATGCCGCAGAGCAACTAAGCCCATGCACCACAACTACTGAGCCTGTGCTGTAGAGCCCTCAAGCCACAACTACTGAGTCTGTGTACCACAACTACTGAAGCCTGCACGCCTAGAGCCTGTGCTCTGCAACAAGCGAAGCCACCAAAACGAGAAGCCTGCACACTGCAAAGAAGAGTAGACCCAGCTCACTGCAACTAGGGGAAGCCCACACGCAGCAACGAAGACCCAATGCAGCCATAAATAAATAGATAGATAGATAGATAGATAGATAGATAGATAGATAGATAGATAGATGAAAAAAACAAGAACAAAAAAAAACTCTCTCAAAGAAAAATGAACCAGACAGAGTTAATTCAAGACTATTGCAATAGGGAAGAGAGACTGAACTCAACTCTGCTGAAACAAAAGTCAGGAAGGTTTTTAAGTGCTGGGATGAGCTAGTAGAAAAATACTGGAAGATATTAGGGGGAGGTTGGTCAATGTGATTAGGCATCTGTCTTTGCTGATTGGTACATATGGAAGTTAGGCTCCTGTCCTCCCACAGAGAGTGGGCAATAGAGTGCTATCTCCCTTTACATTTACATTTCAAAGGGATGGCTCTCAGGTCCTGGAGAAGAACATTCCTGGGTTGTAAAACTGGCCAGAGGCTGGAAGAAGGGCAGAGAGTGAATTTACGATGGCAGTTTTTCTAAGGTGAATGCTCTAAGAAAGGGGATGTCAGCGGCCCACAGTCAAGAAAAAGCCTGTCTAAAGTTTAGTCAGGCTGAATGGAATGATAAGAGGCTGTCTTGGTCGACTCTTCACTTACATTAAGTAGTACCATGTACACTGACAATATTTGACCATTTTTGACCTACAAAAACAACAGTTTCATATGGCTTGATCAAAGATCCTGGATCAAATTTCTTTGCTTGTTATTTCCTAATTTTGCAGAAGCAAACATATCTGGAACTGTGGTCTTTGTTATGCCCTTTCTCACTCTAAAACAGAGTTGGGGATGGTTTTATATGTATTTACATAAATATAGTATGTATACGTGTGTGTGTTTATCAAAAAGAGGTTAAAGATTAAAGTTGGCAAAAAATGCAAAAATGGATTAGCACTAAAAAAGCAGACCTCAAGGCCTTATATAGTTCTTAAGGAAATATCATAAATTTGTTTCAAAGCTTCCCATAAGTTAAAGCAAGGAAATAAGCAGAAGTTGCAATAATGCACCCCTGTTGTTGAATAGGGTTCAAGCAAACCAGATTGAAGCAAACCAGACATTTAGGACAATGGTTTTCCCGATGTTGAGATCTGGCACATTTTTCCCCTGAGTACTTGTGAGGGCAATATTTTTGTGTTGGCTAATGTTTCACCTAATAGCTGATAGCTATTAGCTGATACCTAATAGCTTATATCACAGGCCTGGTTTTTGCTTGTTTACTTATTATTTTCTTCAATGATGTCCCTCAGTGCAAACTCTTGGCCAAACACCAAAGTATAATTCAGTAAAAGTAATTTAGTTAGATATTAAAATAATAACATCCAGACATACGTTTCTCTAAAGATAGAATTAAGAATATCTAGAAGGATGAATTGTGTCAGACAGTATTACATACTTTTGAGGGGGGAGGAGAGGGGTGGTAACCAAACCCTTGATAAGAATCAGGTAATACAGATTGTGAGAGTTTGCAGTTACCAGTTTGGGGAGCAGAATTTGGGGTTCCCATATCCTTAATAGATGTAAGCCCATATGTGTTAACAATTACCCAAGGGCAGGATGGACTTGAAAGCTTCTTGGACTGTAAGATGCTTTAAGATACGGACTTTCTAGCTGCTTACGCCACAAGCAGGCAGGGTCTATTAAAATTAGAATCCATTAGAATTATGGTACTTTCTCTATTCCCCTATAGCTTCTTGTATGCCTTTGAACGTACACAACGATTTTCAGCATGCATTTTATTTTGTTTTATTTTTTACGTGATGGCATCTGTGTTAGACAGTGAATTCTTTGTGAGCAAAGGCTATGTTTTATTCATCTTTGTGTCCTTAGTACTCAGTTAGGGCCTTGTAAATAGTGGGGAACAAAAAACATTTTGTTGATTCTAGGAATGACTTAAGAAAACTGAAGAAGTTTGATATTTAAAATTACATATCAAATATGTAAAATTACCAGTGAACAATGGATCAATTCCACTTCCCCTCTGTCCCATGTTGTCACTTTGCAGTAGGTGCTGCATCATAAAATATTGGGGGTAAAGGTCACAGAGTCTCAATCATGATGGCAGACAGCGCTAGTTTTCTCACAAGACCCACTTCCCCCCTCTTCCTTTCTAATAGGCACCTTGGTTTTTGGTTGGACAGATGGCTGCCTGGGATAATGACTGCATTTTCCAGTCTCCCTTAGAATAGGAGTGGTCATGTGGCTACACTCCAGTGAATGAAATGAAAGTAGAAATTTCATGCGTCAATTTTAGGGTGCGTCCTTCTTTCCCTCTTCCTATTTTCTGCTGGCTGGATGCAGACACACTTCCTGGACTCAGCAGCTGCTTGGAGCATGATGGGGAACCACTTGTTGAGATTGATGAGACAACAGAAAAGGAGCCTACATCTCTGGTGTCCGCGGAGTTGCTATATGCACCTTGGACTTGTTAAGACTCAAGATTTGTTTTTGAAACTTGCAGCCAAACCTAGTGGTAGTAGTGTGGGGCATGTTTTCTTTAGAAATCCTTCCCAAATCTCTTGAATGGGTTGGAAGCCCCTCTTCTGTGCTCCCATGTACTCTGTGTAAACCTTTCTTATCCTATTTCATTACAAGTATCTTTTTTACATAAAATTTTTTTGAGGGCAGGAACAATGTCTTATTCATGTGCCATTTATCTTTATCCCTGAGCTGTACCTAGGACAGACTAAATGCACATAGTGTATGTTCAATGAATGTTTGTTAACACTACTGGATTAATGACCTGAACTAATGAAAGTGCCTAAAATAGTATCATGGAATTGATTGCACCCTCAGAAAACTTGTGGTTCAAGATCCTAGAACACTGTACACAGTATATGCTGCAAAAAAGTGTGTGGAACTGTTTGTTATGTAAAAACACACTGCTTATCTCCCATGTGTTCCTCATTATAAATTTTCATTTGCTCGGATGTAGTAATGAATGATTTTTTATTAAAGCTTTGGATAGGACAACAGTTTGTGCCAAGGAGCTTTTTTTTTTCCAGTATCTGCTACTGACTAATTAAGATGTTGATCTGATCTTTTTATCACAAGTATATAAAACTGATTTAGAAAGCATAATTGATTGACCCTATGGGGAAAAAGTTCAGTGCCTCTAAAAAATATATTCTCTTCCCTCCTTGTATTCTCTACTTCAGGGAATTAACATTTTATTAACCTTTCAATTTATTTTCAAGAAAAAGCATTCAGCTCATCACAAACTTGATTTAATTTTCTTTGGTTTATGACATGTCTTATATTTTAAGAAAAAAATTCATATTTTCTTTTGTGTGACTTATACCATGACAAAACTATTGACCTGGATGAAATAAATCTGTGAAAAGTTATATAGATCAGGTACTAAAGATATCATTTTCTTCCTTTTCTTTCCAGGTCTTCTCAGACTGTGAGTAACTTAGTGGTTTGGGCATCGTTGCGGTAGCCAAGCTAAAATTCCTGGTGGCCTTGTCCGCTTGATCTACTCATTCCCTACTCTGAAACCAAGAGAAGACTGTGCCACAAGAGTCCTCCAGAAATTGCTACAATGTCTGTATCTAATTTATCATGGTAAGTGAATGACTTCCTAACTTTAAATGCAAATACACGTATATCATGAAGCAATATTTTATAAGTTGTATGGTCAGAACTAAAACAGGGAGAGAACTTAAAAATCTGTTTTCAAGAAATTGTTGTCCTATGTTAGGGTGAGGAAGGCAACCTAGAATTAAAAGTTTGGCACTTTCAGTGGTGTCTGGGGACTCTGGAAGGGGTTCAAGCCTCCCACTGAATCCGCATGATATCCACTGCCTTTCTTTTCAGCACATTCTGGGAGAGAGAGGGATAGGAATATAATATCCTTTCAACATTCATATCCTCTGTGATGTGCCCAGATTCAGGACTAACAAGCTGTAAGCGTGGCTCTAAGGGTAGGATAGACATTTTCTCATCAATACTTTTCTTCAGACTTCCTATTTCAACAGACCTACCCAAATTAAACTGAGTAGAACTCAAATATGGAAGAGAAATTTCCTTTATAGATTGATACCTCTAAACAGCTGGCATTCTGAATAATCTCTGACTTACACTTCATGTTTAAAAGCTGTTCGTGGTTTTAAAAACATGAAGATATTTTTCTGGCAAATAATCAACAACTTTTCCTTGGCAATGAAGAGCAGTACTAGCAGGGATGAATTTTAAGCCATTTTATTGAACCTTGGATTTTTTTCTGTATATAAAGAGCTGAACAAGTGATATTATACAAATTCACGGTATTCAATATGTGAATGTCAGAAAAACCTGGTAATCTTTTCTGTTTCCTTAAGAGCCCATCTTATCCTTGTCTTCAGTTTGTACTGGAACCATAGATAGCATCAGATTAAAGACGAGTTTCTGCAGTGTAATTCCATGCATTTAGTTTTAGTTAAGTAAACAATTTCTTTAGGGCAGAGGATGGAATCGTCTGTTTAGATTTAGAGTAGTATTTCTGAGGGACCCATTTTTATGGATGCCTTAGACTATATCCTTGGGTCCCTACTGGGTGCTAAGGATCTCAGTTTGGAAAAAAAAAATAATTGAAGAAGCTGAAATATATTCTGTAAAAATAAATGAAAAAAAATTTAAGTTATGAATTATTACTGCAAAATGTTTCCTTTTATATTATTATGAAAATAAAAATTATCGTTAAAATTTAAAAACTAAACTATTTCTGTAAAACTTGTGAACCCATTCAAACCCCTAAAAGAATTATACGCCTGGCAGACGTGTGTGTTGGAGGTGAATCCTCAAAAGGAAGACTGCATACCAAAGAAGAAAAAGAAAGAGAAGGAGGAAGGGGAGGGGACAGAAGAGGAGAAGAAAGAGGAGGGGGAGGGGGAGGGAGAGGGTTGGGGGAAGAGAAGATGAGTAAGAAGCAGGAGAGGGAGAGGGAGATTAAAACACACATGTGATTGCCGTAGCTCAAGGTAGGCTGTGGTGTGGCCTGGTTCACAGAGTGAGGACAAAGCTGACACAGGAACCTGTCCTTGGTTTGTACCTCAATGAACAGATACCTTGATGTGAGTGAACACCACACAAAGAGAAAGATTGTATCTTGTGGTTCCAGTCCAATTGTCCAGCCTGGCTCTTAGAATTTAGTGGATGTTCTATAAACTTGTGCTGTGTGAATGAGTGAAAAAAAATGCAAAGCAGGTAATTCAATGGGAAATTAATGTTTTTATTCGAGAAGAGAATTAAAAGTTAAAAAGTAAAAATTATGAGAGTATCTTATAGATTTCATATATCTTAAATTTGTTAGAATTCTTTCCATGTTAAAGGTTCAGATTTTACAGAGATAATTCTTGGATATTTTCATTCGATGGTATCCTTAATTCTGGCCACAACTGATGTTCCATGTTAGATTTCCACATAGGGAGCTCTTGGTTTGTTTGACCAGTGTCATCCCTTCATACAACTGTGTGCCATTTGGCACTTCCATTCTCCCTCTTAGAATTTGGGCTCCCCACATACCGGCAAGAACGAAGTATAGAAAGGAAATCTAAGATATGCAAAACAAATCATTGATTTATTTCACTTACACCCAGTTTAGAAATCATTAATCTTCTTTCTTCACATTAACCTTTGTAATTCTTCTTTATTTCCTAACATTTCTCATCTACAATTTGGGAAACATTATCTTATAAATATTTGAATACAGATGCATGGTAACTCATCAATTCTCTGTGAGAATTTCTCACAGATCTACATTAATTTAGTGAAATTATTATAGTCTAGGGTCTGGCTCTCTGTTTTGAAATCCAGAAAGTAAGATGTGAAAATAGTGACATTGGAAAATAAACTGGGTTGCCAGACTACTAATTTAAATAAAATATGTAGGTAATTTTTAAGTTTGCGGGATGCTTGCTTTGGCCTGATCAGTGCATCCTCTAACTGTTACAGAAAACTATCTGAGAATCTAAATCAGAAGTTTGGCTGATGTCACGTTGTCATGGCAAGGAGAGTTATACGCTTCCAGAGTTCAAAGGAAACAGGATAGGCTGCGCCTGGCAGGATTACCTGTCAATAAGGGATGTATCTGCCACATACCACCATCTGTTTCTCAGGGCAGCTTCTTCATGGCTAGGAGTTAGAGGAACACTGTCAGTGTTTGTCACTCTGATTCTTCTGTTCCATGTCTGCCAGACTCTCCTCAGCTTGGCTTTCTCATTAATGGTAGCACCGCCTTTATAGTCAAAACTTACTTCAATCTGTGAATAGTTTGCTCTGCCTACCATGATTTTGTACATACCTGACCATAACCGTGTGTTGATTCTAAAATTTAACTCTGAGGCTTAATGGGAGAAGGAATGCCTAATTGTGATCCCTACGCATAACCTAGGAATTTAGAAAATATAGGTTAAGATACTTACATTCATATTTACAACTATCCAAGCAATCCTCCCAGCTTTGAAATACCGGTATAAGAAAATTGTCTTTTTACATATTAAAACCAAAAAAACTTCTTGCTCTAGAAGTTATGTGTATGACCCCTGAAAAAGTATAAAATAACTTGGCCCTTTCATGCAGAATCTCAAAAAGAAATACAATCTAGGAAAGTTCCAAATTTCTGGGAAATTATGAAGTGTCAATCAGGTAAGGAGGTTGGTGGGAATTGATTACGAGTCACGCAGGGACACAAAACGGGTGTTTCATGAATCTTTGTCTTTAGTAAACAATTACCAGAGGGAGACAATGATTGAGTTGACGTTGGTTAAGATAGAGACAGAGGGATGTACAGAATCCATTGCAGACGTCCACAGACAGGTGAGAGGTTCGAGGCTATGATCTGAGGGAAAGAATGGTTGCTGGTAGCAGAGATAATTAGCAGGGGACATGAGGAGGTACAAAGAGTTGAGAAAGGATCCTGTGTCTATAGCACAAAGAGGGAAAAGCGATGATGCCGAGAAGCGCTTGGAAGAAATTTCAGTGCTTCCTTTTCTGATAATCATCCTCAATCCCTCCTTTTAAAAATGTTTTTATAAGATGTATATGTACATATATAATATATATAAACATTTTATATGTACATATATGTAATGTTTTAAAATATACACTTTTTGCAACATGCAATCTAAGTAAATATTATCAAGAGTGAACATTTACATGGCATTTACCATGTACTAGGCACTTTTTTTTAGATACTTTGTCCATATACTCCTCACAACAACCTTCTTAGGAATGTAATATTGTTATTTGCATTTCCACAAATGGAAAAGTTAGGCGCAGAAAGTTAAGTAATTTGCCCAATATGATACAGCCACTGAGCAGAGAGTTAGGAAATGAAGGCCGCCAGCCATTTAGTGCTCCTAACCACTAAACTACCCCTGTGAAACCAAAAACTCTCGGTGTGAAAACAATATCCCTGCTCTGCGCGTGTGGCTTCAAAGCAAGCGCCCTAGTTCCCATTTCCAACCAGAATGCTTCCCTTAATTTCCTCCAATAGGGATATCCTGGCATCTGTCCTGGAAGGAAGGGAGTGTGCGGACCAGGAACCCTAGCAGGCATTAGCAAGGCAGGATGTGGAATGAGCCCCCTGATTTCTGAGGGGCGGTAAGGAGGTTGTTGCTAGCAGAAACTTAGTTCCAAAATTCCATAAAGTGAGCTAACTACTAAACTACTAAATACACTACTAAATGTAAATCTTAGTTCCACTTGCTATGTTACAGGGTAGAAATTGTCAGGTTTTCAGCGTAATACCAAGGAAGCACACCAGAGAGATGCCAGCTCTTTGCTGTAGTTCAGCTGAAGTGGCTCTTCAAGTGCGCGTCTCATAGAGACCCTCCACTGCTAAATCCAGTACTTTCTGCCTCCCCAGACCATCTTGCACCCTCAGCTTCCATTATTTTAGTGTTACTGTACATATGTAGGTCAGCATTTAGAGAGAGATTCTAGTAGTGGCTCAACTTACTTTGCCAAATGACATCTCTTTGACCCCAAATTATTTTTCATTGTGATATCTGCACACACTTCAGCTTTTGCCCTATGGTGTCTTAAAGACATTATGGCACCTGACAGAGGTGAAGGTAATTCAACTAGAGCCAGGTAGGGGAGGAAGAGGATAGTGGATGAAAGCAAGAAGCCAAACAGGCAGTCAGAATCAGTTGAGCATCTGTAATGTGCCATGTGCTAAACACAGAGCGGTGTTGGTGGAAAGTAGTAACTGCTCTTTTAGGAGCTTATAGTTTGCTGGGAAGACTAAGTGAGGTTGACCCTTGAACAACGTGGGTTTTAACTGCACAGGTTCGCTTATATGGGAATTTTTTTCAATAAATACAGTTGGCCCTCAGTATCTGCATAGGTGGAAACTGTACTGGACTCGAGCTTGGTGGATTTTGATATCCTTGGCAGGTCCTGGAATCAGTCCCCTGCAGATAGCGAGGGAGATGACTGTAATCAAATAACTGATTTAATGTGATAAGCACTCTAAGAGGATGTCCAGGGTGTTTTGAAAATCAAAATGGATATTTGTTTTTTCTGCTTGGGAAGAAATGCTTTATTTTTCAGAAATACAAATGCACCTCTTGCATTTGTTTCTAAAAATTAAGAAATATGCTAGTTACAAAGAGTTAAACGCTCTACAATTATAAAGCAGAAATAAAAAATGAACGAAATCCTGTCATTCATAGAAAGCCACTGTTATAAATGTGAGATATATTCTTTTCTACATATACTCACATCTTTTTGCAAAAATGGACTCAAACCATGCATGATAATTTGCCATCTTCTGTTTTCACTGAACAGTTTCTACAGCCATCTCTCTATTTGAAGGGTATAAAGTGACATCATCACGTGTAAAGTCTGGTGACACTGTATGGCAGTACTGTTATTTATTTCAGCCATCCAGATTGGACCTTCTTATGTTTTCTAATTTTTGTTTTTACTATTGTAAATATTGATACTTCTCGTGAGATGAAAAATTTTCAAACATTGCTGGGTCACAAGGTACTGTGCCATTCAGAGTACCTGGCAAGGCCCTATCTTGTTGCAGCTCCTGGAATTGCAGACATCAAGGCTCTGGAGAAAATATGGGATTTCTGAGAAAGTGTCTTGTCAACTCATCTCCTTTTTTATTTTAGAAAAGGACCCATCATGTATGCTAACCCTTTCACCAGATGTTTAACCTCACTAACATTGAAAATGTGCTGATGATTGTCAAAGAAATATTTTCTTATATTTGACGAATAGAATTTTATCAAAAGTCAACAAAATATTCTATCACACATGCCCATAGGTTGGAAATATAACAAAAGTCTGAATTCTGTAAGTTATTGAGATATTGACTAAATTTAGAAGCAGTGAATGGTTTTTATTGAATATGCCTGTAGTATAAAATGCTATTATGAATGTGGGGAAGTTCAGTAATGCTGTAATAGGAGATTAAAACTAATTTGAATTATCTTCTTTATCCAAATATAGTGTGTTAGAATCCTAGAATTGAAAAAGATGCAAAATTTGGTTTGTCAGATTATTCACATTATTTATAATATTTTTATCTTAAGTTCTTCTTTAATGAATAAATGAAGAAATGTATCATTCCATATCATTCTTTGGCACCTGCATTTAGGAGAAAAAAAAAATTCTGGAGAGATGGAGCAGCCTGTTTATTCTAAGGAAGGGGGAGAAGGGGAAGAATCAGGATCTTTCCTCAAATTGGGAGATTGGGATTGACACATATATACTATTGATACTATGTGTAAAATAGACAACTGCTGGGAACATACTGCATAGCACAGGGAACTCTACTTAATGCACTGTAGTGTCCTAAATGGAGGGGATATATATATATATATATATATATATATATATGTATGGCTGATTCATTTTGCTGTGTAGTGGAAGCTAACACAACATTGTAAAGCAACTATACTCTGATAAAAATTAATTAAAAAAAGAAGTAAATATTAAAAAAATTGCCTTAGCCACTCTACTGCAAACTACTTGTCCTATTTACACTGTTAAATAGTAGGCTCTCAGGGACAGGATCTGCAGTGGCAGAGGAAGCAGAGATTTGAATTGTCTCTATTTCTGGAGGGATCAGAACCCACAGGGGGGAAAAATGTGGTTGAGTAGAGATTGCAAGGGGAGTTTTGATCCTGAGTTTTACAGTAAAGGTTAAAAGTCAATTGTCAACAGCCTACTATTGGAGAAGAGGGAAAAAATAAAAAGGTTACCCATAAACATAAAGCTAACACTTTGAACTGAAAAAAAGATGAGAGCTTCTGAGTGATAGGACAGGCTTAGCTGGTTAGGTACTGTGAGTATTTCTCAGTGTGGTAAGTGCATGTTGAATGAATGACTAGTAGTATATTAAGGTACTGGGAAGAGAGAGTATATGTATGTGTGTGTATATATATATATATATATATACACACACACACACACATATATATATATATATATATACACACACACATTCTTTTTCATATTCTTTTCCATTATGCTTTATCACAGGATATTGAATACAGTTCCCTGTGATATACAGTAGGACTTTGTTGTTTATCCATTCTATATATAATGCATCTGCTCATCCCAAACTCCCAGCCCTTCCCTCCCCCAACCGCCCACTCCCCACAACCATAAATTTGTTCTCTCTGTGAGTCTGTTTCTGTTTCTTAGATAAGTTCATTTGTGTCATGTTTTAGATTCCACATATAAGTGATATAGTATGGTATTTGTCTTTCTCTTTCTGACTTACTTCACTTAGTATGATAATCTCTAGGTCCATCCATGTTGCTGCAAATGGCATTATTTCATTCTTTTGTATGACTGAGTAGTATTCCATTGTATATAGGTACATCTTCTTTATCCACTCCTCTGTCGATGGACATTTAGGTTGTTTCCATGTCTTGGCTATTGTGAGTGGTGGAGTTCAGCGTGATTTTAAAACTATTCCAGTTCAACTGAGAAAAAAAAAATCAAACACTTTTCAGGTCAATTGGATTGTCATTAAAAGAGTTAGATTTATTCATTTATACTTGTTTTTATGTTTTTTTCTAAAGAATAGGTTTATTGTTATGAGTTGTATAGGAATCTAAAAATAATTCCTGTACAGAGATAAATTAGTATATTTTAATTGCATTATTTTTATGTAAATTAGAATTTTTTATGGTTATATTCATGCATTTCTTCATTCAACAAATATTTTGAGTGCCTACAATGTGCAATTTTCAGTGCTGTGGATAGAATAATAAATGAAACAAGCCCCTACTCATTAAAATTACATTCTAGTGCTGAAGACAAATAAACAAATTAACAAATATGTTTTATAATATCAGATAGTGGTAAGGATTTTTTTTTGATTTGTATGTGTTTTATTCTATATTAGTCTCTTAAATAGAAAACAAAAAGTGGAGCTACAAACCTAAATTACGATAGTACTAGCTTTTCTCATCGCCTGTCTATCTACTTTTACCAGAGGTCTTTATTTCTTCATAAGGCTTTGAGTTACTGTCCAGGGTCCTTGACTCCAACCTGAAGAACTCCCTGTGGCAGGCAGGTCTGGTGGTTAAGAACTCTCTCGACTCTTGATTAACTGGGAATGTCTTGATTTCTCCCTCATTTTCAAAGGAAAGTTTTGCTAGATACAGGATTCTTGGTTGGCGGTTTCTTTCCTTCAACCCTTCAAGTACATTGAGCCGTGCCATCTGGCCTCCGAGGCTCCTGATGAGAAATCTGCTCACGACCTTCCTGGCAAATCTTCTCTCAGCTTCATAGACTTTCATAATGTACCTTATCGTGTCTTATGCAACAGAACATTCTGTATAGTATCGTGAAGTCAGTTCAGTTGTAACATTATTTTGAGACCAGAATTTAAGGAAAAGGAATTGAATATTTCAAGTGTAGACATTATGAGGTCTTCAAAACTATTACACATTTTCAAACTAGAAACAAAAAGGCCACTGAAGTATCCTACAGATTTTAATTTATAACAAAAGTGAATACCGATATCTAATAACACATGTACAGAAAAATTTCTTTGGGATCCTTTTTCCTAAGTGTAAAGGGGCCTTGAACTCAAAAAGTGAGAAAACCACTGGGGTTTATCCCCAGCGGTGATGGGTCCATTTCTTGCTCTGACCTCAGAATGCCCCACTGTGATGTAATTCACAAGAACCCAGCTAGGCAGGTATTTAGTCCTTAGAGCCCGGGAAGCTGCTTTTGGTGACCTGATGGCCTTGGACCCACAGTTAGCTTGTTTTTTCCTTGTTTCTGCCATTTTGTTGATTTTTTTTTACTCTTTTCTCTACCCTTTTTTATTTTTCTCATTTTTCTTTGTTCTTTGCCTTTTTCTCATTTTTCTTTATTTTTCTCTCTTTATCATTTCTTTTAGTTTTAAATTTGTTCTTCTCAGTATTTTGGTGTTTCCTTTCCATTTCTTCTGCTTTCCTTTGTTCCTTTGTTCTTTTTCTCATATTTATCTTAATTTTAGTTAGTATTGCCAGATTAGTACAGTTAGCATAGTCAGTATTGTTGGTATAGTTAGCATAGTTGGTATAGTTAATACTTTATTAGCATAGGTAGTGTAGTTAGTACTAGTTAGCGCTGTTGGTACAGTTAGCATACTTAGCATTGTTAGTACAGTTAGCATTGTTAGTTAGCATAGTTAGCATTTCTAGTTAGTGCCGTCAGTCAGTGTAGTTAGCAGGTCACCATGATGGAGGGCCTCACAGCCAGCTCTGCTGACAAGGAGGCTCATATTGATGATTACGAGATCCTCCACACCATTGGTGAAGGCACCTTCGCTAAAGTGAAGCTGGCCCGGCACATTCTGACCGGGACACAGGTGGCTGTCAAGGTCATTAAGAAAAGGCGTCAGAGCTTATCAACTTTCCAGGAACATTTCCGGGAAGTGCGCAACCTGAAGGCTCTGAATCACCCCAATATTGTAAAACTGCTGGGGGTGATTGACACGGAGGAGACATTGTTCCTTGTGATGGAGTACCTCAGTGGGGGGGATATGTTCAGCTATTTAGTGAACCATGGCCGTATGACAGAGGCGGAGGCCCGAGGCCCGTTCCAGCAGCTGGTCTCCGCCCTGCAGCACTGCCATGAGAGGGGCATCGTGCACCGGGACCTGAAGCCACCGAATATCCTCTTTGATTCTAACATGAATCTAAAACTGACAGACTTTGGCTTCAGCAACAAGTTTGATGACACTGCCAAACTGGACACGATCTGCGGCACACTCCCGTATGCTGCCCCAGAACTCTTGCTGGGGCAGAGCTACAGCGGCCCTGCGTTGGACGTGTGGAGCCTGGGAGTAGTGCTCTACACCATGGTAACTGCATGCCGGCCCTTTGTGGGAAAAGACGCCCACGAGCTGCGGAAGCGAATCCTACAAGGGCAGTACCCCATCCCACCTTACCTGTCTTTGGAGATAAGGGGTCTATTACAAAAAATGATTGCCCTCAACCCCAGTGACAGAGGCACCTTACCTGACCTCATGAGACACCCATGGGTGAACATGGGCCAGAAGGAGCCACTCCAGCCACCCTGTGAAGAGGACCCAGAGGTGACAATGGTGAGGACTCTGGGCATGGCTCGCGATCAGGTCCAGGACCCAGGAACAGGCAGTGTGAGCTCCATGAAACAAATGGTGGGGTCCTCCATCATAACTGTGAGGCCCTTGCCTTCCAGGGACCTCAGTGACAGTGAACGTGAGCCTTCTTCAAGCTCTGAGTTGTCCAGCCTGATAATCAGATGGCTCAACCAGGGAGAAAATCTGCAGCTGCAGGAAGACCAGCAGGCAGGGCAGAAGACCAGTGAGCCTGCCTGGCCCCCTCCCAGCCTGCAGTCGACGACTGCCACCCCCAGCCTGCAGTCGATGACTGCCACCCCCAGCTCAGCCCACCAGTGTGGCCCTGGGACATCCCTCTCCACCAGCAGCAGGATTGGAGCCCTAGAGGGAACCAGCTGCCCCCCGGGGGTGTCCAACACTGGAAGGTCCTCCCACGCTGAGCAGCCTGAGAGTATGTCCTCATCCACTCCCTCTGGCCACAGCCAGAAAAAGCAAGGGGTGGCTAGGAGAATCTGGAAGTTTACATTAAAACGCCTTTGTTGCAAGCTACCCTGCGAGGCGTGTTATAATAAAGTGAGCCCATCTGAACCCCTTGAATGACCGAGGCAGAAGGTCAGGCCACCACGCTCCCTGGGACCCAGTCCAGTGGAAGATTAGTGTGTTCTCTGCGCGGCCTTCAGAACCATCGTATCCAAGACCCTGACCACTCAGAGGATGGTCCGGAGCAGCCCAGGCGACTGAAAGAGAGACCACCGTGGCTGCAGGTCCACCCCTCAATCCCCACCTGCTTGAAACTTAAGAGAATGGACTGTCATTCCTGGGGCACGTCTCCCCTCCCCCACTCTTCTGTCTTCTGTGTTGGTGGGGGAGGGGGATAGTTCTTGTTCGAAGAACTCCTTGGTTCTTCCAATTCTAGTTAATAAACTTGATGCTCCAGAAAGATGTATCGCACTGTGCTTTGCATCGTCCCTGCACAGAATTGGGGCTGTGCATTTTCCAGTTAGACAAGCGTGTAGCCATGTAGTGCTTGGAGTTAATCAGAACAACTGAAGGGAAAAATGACCTAAGAGAATTAGCACAATGACTCCCAGCAGCAACAACTGCTGCACTGCAGGGCAGAAATGCAGGAAGTGTGAAGTACCTTCCTGCACTAACATTACCGAACATTTTCAGAAGGGCCGAGGGGAACTTTTGGTCCCTGCAGCCTGTGTTAATTACAACAGAGAGGCCCATGAAAAGATAAGAAGGTCCCGTGAACCAGCCTGTGCGCGGTGTGGTAAGGTCCCTGTGCAGCTGAGTTTCATGACTGTCGTGCAGCAGTTGGGCTCTCCTCTTCCCCCGTGCGGAAGGACCCTGATGCATGGGTTTATTTTATTTTTTTGATGTACACCATTTTAAAAGTCTTTATTGAATTTGTTACAATATTCCTTACGTTTTATGTTTTGGTTTTTTTGGCCGCGAGGCACGTGGGATCTTGGTCCCTGACAAGGAATCCAACCCGCACCCCCTGCACTGGAAGGCAAAGTCTTCACCACCTGACCGCCAGGGAAGTCTCTCTTTTAATTTCATTGTTTTGATGCATGGGTTGGACCACGGGGACTGGATGATTATACTAGATGATCATACTCTCAAAACACTAGATTTGTCAGCGTTACCTGGTTCCCTGGTTCAATAAGCCCTTGAACACACGGGTGACTGGAGCAGGGGCTTCTTCCCAGAGGCCTCTCTCTGGGGGCACATGCTCTCAGAGGCATCACCTGCACAGTCCCATTGGCTCTCGTCTGCTTACAGGTCACTTGCCGACTGCGGAATCCTTCACCACAAGACACAGAGCACTCTGACCACGTGCCCATGAACCACCTAAGTACAGATACTCGAGGGGCAGTCCCAGATGTTACAGGGCTGGACCCAGCCATTGGCTTCTGGAGGTGCTCACAGAAGGCCTCACTCATTTCCTGCCCGTTGGCCATTACGCACTGGGGTCTCTGAACTCGGGCTACCAAGTGGCCGCAAGTGGCACAACAATGTGTCCAGCGACCAAGCTCCCAGAAAGTCTCCAAAGCCCCACCCATCTATTGCACTTGTAAATACCACATTTCCCTGGTCTGGAGAGAAGTAAAGGTGAGAATCACCCGTGTCCTTTAAGCCAGTGCTCCAGTCATACACTTGCTCTCCTTGCTCAGAATTTGGATTCACTTGGGATTCAGTCTCTCTCTCTGCTCTTTCTTCTAGCACTTTAGAAGTAAAAAGAGTTCCCGTGAGTGCATTAATCTTTTGCATAATGTAGTGAAATGGCACTGGATTTCATAGTGGTCCCTCGGACCTGTTCATCCTCTCTGCTGTTCATGTACCTTAACTTGCGTCCCAGGCGGCTGGAGATGATGCCATTGCTAGATATAAGACAGTCAGCCAGAGTAGCTTTTCCATGGTCAACATGAGCCAAAACACAGATATTCCTGATGTTAGCCGTGTTTTTCTGGAGTTGAATCATATTATCCAAACTATTGAGCACCATGGTCACTTATTTCCTGTGACGGCTGCCGCCGCCCAGCCAGCCCAGCGCGAATCACAGCGCCGACCACCCAGTCTCCTGTTTCTTCAGGGAGGCAGATCTTGTTCTCCCATCTCCTCGCTCAGCTGCCTTACGAATAAACCCTCTCTTTGCTGCAGACCTCGGTGTCTCACTGTTTTGACTTGCTGTGCATCTCGACTTCTTTGTTCTTCTCTTTGTTTCTGCCCATTGAACTTCTCCCATTGCTGGCCGTCTCCCGGGTGGGGATTACGGAAATCTGGTGGAGGAGCATACTGGCAGGGCTGCGGGTGGCCAGTTCCTGACTGGATGCCTTCTCTCTTCACTCGCCTTGAGGGGCCCACCTGCACAATTGTTCATATCCTGGCTTTGCCAAGCTCAGTTGAAATACAGCAGTGTCTTGTTTAATCCCAGCAGAACATCTGAGGACATTGTCTCAGAACTCCTCGTGGGTACATTTCCTCTGGGAGGGAGCTGTGAAGGAGGAAAGGTTTGCACACACTAGGAAGCCCCTTCGCGGGCGGAGACTGCGGGTGGCGGAGGGGGAGAGCTTCGAAGCCGCGGAGGAGAGCGCAGCAACAGGGGTGCGGAGGGCAAAGCGGAGAGATTCCCGCACGGAGGATCGGTGCCGACCGGCACTCACCAGCCCGAGAGGCTTGTCTGCTCACCCGCCGGGGCGGGCGGGGCTGGGAGCTGAGGTTCGGGCTTCGGAGGTCGGATCCCAGGGAGAGGACTCGCGGTGTGAACACACCCTGCAGGGGGTTAGTGAACCACGGCTAGCCGGGAGGGAGTCCGGGAAAAAGTCAGGACCCGCCGAAGAGGCAAGAGACTTTTTCTTCCCTCTTTGTTTCCTGGTGCGCGAGGAGAGGGGATTAAGAGCGCTGCTTAAAGGAGCTCCATAGACGGGTGCGAGCTGCGGCTAAAAGCGCGGACCCCAGAGACGGGCATGAGACGCTAAGGCTGCTGCTGCCGCCACCAAGAAGCCTGTGTGCGAGCACAGGTCACTATCCACACCTCCCTTCCGGGGAGCCTGTGCAGCCCGCCACTGCCAGGGTCTCAGGATCCAGGGACACCTTCCCCCAGTGGTAAGGATTTTGAAGAATAATCAGCAGAGTGAAAATATAGAGTGATGGCAGGCATGGGGAATTGGTGAAGAAAAGCCTCTCTGACAGGTGGCACTTAAGTAGAATGGGAATGAGCTATACAGCTTCCAGAGGAAAGCCATTTCAGGCAGAGAAACAGAAGGACAAAGGCTCTGAGATGGAAATGTACCTGGTGTGTTTGAGGAATCATCAAGGAAGCTAGTTTGGTGGAAACAACCAATAGAGGGGAGAGTCCTAGGAACTGACTGAGCTTGGAGAGGTAGCAGGGACCATGTAGGTCACCAGAAAGACTGAATTATATTCTAAGTGTGATGGAAAACCTTGCCCTCACTTATCACATTATAGGCAAAAGTTCATATAAAATATAAATTTAGAGAAATTCAGTGTTGGGAAGAATTGAGTGTTGAAACCAGAGTCTTAATCTGATTTCTATTTAAAAGGACCTCTCTGTGATCTACAGATTTTATTAAAAGAGTTTATATTATGTTCTGAATATAAACATACAGCAGATATGATTAATGAGATGTAATAATGAAAGGTTTTGAATGAAAAACCTTTTTTCAGGAAAATAGCCTGTGTCTCCTTACTATCCATTTCAAAAGATCCAACAAATCTGATACATCTGCGTAATTAGGGCCATGATATAAAAGAGATTTCATCTACAGAAATATTCTATCTTGCATTAAGGAGCCTATCAGAAGAAGGTGAATGAATGCTTTGGTAAATTGTGGAAATTGAGACTATACTATCAATTATCGGACCTTTGGGTTCAAGATGGCGGAGTAGAAGGACGCGCACTCACTCGCTCTTGCAAGAGCACCAGAATCACAACTAACTGCTGAACAGTCATCGAAAGGAAGACACTGGAACTCACCAAAAAACACACCCCACATCCAAAGACAAAGGAGAAGCCACAGTGAGACGGTAGGAGGGGCGCAATCACAATAAAATCAAATCCCATAACCACTGTGACTCACAAACTGGAGAACAATTATACTACAAAAGTCCACCCACTGGAGTGAAGGCTCTGAGCCCCACGTCAGGCCTCCCAACCTGGGGGTCCGACAACAGGAGGAGAAATTTCCAGAGAATCAGACTTTGAAGGCTAGCGGGATTTGATTGAAGAGCTTCAACAGGACTGGGGGGAAACAGAGACTCCACTCTTGGCGGGCACACACAAAGTAGTGTGTGCATCAGGACCCAGCGGGGAAGGAGCAGTGACCCCACAGGATACTGAACCAGACCTACCTGCTAGTGTTGGAGGGTCTCCTGCAGAGGCAGGGGGTGGCTGTGGCTCACCATGGGGACAAGGACACTGGCAGCAAAAGTTCTGGGAAGTACTCCTTGGCATCAGCCCTCCCAGAGTCCACCACCAAAGAGCCTGTAGCCTCCACTGCTGGGGCGCCTCAGGCCAAACAACCAACAGGGAGGGAACCCAGCCCCACCCATCAGCAGACAAGCAGATTAAAGTTTTACTGAGCTCTGCCCACCAGAGCAACACCCAGCTCTACCCAACACCAGTCCCTCCCATCAGGAAGCTTGCACAAGCCTCTTAGAAAGCCTCATCCACCAGAGGGCAGACAGCAGAAGCTAGGAGAACTACAATCCTGCAGCATGTGGAATGAAAACCACATTCACAGAGAGATAGACAAAATGAAAATGCAGAAGGCTATGTACCAGATGAAGGAAAAAGATAAAACCCCAGAAGAACAATTAAATGAAGTGGAGATAGGCAACCTTCCAGAAAAAGAATTCAGAATAATGATAGTGAAGATGATACAGGACCTTGGAAAAAGAACGGAGGCAAAGATCGAGAAGACACAAGAAATGTTTAACAAAGACCTACAAGAATTAAAGAACAAACACCTAGAAGAATTAAAGAACAAGCAAACAGAGATGAACAACACAATAACTGAAATGAAAAATACACTGGAAGGAATCAATAGCAGAATAACTGAGGCAGAAGAAAGGATAATTGACCTGGAAGACAGAATGGTGGAATTCACTGCTGTGGAACAGAATAAAGAAAGAAGAATGAAAAGAAATGAAGACAGCCTAAGAGACCTCTGGGACAACATTAAATGCACCAACATTTGCATTAGAGGGGTCCCAGAAGGAGAGGAGAAAGGACGCGAGAAAATATTTGAAGATTACAGTCAAAAACTTTCCTAACATGGGAAAGGAAATAGCCACCCACGTACAGGAAGTGCGGAGAGTCCCAGGCAGGATAAACACAAGGAGAAACACACCAAGACACATAGTAATCAAATTGACAGAAATTAAAGACAAAGAAAAATTATTAAAAGCAACAAGGGAAAAACGACAATAACATACAAAGGAACTCTAATAAGGATAACAGCTGATTCCTCAGCAGAATCTGTACAAGCCAAAAGGGAGTGGCATGATATATTTAAACGAAAGAATCTACAACCAAGATTACTCTACCCGGCAAGGATCTCATTCAGCTTTCATGGAGAAATCAAAAGCTTTACAGATAAGCAAAAGCTAAGAGAATTCAGCACCACAAAACCAGCTCTACAACGAATGTTAAAGGAACTTCTCTAAGTGGGAAACACAAGAGAAGAAAAGGACCTACAAAAACAAACCCAAAACAATTATGAAAATGGTAATAGGCACCTACCTATTGATAATTACCTTAAATGTGAATGGATTAAATGCTCCAACCAAAAGACACAGGCTGGCTGAATGGATACAAAAACAAGACGCACATATATGCAGTCTACAGCAGACCCACTTCAGACCTAGGGACATATACAGACTGAAAGCGGGGGGATGGAAAAAGATATTCCATGCAAATGGAAATCAAAAGAAAGCTAGAGTAGCAATACTCATATCAGATAAAATAGACTTTAAAATAAAGAATGTTACAAGAGACAAGGAAGGACACTACATAATGATCAAGGGATCAATCCAAGAAGAAGATATAACAATTATAAATACATATGCACCCAACATAAGAGCACCTCAATACATAAGGTAAATGCTAACAGCTATAAAGGAGGAAATGGACAGTAACACAATAGTAGTGGGGGACTTTAACACCTCACTTACACCAGTGGACAGATCATCCAGGCAGAAAATTAATAAGGAAACACAAGCTTTAAATGACACAATAGACCAGATAGATTTAATTGATATTTATAGGACATGACATCTGAAAACAGCAGATTACACTCTCAAGTGCGCATGGAACATTCTCCAGGATACATCATATCCTGGGTCACAAATCAAGCCTCGGTAAATTTAAGAAAATTGAAATCGTATCAAGCATTTTTTCCAACTACAATGCTATGAGATTAGAAATAAATTACAGGGAAAAAAATGTAAAAATATGCTGGAGGAGGGCTTCCCTGGTGGCGCAGTGGTTGAGAGTCCGCCTGCCGATGCAGGGGACACGGGTTCGTGCCCCGGTCTGGGAAGACCCCACATGCTGCGAAGCAGCTGGGCCCGTGAGCCATGGCCGCTGAGCCTGTGCGTCCGGAGCCTGTGCTCTGCAACGGGAGAGGCCACAACAGTGAGAGGCCCGCGTACCGCAAAAAAAAAAAAAAAAAATTACATTTTCTTTATCAAAGAACATTAAAGTTTTCCTACTGCTGGTTCCACAAATCATTTTTTATTATGAACAAAATCAATTAGTTCATCGCTCAATGCTACTTAACTTATTAATGCTACTCCCAAGTAATAAGAAATATCTATATTTCATAATAACTAGACTTGAACTTGTGAATGTGTTTTGAGTCTCCAGAATTGTAAAGTTAACTGCTCTCACATTCACATTGACAGAGGTCACATAAATGATATCTGGTGAACTGAAACTATTAATTATGGAAACCACGTTCAATTCAAGTGAACATTTTCCTTTGATCTAGGTCTGCTTAGATAAAATGGTGCATGATTTTACAACTTCCGTGCTAAATATTCAGGCCAGCTCAGCGACAGTAGCAGAGAGAGAATAACCTCCTCTGACAGATAATTTCTAAAGAGCCGGCCGCACCAGGCCTCCCTTGTTCAGTTGAGAGCTCGTGGTAGAAAGTGCAAGTTCTGACACTCCACCGCCTTTTCTGACAGGGACATTTCACGCAGGAGAGACGCTCTTGTTCCAGATGGTTTTTCAGCTTTCTGCACACTAGCTTTGTGGACTCCTGCTGTAACTGAAAATTGGTTTTACGCCAACATTTGACAAAGAAATTAGATTAGGTTAACTACTCTTTGGTTTTAGATTACTGATATAAAGTGCTTTCATGACTATGACAGAAGAAATTGAAATTCAAGTTAAGTGATGTCCCCAGGTAAATTTTCATTTAGACATTTTCCCTGAGGTTTTTATAGTATCATAAACCTACATTCAGATACAGAATTTGCATAGAATCAGGCTCATTGAAATTTTGATGATCTTTTTCAATCTATAATATTCTTCTTAGTGTTTTTATGGAAAACTAGCTAGATATTTGAAGTGACTGTAAAGATGATGATATGAAAAGATTTGAAAGGCATCTATTAATTCATCTGCATGGTGAAAGCATTCATTATGTTTATTACTTCTGGGTTCTCATGAACTGAGTAAGAGAAAGTCATTTTCTTGAAGTGAGGATTTGCTTGATATCCCTCTATAATTTTCCAAGTTCTAAGCATTTGGAGAATAAAACAGACATATCAAGTACATACTGTATTTGGCAAGTTGTAAATGTGATTGACTGAAGCATTGAGCTATAGCTGTTACCAGAACATATATTATGAGATGTCTGAAACTTCAGCTTCCCAGTTAGCATGTATCTGGACAGCCAACTGCTAGGACAGAGATGAGGTCATCTTGCACAATGCTGGCACCTGGTACTCACCAGATGCTTTGCACTCATAACTAGCTGAACGTTCACCAGAGCATTCAGTCTAATTCCCCAGGCACTGTAATGGACAGGATATATATAGTATGGGTGGAAAATCTTGTTTAAAAAAAAGTCCAACATTGGAACAGCAGGTAAAGTGATTTGACTGTCATAAAGCTAGTCTGTGTCTAATGTATGATAATGTGAGAACTTTCCTGATATTTGAGAAAATAAAACAGCTCTGTTCCCATCCTGTGATCTTGATTTTTAACCTCTACGCTCCGGAGAAATTTCCTCAGATCCGTGTTCTGTCATCTTCTGCCTTTCCTGACTATCTCTTAGCCTTTTCACATCACCATAAATTATTGGCTGGCACTGGCACAGTATTTGCCTAAAATCATAGACCATTTTTGAGAAGGAAGCTGTGAGGTCACGTAGGGCATTGGTTACAGAGTTGGGGTTCATGGACACAGGGCAGTCAGTGACAAACCATCTTGTTACCAAATGAAAAAAATAAAGATAATATCAGACTAATTTTGCTAAATTTCTTTTTTTATCTGAAATGATTATTTGGTATTAAAATGGTCTTTTATGCAAAGAAGGTGATAATAAATAATAATCATTATCCCTAATTAAGAAAAGCAGAAGTATTTAGCCTAAAATACTAAGTGGATGTCCAATTTTAATTTTCAGATTTATGGTTCTATGAATCTAAGAGTCTGGGAACTACTGACCTAGTTCAGATAATTACCCAAGCCATAGATCCCATCAACAGAAATCCTAAGTAGTGATAATTCAGCCTTTTCTCAGCACCCTTCCTGTGAGTCCCCAGCCTAATGGGCTGCTCATATGAATTTGGGCTTTCTAATTATTACAAGTTTTCCTCTACATTGGCTCTAAGTCTACTACTCTAATTACTAGTTCATCATTTTACCTAAAGCCATATATGCTGTGTCTAATACAACACTTTCCCAAATATCTTCTAAAGACCAGTAATACCAAGGTATGTGTTAATAGGTATCATGAGGAGGAGGGGGGACCACAGACAGATTATTTGGGGAAGCAATAGTTCAAACCAGTAGATTGATTAATTTCAGTACTTCACAAATTCTTTACTGGGCTAATTCATTTAACAAATATTTATTGGACATCCACTACATGGCAGACAGTGTTCTATATTCTAATCTATACTGGAGATATTTAAGAGGAAGATATAATAATCTGAGTTTTCCAAATTTGGACTGCGGTACCTTTTTTTTCTTTCTTGTAGCTGGTGTTCTTAGGGGCAGCACTAAAATCATTAGATAAAAGCTATTTTTTCTCCTTCTCTGCCTTTCTTTAAAGATTCACAAACTAAACACGTTGATTCCTTTAACTCAGTTACATGATTTCCAGTCCCTTCTGCTGTACCCCGGACATGCCTTAACTTGTCTTTAGCTTCTGTTAAAAAATATGGCTAATAACTGAACACAAAAACCAGGTTTGGCTTGACCTCGTGCAATATGGGACTGCTGTCTTCTTTTTCTGGGTGTATATTCTTATAAGTGCAAGAGGAGCTCATTTTTGTTTAGTTTTGCTGTGCCTTGTTTTTGCCATATTTATCATGTGCTTGTTAAATATGAGCTCTGAGCCTATCACGAGCGCACATCTCTATCAAGCATCACCTTGTTAGAGCTGGCCCATCAACCTGTCACCTTAAGATCTTTCTGGAAATGCGTTCATTAGGCTTTTGAGGAAAGCTACCCACTGAAGTCTGTTCTAAGTAGGGACAGGTTATTGAAGGAATGAGTCTGGAATAATGAAGACAGGTATCTCATCTACACAGCTTGCTGTACTGCAGGAACAGTGACACAAGAAAGTGTCAGGGGAACACTGAGACAACGGGACCGTTGGGCCTCACAAAATTGAGAATGTGTTTCAAGAATTGAAGGCCGGGCTTCCCTGATGGCGCAGTGGTTAAGAATCTGCCTGCCAATGCACGGGACACGGGTTTGAGCCCTGGTCCGGGAGCCCATGCCACGGAGCCACTGAGCCCACAGGCCACAACTACTGAAGCCCGTGCATCTAGAGCCTGTGCTCCACAACAAGAGAAGCCACCGCAATGAGAAGCCCGCGCACCACAACAAAGAGTAGCCCCCCACTCACTGCAACTAGAGAAAGCCCACGTGCAGCAATGAAGACCCGATGCAGCCAATAAATAAACAAACAAATAACTAATTTTTTAAAAAAGAACTGAAGGCCAATTAGGATGCGCTGATGCCCTAGTGACTGTCATCTCGTTGCACCAAGGAGCAAAACTTTACTGATCTCTCTTCTAGTTCTTTTGTATTCATCTAATTTAACAATGCCTGACTTTCCTTGTGACCTTCTGATTCTGTACCTGCTACCACTGCTTAAGTCTCCCCATATATTTCAAGCTGAAATGGTGGCCCTATGAGTGCACTGCTATCTTATTTCAATAATTTTCTCTCAATCAAGCAATTCTTCTACTATGGCAGTTCTAATCTATCATATGGCTCATGTAACAGGTTTGATTTTTGATAACTATCTTTGAGATAAGTTAGTCCTAAGTAAGACCACAAGTAAACTAAATAGATTAGTGTAGAATAGTGGGTGGTTATTAAAATGTGGTCCCTGGGCTAGCAGAATTATCATCACCTGGGAACTTGTTCCAGGCTCCAGCCCAACCCTACTGAATCAGAAAATCTGGACCTGGGATCCAGCAATCTGTAGTTTATCGAGCCCTCCAGGTGATTCTGGTGCGTGCTCAAGTTTAAGAACAGATGGGTATAAAATTGTCTCTCTAGAGTCTAGATTTACAGTGTGACTGCCAAAAATAATGACTTTGGGCATAATTGATATGCAAAAGATCCTTCTGATAATATTTAACTAATAGTTTCAGCTGTTTTTTTAAAGTTGTTTTTTGGCTGGAGGAGAGCATTGTCAGCATATAAGATCATGCTTCTTTTCCTGTTAGCTGCGGCATCCAATTGATGTAAATTTCGGAGCAATATTTTGGTACACATGTTAAAAGCAACAATTCTGATTTCTGAATGTTTAAAACATTCAGAGAGGAATGTGTGTTGCTGGAGGTTTTCATGGTATTGATATTTAAAACATGTATAACAGCTTTATTGAGATAGAATTTGTATGTCATATAATTCACTCATTTAAAATGTACAATTCATTAACTTTTAGTATATTCAGTGTTGTGCAACCATCACCCCAATTAATACATTTTCCTCACCCCCCCAAAAGAACCCCCGTATCCATTAGCAGCCACCCCCCACCCTTACCTAATACCAATCCCATACCTAACTCCCCCCTCAGTCATAGACAACCACTAATCTACTTTCTGTCTCTATAAATTTGCCTCTTCTGGACATTTCATATAAATGGCATCATACAGTATATGGTCTTTTATCACTGGCTTCTCTGACAGCATAATGTTTTTAAGGTTCATCCATGTTGTACTGTGCATCAGTAATTCAGTCCTTTTCATTATTTCAAATCATTCCAAATAATGGCCCATTAAATATATCTAAATATAGATGGTATTTTAAATATAAATAGATATACATTTTATTTATCCATTCATCGGCTTATGGACACGGGTTGTTTCCACATTTTAGAATAAATAATGCCACTGTGAACACTCATGGTGCAGGTTTTTGTGTGGACATTATTTTCATTTATCTTGGGTAGGAATTAGGACTAGAATTGCTAGTTCATATGGTAACTCTGTATTTAATTTCTCTAGGAACTGCCAGACTATTTAAGTGGCTACATCATTTTGCATTCCCATCAGCAATGTATGAGTGTTCCAGTTTCTCCATATCCTTGCCAGCACATATTATCTGTCTTTTTAAAAATTAATTAATTTTTATTTTTGGCTGCATTGGGTCTTGCTGCATGCGGGCTTTCTCTAGTTGCAGCAAGTGGGGGCTACTCCTCATTGCGGTGCACGGGCTCCTTATTGCGGTGGCTTCTCTTGTTGCGGAGCACAGGCTCTAGGTGCGCGGGCTCCAGTAGTTGTGGCACGTGGGCTCAGTAGTTGTGGTTCACGGGCTCAGTTGCTCGTGGCATGTGGGATCTTCCCAGACCAGGGCTTAAACCCATGTCCCCTGCATTGGCAGGTGGATTCTTAACCACTGCACCACCAGGGAAGTCCATTATCTGTCTTTTGAATCTAACCATCTTAGTGGGTATGAGTAGTATCTCATTGTTTTGATTTGTACTTCCCTAATGATTAATGATGTTGATGTTAAGCCTCTTTTTATATGCTTTTTGTCCACTTCTTCGGAGAAATGCTATTCAGATCCTTTGCCCATAGTTTAATTGAGTTATTTGACTTTTCAGTATTGAATTATAAAAAATTCTTTATATATCTTTATATATCCTAGATGCAGGTCCTTCTCAGGTATATGACTTGTGGTATTTTTTTTTTTTTTGATAAAGGCTTGAAGGACTAGATGTGATTTCTATATATGGAGTTGGAGATTAATGAGAGATTTGAAAAAGTACATTTTCTTTTCAATGAAACAGAGTAGCAATGGTCACTGCTATGATAATTCAACATCAACTTCACGTGTTACTTATCTAGGATATTTAATTGAGGGATTTTACTTCAAATTTGTTGAGGCGAAAACCAACGCAGAGTTTTAAGGGAAAGTGAGTTTCCGTAAGGGGTGGATAGCCAAATAATGAAGAGTTCAAACAGAATGAGAACTAAATATAAGCTGTGGAAATTAGGATCCTGGTTATTTGTGACACAAGAGAACAGTTTCTCTGGAATGATGGGGCAAGAACCATAATATACTCAGCTTATGTGTAAGGGAAAAGGAGGACATGGTGGCAGTGTGCATGTGCCTTTACTAAATTGGCATGTGATGAGTAGGAGAGAGGAGGCTGGTCATGAAGTGGAATCAGGAACAAGGAAGAGAAGGGTCTTTCGATTGGAGAGATTTGAGCATGTTTGAGGCAATGGATAGAAAGTGTGTGGAGAGGGAACAATTGTTTGACCATAAAGGAGAGGGTGGTTGCAAAGTCTCAGGGAGGTAGGGCGGGGCAGAATAGAAAACATAAGGGGAGTAGTTCCTGATTGGCCGTCAGGCCGCCTCGCTGAGCTCCACAACCATTCTCAGATGTGGGACCCAAACAAACAGGCTGTACCTTTACTGTTCGCGTCATTTTCTGTTGGTCTCAATGAGATTTCTAACTCTCATCGCATTCCCTCCTCATAATATGTTCATCTGAAGCTTCTATCAAATCATCAGTGTTGATTTGTTCATGAAGAAATGTTTCTTATTATAGAATATTCTGTGTTACTGAGTTTTTTTACAGTGACAATCTGTTTGAGGCAAGCTTTTAATTGAAAAATTCACCTGATATCCCTTACAGTTCAATATTTTAACGGCCTAAATATACCTCTAGTTACCCCACAAATCCAGGTGCCTACGGATCTTTGAAATGGTTACTAATTTTAATCTCTTAGCTAAAGCAAAACTAATAAATAATCTACACTGTTCTAAATGTTAGATGCTTAACAAACAATAATCTAAACATTTCTTTCTAAATTACAAGCTTCCTTCAGATGATTTTCTTTTTGTTTTTATGTTTTATATATGAAGCTTTCCCATCGACCGAATATCAATATCTGGAGAATAAGTGTACAGAAATCAGACTTTTAACTGACCAAAAACCAGGAGACCCAACTTTAAGTCCCTCTGCAGTAACTAACTGTCTCCTTGGGTAAATCACAATCTGGACACCTTATTTCTTCCTGGGAAAATTACGAGGTCAAAATGAAATCGAAAGTGGCCTCCAGATTTGTTACTTTGTGAGTCTTTATGTAAATTTGGAGTTGCATTTTCTCTCTTTGTTTGCTAATCCAGATCTCCAAGTTAATATATGTATACCATTCTGATTTAAAGATATAATGCAACATACTATCTTATTTTCTCATTGATGATTTTTTTTTTAAATTGATTGCAAATCCTTCAAACCGAAATCCTGATGTTTCCTTCCTGTCCTGAATCTTTTCATGTAATGTTCATTGAGAGCCGCTTGCCAGGCTGGCCCAGTCTCAGGCCTCCTGAACAGCATTTATACACGTGCTGGACCTCCTTCTCCATGTGAACCACATTTGTGATGACTGCACTCTCGCCCCACAGCCCAGCCATACCAGAGGGTCCCAGCAATCTGGTATTTTCTTCTCTGCTCCAAATTCTCCTATCCAGGTCTGTGAACTACAGTGAGTTTGTTTGTTTGTTTTGTTTTGTGGGGATGTAGATGGGGGACTGTGGGCACGTTTTCCATACTAAGCACTGTGCTAGGTACTCTGTCATGTAATTTCAATAATTTTTTTTTCTTTTTTCTTTTGGCCACACTGCATGGCTTGCGGTATCTTAGTTCCCCGACCAGGGATTGAACTCAGGCCCCGGCAGTGAAAGCGCTGAGTCCTAACCACTGGACCACCAGGGAATTCCCTTTAATCTCAATACATTTTTATGCCTTTCCTGGAAATTGGGTCATCACCAATTTATACATGAGGAAACTAAGACTAATTCAGGTTAAAGAACTTACCCAAGTAAGTGGAGGGAGGTTGGCTGAACCTCTGACAGCTTACTTCCAAAGTCTTTGCTCTTTGCTACTCTGTTTTTGTACATCTAGAGTATCCATGGGGAGGAAGAATACTGGGCTTACCTAGGAGGAAGAACTTTAATGCTCTTTTCACTTTCTTTTTTTCCCCTGGATGCCTCGAAGGGTGGGGAGGAAAGAGACTTGAAGTATATGGGGAAGGAAAGATTGATACACATATCTCTGGAGAGCGTGCTCATTTCATTTCAAGGTGTCTATTTTAATGGAAATCATGTTTTCCCATTGTTAATAATAAATGATCATAAAAGCAGTTGTCATCCCTTGAGTTGCTCGTGTAATGAGGCAAGAACACTATTGATCAGTGTTTTAATTAGGTTATAGCATCAAAGGTATTTTTAAATTTCTCTATGTAAAACTCCACTGCATTTTACATAGTTGGTGTCTTTACATCTAAATTTATTTTCAGTACCTGTAATATGCCATGTTGTGTTAGTTTGGAAATGTATTATCGGTGACAGGTATTACATCCTCTAGGCAGCCACAAGATTGCAGTAAAATGAAGCATTTGTTGTAAACCAGATGTATGCCCTGTCATTGCATCATTTGAAATACCGTATTATGTAGAAATTGAGGCAGTGTTCACAAATCTATCAGGATTATCTTGCACATGGTTGATAAAAACAAAGGGAGCAGATCATTACTGTAGAGGTTGGCAGTTCATCATGTATTGAGTGCACACTTTTGACCAAAAAATAAACAGATGATCAAGACTGAATCTTAGGCTTCATCTAGCTAATACTCCGGTAGAGGAGCCAGAGAGATGATTGGATTTTCAGCACCATGGGAATCATCTTTATTTTGTTTATCTTATTTACCAAAATGGTCTTTGCCCATAAATCACACAAACCAAGTCAAAGCTTTCCCTAAGCAGAATTCTTTTATCATATAGCACTTTGGATAAAAAAAAAAAAAAAAAATCACTCATAAAACCGTAGTATGAGAAACAGTTGGCATAATAGCTCCTCGGGAAAAAGACCTAAGGATTTTATTTGTCCATAAAGTCAGTGTAAACCAGAGTTGTGATGAGCTCCCATACCCGTTATAATAGGTGGCATTAATAGAAGCAGAGAGCAAACACAAATGGGCAAGGGAGAAAACTTCATCTGTCTGCTGTACTAATTAAATCACCCGCAGAGGGTAGTGCACATTTCCAACAATCACACAGTGGAGGAGACTGACAAAATGAATCTGTCTATTAAAGGTAGATAAAAATAGAACTACATCTCATAAAGATGCTTTCATTAGAAAATGTTAGATAACGCTGAGGCCGATATGGAGTCTGTGATGGTGGTGATGAGGATATCATTAATGATAACTCCTGCTTATTACATTCTCTTATTTAATGTTCTCACAATCCAGTGAGGTAAGGATACTTATTATCACCCATTTTGCAGAGAATAAAATGGGCACAGAGAAGTTCATGCAGCTCCTTGAGATCACACAGTCAGGAAGAGGGAGTCCATGTCCTTAATGATATTGCCACGTGTTACCACTTGTGAATAGCTGCCTGTCCTTGAAAGCGCTGTCCTGGGACTACAGCGCTTTGCATGAGGAGAGAGTGATTTTATACAGTGCCAGGGTGTGGAACTAGCCAGTGGGTTAAATTTGGCAGACAGATTCTCAAACCTTTGTGTGAAAGAGTTTTCTAATAAGCAGAGGTGCTCAAGAAGTGGCAGGGGAGCTGTTTTAGGTATATGCAAAATCAAGAGCGGCTCTTTCCTTTGGTCTGGCCCTAATGGAATGGAGATTTCCATTTACCTAAGATACTAAAAGTTGTCAAAAGTTTTCGTTGTTGCTGTTTTACTGTCTTTAATAATTGACTCAAAAAATTATTAAGGAACATTTTGTTATTTCCCATGCTAGTTCCAGTCTGGATTCCCTTTTTGTTTTTTTCAGGGATAGAAATAGGGAGTTCTGTTCAGAACTCAAAGTAAACACACTGGGGCAGGGTTTTTCCTTCAAAGAAAGGTATACGAAAGCTTTCATTACCTTCCCTGGGACAGCAGTCATAGGCTATGACAATTACCTAATTTGAGGCAGGTTAATAACAGATTTCTTTCCATCCTTTCACAGCAATATTACAAAAAGCTGGCAAAAAGTCTCGGGAGAAAATTTTCATTGGTACTTTGCAGGTATCATATGTTCCATTTGTTGCAATTCATGTAAACTGTCTTCTGATAAAGACGCACACAGATCTTAGTTCAGCTTCCGTAAATTCAAAAAAAGCCACAATTTCATAGAAATAGTTATAATGAACATTAATTGAGCACTTAGTATGTGAGAGGCAGTGTTTCAAGCACTTTACATTTTAATGCCCTTAATCGTTATACTGATCAGGGGAGTGAAGAATTACAAATATCTCCTTTATAGACAAAATAAATGCATAGAAATAATATGTGATTGCCCAAGATCACACAGATGGTGTCTGAGATGTGATTTGTACCTCAGCAGTCTCAGTCCAGGGCCTACTCTCTTAATCAAGTCTCTGCACAGCCTCATTATCCAGTTTGTTATCCATAAGAGAAGCAAACTCATTCGTTGTATGGTGAGTGCATGGGGAGGATGCTGCAGATTGGCTCATCTGATACCCACTCTACTCCTCTTCTAGCATATCTTCCTGTGCTATAGAGCCTGGAAACTCAAAGAGCACCTTGTCAAGGCTCCCTGGCAGCTAGAGCTTTACTCGTGCTCCGGGCTCTGCCAAGCAGATTCTGTTGACTAAGACTTGGGGTGTGTGGAAGCGAGGTGCAGAAAAGGCAGCAAAGGCATTTGTTCTCCTGTAGTTACTGGTCTGGTCTTTGACATCATAGCTGTTGAGCAGGGGGTTGGCAGCAACAGCGAGAATTCCTCCATGAAATTCTTGTCATGTGGTTGGGAACTTCTGTAACTACTTACTACCCTGTAGTAAAATACTTTCTACTTAAGCAAGCTAGATTACATTCCCCGTGAACAAGAACCCTGATTAATGCAGAGGTCGTCAAGTCTATGAAGGGATATTATCCAAGCATCTCTTTGACCCTTGGTGTCCCTCCAGTACTGGAAAGTTGACTAGAGGCAATGCATTCCTTCAATATTAGAAAGTTGGACTGGAAGGCTCATTTCAAGTTTAAAATTCTATGATTTTTGAGCTCAAGGACCAGAACAGAGCAGAGAGGAGAGACTTCATACGTTTGCTTAAGCCAGTTTTTCAATAGAGTTTAACTCTTCCTTCGCTGAGTTAGCCATCTCACAAAAAGCACTGCATTTCTGGGAGATAATGTGTCTGGAAAAAAAGTAACAGACACTGTCCTGAGGAATAATAAACCTACATGATTAAGAAGGGCCCCCACCAAAAGCATTGCTTGTTACGTTGATACCCTCAGTTGTGGAGAAGCAATAATGGAGATTTTTCTTATATCTCTCTTGCCTGTACACTATTTTCCTTCTCCTGGCCTCCCCACCAAGTCAAGATGCAGTTTGGAATTGTACTTGGTCTTAAAGGAGGTTGGATAGGAGGCATCTCTGGAGGTGAACAACCATTGAGAAGGGTGGAGTGACACTGAGACAGTGAGTCTGCAGGTTTAGCTGAGGTTAAGGGAAGGACAGAGAAACAGATAAGGTTGGAGATAAGAACTTAGAACTAAGGAAATAATCTTCTATTATGTGGATTGCCTGTTGTTTTTAGCAGATTTTAAAAAATTTTTATTTTATATTGGAGTATAGTTGGTTAACAATGTTGTGTTCATTTCAGGTATACAGTAAAGTGGCTCAGTTATACATATACATGTGCCTATTCTTTTTCAAATTATTTTCCCTTTTAGGTTGTTCCAGAATATTGAGCAGAGTCCCCTGTGCTATATAGTAGGTCCTTGTTGGTTATCTATTTTAAATACAGTAGTGTGTATATGTCAATCCCAAACTCCCAGTTTATCCCTCCTCCCTGCCTTTCCCCTTTGTTAACCATAAGTTGTTTTCTAAGTCTGTGTCTGTTTCTGTTTTGTAAATAAGTTCATTTATATCACTTTTTTTTAGATTCCACATATAAGCAATATCATATGATATTTGTCTTTGTCTGACTTACTTCACTTAGTATGATAATCTCCATGTCCATCCATGTTGTCACACATGGCATTATTTCATTCTTTATAATGACTGAGTAATATTTCATTGTATACATGTACCACATCTTCTTTATCCATTCGTCTGTTGATGGACATTTAGGTTGCTTCTGTGTCTTGGCTATTGTGAATAGTGCTACTCTGACCATTGGAATGCATGTATCCTTTTGAACCATGGTTTTCTTCAGATATATGCCTAGGAGTGAGATTGCTGGATCATATGGTAGCTCCATTTTAAAAAAGGCTCTTTTAAGAAGGTTAATATAAGATTGGTAAGTTGGGTGATTGGAGGTAGGAAAGAAATACAGTAAGTTACTGGCCAAAGAAAAAGTAGTACTTTCATATTCTTTAGATAATTTTACCTATTTCAGTTCAAAATACATTTTAAGAAAGTAGTAGAACATATATTTTAGGAAAATAGTAGAAAATCATTTTTAATGGAATCTCTACCTAAAAAAGCAGACCATAATTATTCTAAAGATTAGATGAATAGATGATTCATCCATTAGATGATTAAATAACCAATGACAGGGCATTTGAGACACAATATTTTAGTCTAAGAGTTGAGGGTGGAAGGGACATATTTCTAAGCAATTGACACACAGCCACCCACAAATCATGACAAGTTTGCTAGCTTTGAAAAATGAAATGTTTAAAATTAGAGAACATTTTAAAAGGATATGTTTACTGCTACATACCTTTTGGAATGGCAAAAAAATAAAAAAATAAAGTAAAATAAAAGATAAAAGAAAACAGTTGCTTACAAAATTAATCATACACTTGACATATGACCCAACAACCCCACTTCTAGATAATTACTCAAGAGAAATTAAAACCAATATTCACCTGTATGAGGATTTTTATAATAACTTTATTCATAATCACTGAAAATTGGAAACAACTTGAATATCCTTCAACTGGTTAACAGATGAGCCAATGTCATATAGCCATACAATGGAATACTATTCAGCAGTAAAAAAAGGAAGGAACTATTGATATTAGCAACACCATGGATGAATTGTAACTATATTTTGTTAAGTGAAGAAGCTGAAGAAAAAGACTGAAGAAGCTACATATTGCATGGTTCCATTTGTTTGACATTCTAGAAAAGTTATAGGGATGGGGAACAGATCAGTGGTTGTCTGAATTTTGAGGAGGGGACAGTGGTTGAATAAAATGGGGGTGCACAAGGAATTCTTAGGGTGATGAACTGTTCTGTATTCTAGTCCAGTGACAGATATAGGACACTATGCATTTATCACAATCCATAGAAATGTATATCACAAACGTGAACTTCAATGTATGTATATACATTTTTTTAAAAGATCAACCGCGATGTTGGGGGATCCCAGGGCATAGAATGCAGACAGAAAACTAAATCTAACCTTGTTACAAATGTATGACATAAGCTTAGTGATCGTAATGGGGAAAAAGTAGTTTACCTAAATAATTAGAAAACACTGTTTTGACTGGAAGCTATCAAGCTGGAGACAGAAAAGAACTATGCATGAACATTGTATTCTAATTGGTAAATTTGTTTCTCCCAGGAGTACCCAGTAGCAATTCTGAAATTACTTCAGATGTGTATGTATATATGTAAATTGCATATAACTGGAGCCAGATTTATCACTATCAGAGAAATAAGTTACAAATAAGCAAGAGGGCATTTCTGTATTTTCAGAAATATAGAAACTCCTCAGTAACCTGTTTTCATTTCCTTTGCATAATGGATTGCTGGATTGTATGGTAGTTCTATTTTTAATTTTTTGAGGACCCTCCAAACTGTTTGTTCCCCATAGTGGCTGCACCAGTTTACAATACCATCAGCCGGGCACAAGTGTTCCCTTTTCTCCACATCCTTGCCAACACTTAACCTCTTGTCTTCTTGATGATTGCCATTCTCACAGGTCTGAAATGGTATCTCATTGTGGTTTTGATCTGCATCTCCCTGATTGATTAGTGATGTTGAGTACCTTTTCATGTACCTCTTGGCTATTTGGATGTCTTTTTTGGGAAAATGTCTATTTCATTCCTCTGCGTATTTTTTAACTGATTTTGTTGTTGTTGTTATTGAGTTATAATATTAGATATGTGAGTGTTAACATAGCTTCTTTTCTCTATTGATACAGCTTTGCTTTACTAGTTCTTATTGTTCTCTAAAAATATTCCTTGTACATGCACATCTGGGAATTTTTTTCTCATTTTCTCTAGGATTTCAGTTTAATCCTCCTCTCCCCCCACCCACTAAACAGTCTCATCCAAATTGGAATACTGAATCTTTAACTTTTGTCTCCATTGTCTTTATTTATTTGCACCAGCCATAATGATTTTGATGCCCCAAAGGCCACTTGAAAATACTAAAATGTTGAAAATACTAAAATGTTTTGAAGTTTAAATGGAAGCACCTACCAGTTAGATTTTAAACCTCCTAAATAATCCTGAGTCAGTTTCCCCATCTCTGACATTGATATAGTAATTTCATAATTATGTCAGTACACTCATTCTGTTTGTGTGGAGATTAAATTAATAAAGATAGTAAAGAGGGCTTGGGAAATATAAAATACTCTAGCTCAGTAGTTTTTATTGTATTCAGTGATATAGCTGTGAAAATAGCAATCCTAGCATTTTATTATCATTATTTCATCTAAGCTCTCAGCTGTTTACCTGGCTGGGAACAATTGGAATGAAAATGAGTTGTTATAGCTCATCTTGGGCTTTATAATCTGAGCCAGTATATCATTTTTTTAAACTCATAATTCAGAAAAGAGTGCTAGAGCCATAGATGTGAATAATTAAAGAACATTATTTAAAATATCATTTCACTATCCCCAAAGAAGCCTTTCTGAAGGCTTCTACTAGGCACTCAGACTGTGATTAGAGCCCTGTTTTTCTTCTTTTCCTAGTATTTCGTTGGATTCAGGAAAAAGGAAAAGAAAAATAAATAACCCAATTAAAATGGAATAAAAATGAAATGAGTGATACCATTGCTTGTTAGGAGTACAAATATATACAGTGTTTTACATAATGTAGACATGAAACACTAAATAGTGAAACAGAGTGTATATAGTGATGTGAGTGGGTAATTGCCAAATCCCTGTGTAACACAGCAGAGAGGACTAATAAAAATTAATGAATCATGCTCCTTTTTATAATTCTTTCAGTTATGTATAATTTTCTCTATCCTAGTTAGGACATACCTGTTTCGATTATATGTTAGTTCAGGAAAGTTTGAGTGTTGCCCTGCTGTGAAATAAGAGGTAAATTGCAATACATTTCCATTAACTTATAGGCATTTATGACTAAAGAAGTCTGAGTAGTTTTTTATATTAAGTATATACCTGACTTTGAAGTGAAAATATAAACAGAACTCCATTATTTAATTTTCTATTCTTTTTTCTAATATGTATGTTATCAGGATTTTCAGTTATGCTAAAATTTCTGTGGTCAAACATGTCTACTAGTTTAATGACCTGGCATGCCATCTGTGTGTTTTCTCTCAACATGCTGGAAAGTGCACATTACCCCTAATATGATACCCTGTAAATGAAGTGCCTATTTTTCATATTATTGCATTTCAAATAAGGTATTCATTACCTCTACATTAACTTATTTCAAGAGTAATTAGGAAATCAACAGGTCTTATGTATGGGAATCATAGAACACTGGTATTATTTTTAACAAGAACAAATTCAGAGAATTTAAAATTTTCTTTTTGTTTATGTGTTTTCTTAGACCTTGAGATCTAGAGAAAAAATAATAATATTGGTCACCCATTTACTAAGTGCCTAATAATATGCCAGACAGTGTGCAAATATTATTGTGTTATTTCATAAATCTTTATGAAAGTTCTTGTAGGGTGGTGTTATTCCCATTTTACTTTCGAGGCAAATTAGGATTAGATGTGTTAAGACCTTAGCTCAAAAGCACGCAAGAGTGGGGCTTCCCTGGTGGCGCAGTGGTTGAGAGTCTGCCTTGCCGATGCAGGGGACATGGGTTCGTGCCCCGGTCCGGGAAAGGTCCCACGTGCTGCGGAGCAGCTGGGTCGCTGAGCCTGCGCGTCCGGAGCCTGTGCTCCGCAACAGGAGGGGCCACAACAGTGAGAGGCCCGCGTACCGCAAAAAAAAATCACGCAAGAGGGAACAAAGTCAGGGATCACATGCAGATTTTTCTAGTTACCAGAACCCCAGAATTTTTCCCCTATGTCAGAATATTACTTTTTCATGTCACTTTATAGCTTCTTTTGCCCAGGAAATGTGAACAACCATCAGTAACAATGGTGTTCCTTAGAACAGAACCTCTCAGAATCTCTAGTAAGATATGAGATTGTCAGGCCACAGTACAATTTGGAACGGAATTTATTAAGACAAACTAGGGGGAAAGAACAATATTAGACCCACTTTCCAACAATGATAATTGTAGTCATGGGAGTTAATTTCCTTTACATATGGTTTACCATTTACATCTCATCATAGTATTCACTAACTCATCTATATGGAGAGTGTGTATCTCACAGGGCATTTGTGAAGATTACATGAAATAATCTATTCAAAAGACCTAGACTAGTACCTGCACATAGAAGGCGCTCAGTAGGTATTAGCTATTATTCTGTCAGAAGTTCTTACCTGATTGTTTCATTTGTGTATCTCTCACCATATCATGATGTATCAGAATTCCTCTGTCCTTGTTACCCCAAATGGTGTTTGTCATAGAGAGTAATGCGTTTTGTCATCCTTCTCCTTCACAGACTTTTAAAATTTCTTCCTCAATTGCCTAACACTAATTTATTAGAGATTATTTTGTTTAACAAATACTTACATAAGTATTTACTATATGCTAGAAACTGTTTCAAGCATTTTACAAATATTAACTCATATAATATTCATATTCAAAGCTCTATGAGAAAGAGTATCAGTAAACATTTGTTCAGGAGATCAGTCACAATAAGTTTATGGCATAAAGTGTTTATTAAAAGAATTAGATCAATTGTGGGAGGAGCTGGGGACATGAAGGTCCAGAAGAGGAAATTAGAGGATCAGAGAAGTCACATGCCTATCAATCTGAGAAGCCAGGTACATCCAGAAACTGAAATGACAATAGCAAGGGGAGCTTACAGAGAGAAGCTGTGGTTTCTTTGTAACTTCTGCCTCCGTGGGTCCTCAGCTGCCTGCTGGCAGCTCTGAGTCTGCTCTTGGTCAGCAGCATGACAAGTAAGGAAGAACCTCTGAATGGGGCAGTGAGGGAAAGTTAGGACAAGCTCTGCATCTGTCCATCATCACATCTGACCACAAAGCCATTCAGAGATTAAATGACCACTGCTTCATTTCCACTCTGCACATCTCCGGCAAGCTTTCTTTTGATAAGAATAACCCAGCAACGTACAGGGGAGGGGTTCTGGGAAATGTAATTCCTACCTTAACCAAGTTGGCATGACACAGTCCAACATATAAGCAGGCGCATTTATTTTCCTTGCCTTACAAATGAGGAAGCTGAGGCACAAAGCCAAGTAAGTTGCCCAAGGTCACCCGGCTCCTGAGTGGCAGAATCAGGTTTGGATCCAGGCAGTCTGATTCCAGATTGCAAGCTCTTAACTCCTGTGCTTTTCTGCCTCTGCAGTAAAGTAGGGTTCTATAGACAATCTCAGTGTATTTTTCCTTATTTCAAGTCTCCTTGTGTCTGGTTAAGAAAATTCATCACCAGGCAGTTATGTAAAACAATGATATGAGTTATCTTCATTCTCTTCTATTTTTGTCAACATCCCTAACTTACTTTAGTTTTTCTCATAATCTGTGTTTTGCCCTTCCAAGACTCACTATTTTTTCAAAATAAATTCTTGATTATTAGCTTTCCAACTATTTTGATTTTTTTTAACTCTGTCTTTTAGCAGTTGCATATCTTACACTATTTTAATGATCATTTGAATGTCTGTTCTCTGTATGTAGTCTTACATCATTAATGTCCACACGCGTCATATTCTCAAGCATACTCCAACATTCTTAAATCAGGAATACTACCTTCTTTTCCTTTGTGTCACCACCAAAGTGTGCCTAGTAGATGCTCACAAGTACTTTCTATTAAATGCCAAATCTTCCTGCTGTAAATAAAGGAAGTTTCATTTGAATAACTGGAAATCATGTTCATATTGAATAAAAGCACTTTCTGTATATGTATAGCAAAGTGATCTCTTTCAACTCTGGGTTTTTAACTCTGGGTTTTCTTCCTCTGGTTTAATGGCTACCTTCTTAAAAATACCCTCAAAAGAGAATGACGTAGCATGAACATTTTTGGACTGAAAGAATCCCAGCATTTCTCTAACATTAACAAAAATATTCCTTTCAAATCAGTTTCTTCTTTTTCCAAGAGTAGTAAAAGATTCACTATAATTTTTAAAACCTTTTTAAGATTAACATAAATTGGTCTTGTATTATGATTTTATAGCCAGAGTTGGCAGATTATTTGAGTGACTGAAATACTGAGTTATGACATCCAATTTGGATTATGAAAATAAACAAGTTTTAAATTTGTTTCATTACAAAAGGAAACATCTGTAATAAAATATCTCCATAACAAGATTCCATTATGAATCACGCTTAGAGACAGAATATCTAATTTTGATATGGAAACAAAGCATGCTCAAAGGTATCATGATCCTGCTGAATGGATTTATGACAGATAGATACAAGTAGGTATGTGTTTTGGAGGATTAAATGATCCTTTTGACTTCATAATTTAAGTTAGATGCTATTAAAAAATTTGAGTAGCTACTACTCAAAAATTTCAATGTGTTATCAAGTACTCTAGTGAATACTAAGTTTAAGAAAATGAAAAGTTAAAGACAGATAGAAAGCTAAGCATTTAAAAATTGTTTTACTTGAAACTATTTAGCAAATGAGAATTTGATGATTGCTTTTGTTCTTGTCAATAAAGACGGGAAAAAAGGCATTCATTAGTATAAAAATAAAAGCTAATCAAAAATAGCTCCATGATCTTTCTATGTACTCAGAAGTGTACTTAAAGAAATGACTTAATGATGAATTATTTGAGGAGGAAGGGCAGTTTATCTCATTTTCCCAAACTGGGCAATAATTGTGTTTCTTATAGTGAGGTAAAGTTCCCTTATAACAGATAGTAATGATAATAGAATAGTAAGCAAGGAAAGCCATCACTGAATGCTTTCTGTGTGCCAGGCAGTATGCTTACACTCATAATAATACTATAAGGTAGTTACCATTATTATCCCCATTTTACAGATAAGGCGATTTAGGGTTAAAGAGATCATTACTAATCAGCTAGTGAATGACAAAGCTGGGTTTTGAGCTTCAGTGGCTGATTTCCAGAGCTCAGAATTTAAACCACAGTGTTGTTCTGCTAGTCTAATAACCCACATGTAGCAGATTGCAAAAAAAAAAAATTCCATAATTTCACTTTTTCCTAATCCATGCCCTGCACAAAGTGACTTTTCAGCTTCTCCCATCAAGAAGTGAAGTCTGTTTCCCCTTCCCTTGAATCTGAGTAGGCCTGTGACTTGCTTCAGCCAATAGAATCCCACAGAAGTGACACTGTGGAAGTTCAGAGCCTAGCCTGCAAGAGCCCTTGCATGCTTCCACTCCCTTGGAACCCTACCCAGACATCATGTGAACAATCACATGCTAACCTGCTGGAGGATGAGAGAATATGGGCCAGAGCTGTGTCAGCTCAGCTGTCTCAGCCACAGTCACAGAGATGTGAGAGAGTATAAAACAGATCAGCAATGCCAAGTTGCACATGATGGCAGATGATGAGGGAGGCCAGTTGAGAAAAAGAACCACCCAGATGAGTCCAGCCAGAATTGTTTATCCAGAGAATCATAAGTTAAATAAGTGGTTGTTTTTAGCCACCACATTTCAGGGTGGTTTGTTACACAGTAGTAGCTAACCAATACATCAGAGGAGTTATTTAACAGAACAACAGACTAAATAGTAAATATGGTGTTAAAACTCTCTCCTATATATTCATATACAGTGAACTCTGAAACTTCTGAAGTCAATCTCTTGTCCCTCCTAAGGAACTAGTAAACATTTACAATTTGCACAGTTGGAAGAACATATTTAGAATCCTCCTCTCTGTACCTTACATTGATCTAATCTTGTCTTGGGGCCTGCTTGTCTTACTGTTGCTTTTGCACTTGTATGAGTACTTGGAAAACAGTCTTTAATTATTACCCCAAGAATAGCTGTTATTTCTGGTTCTCTAACATAACTGCTCAGTTTATTCAGAAACATGTAAGTTAGAAGTTTACTCAATACAAGTTGAATTATTTTTGAGTCAAGAATATAAGCTTTGATACCCATTTCGGCTTTGCTTATTCATATACATAAACCACAATTTAAAGAGTATCTGACTATGTTCATGCAAAACATGCACACAGATGTTTGTAGCAGCTTTATTCATAATTGCCAAAACTTGTAAGCAACCAAGATTTCTTCAGTATGTGAACAGATAAACAGTGATAGATTCAGACAATGGAATATTATTCAGCACTAAAAAGAAATAAGTTATCAAGCAATGGAAAGTCATGGAGGAAAGTTAAATGCAAATCACTAAGTGAAAGAAGCCAATCTGAAACACCTACACACTCTGTGGTTCTAACTATGACATTCTGGAAAAGACAAAACTATTGGAGACAATTTTAAAAAATCAGTGGTTTCCAGGGGTTAGGGAGAAGGAGGGATGAATAGACAGAGCACAGAGGATTTTTAGGGCAGTGAAACTATTCTGTATGATTCTATTAATGGTGGATAGATGTCATTATACCTTTATCAAAACCCATAGAATGTACAACTCCAAGAGTGAACCCTAATGGAAACTATGGATGTTGGGTGATAATGATATGTCAATGTAGGTTCATCAGTTGTAACAAATGTACCACTTTGGTAAGGCATGTTGATATGAGGGAGGCTGTGCATTTGTGGTGTCAGGGAGTATATGGGAACTCTCTGTACTTTCTGGTCAGTTTTGCTGGGAACCTGAAACTGCTCTTAAAAAAAAGTCTGTTTAAAAAAAAAAGACTACAGTTTATATATTGAATTCAACTCTTCCATTTCTCTCTTTGTGGAAACATTCAGGATTTTTGAGGAATATTAATGTGATACTTGTTCTCTATATCTGTCTCTATTTCTGCCTTGCAAACCGGTTCATCTGTACCATTGTTCTAGATTCCACATATATACGTTAACATACGATATTTGTTTTTCTCTTTCCGACTTACTGCACTCTGTATGACAGTCTCTAGGTCCATCTACGTCTCTAAAAATGACCCAATTTCGTTCCTTTTTATGGCTGAGTAATATTCCATTGTATATATGTACCACATCTTCTTTATCCATTCATCTGTTGATGGACATTTAGGTTGCTTCCATGACCTAGCTATTGTAAATAGTGCTGCAGTGAACATTGGGGAACAAATGTTTGGACACCAAGGGGGGAAAGAGGGAGGTCGAAGGTGGGGTTGGGATGATTTGGGAGGATTGGGATTGATATATACACACTAATATGTATAAAATAGAAAACTAGTAAGAACCTGCTGTATAGCACAGGGAACTCCACTTTGCTGTACAGTAGAAACTAACACAACATTGTAAAACAACTATACCCCGATAAAAATAAATAAATAAAATAAAAATGCGATACTTGTGTACATCTGTGACATGACAAGGTTGTAACTCCTTGAAACTGAATCCTGAGCAGTTTAATTCACTGTCAGTGCAGTAATGCTGGGATTTGTCTAAATGGCGAATGATTTCTCCTTTGAATCTGAATATTTTCACCAGAGGGGCATGAAAAGTGAGGATGCATTTCTAATCAGTTTTCAGTACCCAGGTTATTAGAACTGTTATTTGATTAGTGTCCACTACAAATTAATATAATACGAAGGGTATCCATTTTAATGAGCAGAGAGACTACTATAAAAAACAGAAAAGGTTTATTAAAGAATTTAATTCAAAGGCGCCCTGGAGGTCAAACACTAATTGAACACCTTCACTTTATAGATGTGGGCACTGAAACACCCAAAAGTTAGGTAACTCTTCAAGATCACATAGCTAGTGACTGAGCCAGCACCACTGTTTATTAAGTTATACTGTCTTTCAGCAGTGCACAGTGTCAAAATGCGTCATGGTGGAGAAGGGAAGCATGGCAGAGCAATGTTCATGTACAGTTTGGAGAATTGATTGGCCCAGGAATGGCTAGTACTGACCCTGAATGTTCCCAGTTTTGAGATCTCCAATTAAGTTTACTCATGGGCAAAGGGTTTATTTTAGCCTTCAGAACAAATTCTTGCTTACCCTTGAAAACTCAACTCAAGTATCACATTGTTTGGGGAGCTTTCACTAATGTCCCCAGGTACCACTGACTATGTCCCCACCATCCAGGATTGTACAACACATCAGTTACAGCCATGGTTCTCAACCTAGGAGTGGTTTTACCTCTCAGGGGACATATGGCAAATGTCTGGAGACATTTCTGAAGGGTATGACTTGAGGTTGCTACTAGTATTTAGTGGGTGGAGCCCAGTGATGCTGCTAAACACCCTACAGTGCACAGGACAGCCCTCCACAGCAAAGAATGACCTGGCCAAAATATCCACAGTGCTGCTCCTGGGAAACCCTGAGTTACAGTATTGTCTTAGGTGCTTGCCAGGACCAGAGATGGTTCTCCTCTCTGGGATAGACTTACTTTTGGTTCTTTTACAATAAGCAGTAAGATGGACATTTCAAGACATTAAGAGATATATGTTAATTCATAGGGTTTCTTTCACTCCTCTTTCAATTTTTTAAATTCAAAACTGTATTCAACCATATGCACATACGATTCACATTGGTTTCGGTTTTTTGTTGGTGAGATTTCTTCTCTTCTTCCTCCTCCCCCACTTCCTCTTCTTTCTCCTCCTCTTCCTGTTCCAGGCCCCTATTTGGAAGAATTTGGATACATGGGGTTTTACTCACTGCTTCAGGGGAGTGGGTAGGGGATGGTTCCATTCCTTTATCTTCTCTCTTCCAAAGTAGAATATGGGGTTCTGATCAGAGCAAACTGTTATCTCACTGGTGGCAACTGTATTTCAGCAAATTAACTTTACATTTTCTTCAGTTTTCGCTAGGTAAGGTGCATGCAGGTGTTAGTATGACTTAGTTGAGGGAAAACAGAAAGCAGTTAGAATAGGTCAAGATCATTTATTCTGTGGTGAGGTTTTGGTGGAAGCTGATAGGGAGAGCAGGAGGGGAAGTTGGCCTTTCAAGAGAGATTTAACCAAGGGGTCCTACAGGAAAAGTTTCCATCACTGCAGTGGTATTTAATTGTGTAATAGATTCATTTTCTCCCCTGGACTATGAAACCTTTGAGCTTTTCTCTCTAGTGCCTAGCATGCCTCATGCATACAATGATATACTGACACTACACACAGAGAGGGAAAATGCATTACTTTCCCCCATGATAATTAGCTTTTCCTGAATCGCTTCTGGAGGTCAATTTTGCAAAAGCAGAGAAATCAGAAGCATCATTGGGCTTTTCTCAGATAAAAGAAAGGAAAGATTATTTTACTGTTAAACACAACAAAAATCTATTTTTTGGTACAGCCATGTTTCCTTGTCTGTAACTGTCTAATTCTTAGAAAATGATTATTTGGACTGGGAAGGAGTCAAAATTGAGAAAATGGTTTCTTTCCAAAGAAATTAAATTAAGTTTTATCTTCCTTAAGAAATAGTAGGCTTTTAAATGTACTTGGCACACAAACCAATGAAATTATGAAAGTAATGAATACAGAACTTGAAACACGTAGAGTAACTTGAAGTAAAGCTCACAGGGGTTACATTTACGGAAATTAATTCACAACTCCTGGAGAATATTTAAGAATATTTGTGGTTCACTCACTAGCTTCATACAGCAGGCTGATATAGTTGTATTGTATGAAAGGCTTAGAGTTGGGCTTAGTGATAGAAAAAGAATTAGATAGCCTTTCTTTTCTTGGAATATACAAAACAACTAAATCTCATCTTTAAATTGAGCTTAGTGAATTAGATGGGGTGTTTTTGTATATACTTCTTAATCTTTCTCCTTTCTCAGAGAGTCATCTTGAAAATATTTTACCTCGGAGAGTATGCAGCAAGGTCTCATCCCACTAAGGAGCAAACTGAAGAATTTCTTCTTTGATCAGTTGGGATTGGTTTTTTTAAATGCCTGTAGGAGATAACACACACACACACACACACACACACACAAGTGTGAACTTTTTCAAAACTACCAATAAAATGCAATCCAAAAACCACCAATGAAGATATAATTTCCTATTATTTCAGTAACAATCTAAGGTCTAGATGGCTGAAAAAGTTTTGAGTTTGCATTTGCACTCAGCCTCATTTATTTCTAGGAGGAAAAGGAATAATAAATACCAGTTTTTCTGTAGATTGAATAACAGTTTTGATTCTCTGTAAGCATCTTTCTAGTTTTAATATTCCATTTGTCAATGAAGGGAATTTGTCAGAGAAGAGAGAACTAAATGAAGTTGATTTAGCTTGAAAGTTAAAAATCCTGTTACTTTCTTGTTTTTCTAATCAAATCCAATGATAATATATTAAATCTCTTTTGTATTTGGAACAATGGTAGATGTTGGCTGTTAGTGACATCCTTAGAAGAAAGATGTGACTCTTTCTTTATTCAGTAAATCAATTCATTAGTACAAAATCAACCCAGAACCTTCTTTCAAAAAGAGCCCTGCACCTTCAGAAGGAGGCTTGGCCTCTTAGAACATTGAATTAATTCCAAGGTGATTCCTGCAAACAGGTGCTGAGCCTAGAGGGGACGCAAGTGTTTATAGACATAGCAACGAGGTTATCAAAGCTTCTGACTTTAAAACCTAAGATGTGGATAACCTGATATGGGATATAGCTCAAAAAATATGAAAGCATTATATGGATGACTGATTGGTGTAAGCAAAAGAAGAGTAATGGAATGTGTACAACAACCAACTTTACCATGAGTGTCTCAGAGAAAAGGGCAATCATTTCTAATAACTTTATTTTGTACTAAATTCTAAGCTTCCCAGTACTTATCAATTTAACTGCATCTGTGGTCCTCCAGAAATGATTAAATCATTATATGTTTGTTCCAGAAAGGATTCATTTCTTCAGAAATGCTTATTAATCCACTTATTCATTCATTTATTCATTTAATAAGTCACTATTGAGCATCTACCAAGTATCAGATACTAGGTTAGATGCTGAGATTATAGCAGCAAGTAAGACTTACACTGTTTTTGCCCTTTTGCAATTAATTACATAAATAAGTGTTTAATTACATTTGAGGAAAGTGTTAAGAAGGAAAAGTATCTTATGAGATGAGAATGATTTATAGGGAGTTTTCACCTGACCTAGTATACAGAAGAGAGAAGATTTCTGTATGAAAGTGACACTTAAGCTGACAGCTGCATGTGGGCAAACTTCCTGTGTTGGGAAAGTACTGATGTCGTCAAGAATGATAAGAAGTGAGGGAAGAGAATGGTGTGACACGAGGCAAGGGCAGAGCATGCACAGCACTTTGGCAGGTTAAACGTGCTGACTTTCATCCAGTGGATACCCATTATGTCCTACACCCTGAAGGCACTGTGTAGTATACAGCTGTCACAAAATAGACACATGATGGTACATGATTGGCACCATGAAGGATATGAAAGTGTGAAAGTTATAGTTGGTTCGTTCAAGAAGTCCTCAGTGTCATAAAGGAGACATATGCATGATGCTTCTTCTCCCATGTGAATTTTCTGGGACAGAGTCTCCCTTACTTTTCATTTTATCCCCTGTCTCTAATGCAACAGATTTGTGCTCAGTAGTAAATATATGGTCATTGCATAATTTTTTATAAATATCCTTAGTGCAGTGATAAGGCTTTGCTTATCCAAGGTCCCTGATTTCTGTACAACCCTGAGTCTTAGAACATTGGCCTTTTGGCATCTAAAGAGTTTAAGGCTTCAGGCTACTTCTGCCGTTGATCCTTTATGGTTAAACTATATAATCTTAGATATAGTGTCACCGAGGGGGCCTGTATTATGTTCAGAACAGTTAAAGTGCTGGACTGTAAAAGGCACTCTGCATACTACCTATTACTCTAATAGTATAGGAATTGAACACTTTGGAGCCAAACTGTTTAGGAGGCAGTAGTGACTCTGCTACTCACTGTGACATTTTAATTTTCTTGTCCTCAGTTTCTCAGCAGTAAAATGGAGAGAAAAGCAGAACCTACTTCATACGATTACTGTGAGGATTGACCATAAACATTTCTATAAATTTCTTAGTATACTCTCAATACATATTAATATTAAACACTCAAAAATGTTCCCTTTGTTGTTATTGTTGTTATATTAGGTAATTCTCACAATTCTTCTGAGATACTAGTAATTCTAGCATTTGAACCTAGATTTTTTTTTTTTTTTTGTGACAACTTTCACTCTTGACTATATCAGCCTCTCTCAGGCTTTTTGTGTCTCTCAGGAAATTTCCTTAGCCATATCCAATAGCATACAAATCAATCCCTAGCATCCCAGAAGGCATCCTGTCCTTCAAATGCCAGGATGGGGAAAAAGGTGTTTCTGGGACCAAAAGTGAGCTACATCTCACCTCTCAAACTGAGCTGTAAATATGAAAGCTATTTAAGGCCCAGCGCTGGAAACAGTTTCCAGACCTCTTTAAAATTGTCCCCATACATAACAGTGTGCCTCTTAACAGCATTAAAACCAAACAGACCTTTGGGCTATGAGCAATTCCTACATAAGTGTTCTTATCAATTCCCATTACCTAGTTTATTTTGGCACAGAAAGTTCCTCAACAAATATTATCATTTTCAAGGTGAAGTACACAAGGAGTCAGGAGGTTTTAGACCTAAAACTCTGTCCTGAAATAGAATTATGCTAATGATCAAGTCAGGCAATGTGAGCCTCTGTTTTTATTGGTTAACTAGTAGATTGAACTTTAATTCTTTATATGTAATGGGGTGATTTTTCTTTTATTTTGGTGTTTTCCTAAATTTTCTAGAAGTTTTATAATACAGGTATATTATTTATATTATCAGTTAAATCATTTTCTTTTAAAAATAGATATATATATTTCAATACAGGATGATGATGTATATATTTATCTCTTCTGTAATCCTATTTGTTTGTATTGCCCTATAAAGGGGGGAATACTTACGCTCAACATGTTATAGAAATTCAGTGATAGACGGTAACTTGCATTATTCTGAAAGCTAATCTTGATAAATACCATGTGAGTTTTCATTGCTTGCCAGGGAATCCATTTGGTTGTCTACGACTGACTTAGAACATTTTTTGACAAATAACTAAGGAAAAATTTGTTTTAGACAGGCTAAGCTTTGCCTTCATTTAGTTTTCTTTTTTTTAAAATATATACCTTATTTTTCTAGGGCTGCTACTGATCTATTGTATTCATCATATATAAAGCCTGTTTTTAGTATTTTCATTCTATGATAATGTTTAACTTTGGATTTGACTTTGATCTAACACTGCTTTTAAATACATGGTCATTTAATATTAGGCCAAAACATGTATTCAGTGCACATGCAGGTACCTGATCCCAGAAATCCTATTGTACTCTCCAAGCACTCTTCTCAGAATTAAATATCTTTCCAGTACTCACTGTGATTTATTAATGTATGCACTAATAATTGTAGAAAGACATCAATGTCTGTCGAGCTTCTGGTTAAGCTCTAAAACCTTAAATTTTCAGGTCTCCTAGACATAGTGATTATTAGACATTGTTAAATTGAATAAGAGCTAATCAAGACAAATTTTCAGTAACACTGAAAAGAGTTTTAACAGGTTGGTTAAGGGTCAATAATTAGATTTTATTTTTGTTTTATTCAATAACTCCATGCTATCTAGAAAATATTCTTAATTAGATGTTTTCTAATTTTCAAAGTAGACCCAGTTCTCACTGCATACACGGTGGTTAGCAGAATAGGATGAAAATATAGCTAATGCTGTATCTACTTTTGGTTGAATATCTTGTAATTATTTTGTTGTTAGAACTGCACAGTGCTTTTTTTTCTTAACCAATAATATTTTTTTTCTAAATAAGGAGTTAAGAGGCTGTGTTAAATTTCTGAATTTGACAAACTGATTTATGATATTTGGGACTTTGTTTTCTGGAATTGATGGGTTTTGATTTGTAAATGTGCCATCAGTGATTTATCACTGATGACAAGGCACATATTTCCTATGTGACAAGTGCTAAGAGATCATGAACAACTCCCAGGTGACACAGTTGGAGTGTTTTCTGTCATATGTAACTCAAAGCGAGAAGAGCCCATACTGAATTGGTGAGATCAGGGAAAGGAAAGCCAGTGTATATAGATTTTCTACCATGTGCCAGACACTATAACAGGATTGTTACATGTGGGATCTCATTTAACCTCCTCAAGCTCATCAGCAAGTAGAAAAAAATTAGAATTCAGAATCCAATCTATCTCATTGAAATGTGACACTTTTCGCACTTATACCACTTACATTCTTTAATAGACAGGGTATTTTTGAGATACATCAGGAAAGCTTGAAAAGCTGTGGCCATATAGAGGGATGGGTGGGCATGGGATGTTAAAAATGGGAAGGAGAAAGAGCAGTCTGGTCAGAACCTCATGGGTAAAGAATAGATATCAGAAAGGGTAGGTGAGAAACAAGAAGTTTAGTTGGACCAGACCAGAACAACCTTTGGAGTGGTGGAAATACAGACTGGAAAGGAAGGTTAGCAACATATTGTAAAGGACTTTGAAATGCCAAGACAAGGAGTATGGACTTAATTAGGAAGGCAGCAGGGAGCCACTGAAGGTTTTGTGTGGAGGAGCAATATGATTACAGCTGACAGCAGTCTTAATAAAGCTTAATAAATAGTCCAGTTTATAACCGTAGGCCAACTGCTGAGCAGAAGCCAAAAGCTGTGCTGCAGAATTAGCAAACTAATTACTGTGAGGGTTGATGGCCTGAATTTAATCTGAGTCATCCTTTATAGTGGAGTATGAGCCCCTAGAATTGTAAACAGATATCTGAAGTGACAGGTGACATGTCTCCTCGGAGTCTCCTCTTTTTATTTGACACAACAGTGGCACACTGTTAAAATGCCTTAACAGGACCATGATTTACTTTTCACCATTTTTGCAACCTCTCTTCCTTGTCAATATTCAGTGTATTTTTATGGCTTTTCAGCAGGCCTAAAATCTATTGCCATCTGTCTTATTACTTATAATAATGCTTTGCCATCTTTTATTGGTATTCATGTGCTTTGCCAAAAGGGAAGGCATCAGTTTGAATTAACAGCTGATGTTGACTAGAAGACAATATTCAAATTTCAGTTCTAGCAACCGGGATAATTTTTTTTTTTTTTTTTTTTAGAGAGTAGGCTACGTAAGAATCTTTATGTAAGGTAAAGTTTCCTTTATCTTTTGGTTAAGAGGCTTTTAATGTGTTTTGTGTGTGTATGTATTTGTGTGTTTACATGTGTTGTGTGTGTGTGTGTGTGCGTGCGTGCGTGCATGCACGTGAGAGCAAGGGGGTGAGAGTGAGAGAGACCATGCATATGAGTATGTAGAGAAAGGACTAGATGTTTATCATATTGCTTCCTTCTGTGGAATAACTCCTGGCAAACAAAAAAGTTGCATAATTAAGTTTCTTATAAAACACTTTCTCTTTCATACATTATGGTGATTACTCTCACCCTTAATAGTGAGAAATTTTTGCTCCCTTGTCAGCAATCCAATATTATTTTGAACTTATGCAATTTTATATATTATATTATGGTGAGTTTTTTGCCCTTTTTCCCCGCAGTAGATTGTGTGTCTCTGGAGGACAACATATTTATACATTTGGTGCAAAGCATGGCACCTGGCTCATCGTATATCTTCAAATAGTTATCCCCATACTGTTGGAGCTTTCCTATCTTAGGACAATCTTGCCTGGGCGTTCATTCACTCAACAGATTTTGAGACGCTCCTAAGTACTTTGAACAGAATACAGTCCCCTCTCTTTAAAAACTTGCAGACAAATGATCAGATGATTACAGTATAATCTGTAAGTGTTGTGATTGCTGTAGGTATAGTGTAGAAACAACCTTGGGGTAAGGGAATGGCTTACTAGAGGGGATGACCTTTTATCTGAGTTTTAATACAATTTAAAAAGGGAAGGCATAAGGATGAGAAAGCAGGAGAGAGTTAGAATGTACATGGGCCTGAGTGTGAAACATGGGCCTGGTGGGATGACATTGCTGCTAACGTAGTATGACCATGGGAGGAGAGGAGATCGGAAAAGCTGGAGCCAGATCCTGAAGGTATTTTTGGTAACACCCCAAATCAGGTCACTCAATCACTAAGATTTCTATGTTGTAATTCGAAGCTACAATTTAAAAGTAATTGGGTGCTAATTCTAAGGAAGTCCATTACTGTGGCTACCCATTGCCATTTCTTTTAAAGAAGAAATGGTTGTTTGGTTTGAAATGGCACGATTTTGTCATTTTTTACTTTATAGGCACATTTAGAACACATATAGAATTAGAGTTCTAGTATCTATGTAAGAATAATAATAATAGTACCTACTTCTAAGGGCTGTGAACTTTCAATGAGCTAATGTAAAGTGACTACATGGCAAATATAAAAACTCAATATGTATTATGGGTGTGTATTATGAAGTGTTCTCTCTTGTATTTGTGGGAAAGACCCAAAGCATGAAGTACATCAGGGCTGGTAGCAATGCATAAATCTGGCCAACATTCTCTTGAAGCCTAATTTTTGTGTCTACTATTTTTTAAGTACTATTTAACATTTGGGCCAAAGTGCTACTTATTTAGCCATTTCTTATCTCCAGATTTAAACTCAAAGTAGCAGCTTTGAAGATTTTGCTTTATTGGGTGGCTTAGACATTTGTGGCTGGTAAGACTTGGAAGGGGCCTTGACTTAGGGTTTTTCGAGTTTTCTCTTAACTTAGAATGTTAATTAGCATTACAAAGAAACTTAGAATGTTAATTAGCATTACAAAGAAACAAGGTTGATGCATAGGAAGGAAGAGTGTTATAAAAAGACTAACAGAAAAAAAAAGACTAATAGGAATAGTATGCATCAAATATATTTCTGTGTGCTGAATGAATCATTTTTAGTGTCTTATACTTAACAGTGTTTAAAAATGTCAAGTTCCACCTTTGCCTTATACCAGCTATGTGACCTCATCTGAAAAAAAAATGATGTTAATAGTGTACCTATGTCATAAAATCATTGGAGAATTATACAGTAATTTATATAATATACTTAACATGGTGGCTGTCAGTTATTAAATATTCCAATAGTGTTAGCTATTGAAACTCTACTGTTATGTAAACATGACATGATTGTGCAAATCAGACAACCTGTAAAAATAAGAGAGAATGTGTACTACTTAAAATTATGGACTTATCACTCAGATCTGAGCAAGGTTTACTACAATATGTTATGTATAGTCTTTACTCTCAGGTACAATTCTTTCTAGCTAATTCTTTTTCACTTCACTCTGTGAGACCGAGGAAATTCTTTTGTTTAAAGCGTGATTGGAAAACACCTAACAGTCTCAGTAAATTTCATATGTGTCTGTGAGTCCAATGAGCTCAGTTATCAAATTGTCTCTTCCTAATATAATACATAGAGCTGCTATCTATAAAACTATTACTGTTTACAGAAGAAATTTTTAAGTTTCCTCGTCAGCCAAATTTGGTGACGTAAAAATTTTGATGTAAAAAAAGGACCCACGAGGAGTTCCAACTATTACCGTATAGCATCAGTATTATTGTAGTGTCTTTATACCTATGGAATACGTGTGGTTTAGTCAGGGTGTTGTCTAGAAACAATGGCACGCTTAGAGTGTGTAATTTGAGAAGACTTTAATCAAGGGATGACTTACAAAGGGTTAACCAGCATGTAGGGAGCCACTAGGGAGAGCACAGTAACCTCCAGGGACTAGGCACAGTGGTGGTGAGAGGGGGCTTTATCACTCCTAGGCATGAAGTGACCAGGGATGACGGAGACAGAGGGCTTTGTGAAAAGGGCTGCTTCACTCTAGCTGCGGCCGTCTCTGGTGGGTCCAGCTGTCCACTCAGTATCAAGTGGCCAGCTTAGTAAAGGAACACCTTAAATTTTAACTTTTGACAAAAATGGCAGCTTACAGAATGTGATTACAAGGAAGTTAAAAAGAAACGACAGCAAATCAATGGGGAGGAGGTTCATTTGAGGCTGTGAATAAATGATGCAAATTTGGGATTTTGTAATCTTTAGTGTTTATTTCATTTTTTTTTACATCTTTATTGGAGTATAATTGCTTTACAATGGTGTGTTAGTTTCTGCTTCATAACAAAGTGAATCAGTTATTCATATACATATGTTCCCATATCTCTTCCCTCTTGTGTCTCCCTCCCTCCCACTCTCCCTATATTTCATTTTGTAAATGGACTACTCAGTATATATATATATATATATATATATATATATATATATATATGATATACAAGATTCATTTGAAAATATACTAATGTGTTCATCTCTTCACACCATCTTTCTCTATATTCCATGTCCTTCTCTCTCGTAATATCTCTGTCACCTCCTGATCCTTTGTTCATAACAAACTGTCTGATATTTTGAAATGGTGCTAAACTTCCCTTCTGTTGTTTGTTGGTGGCTTGTTTTTCAGAATAAAACAGTGTATCCTTGCCATGGAGCACAACGCAGCAGCCATCGAAAATTGTGCTATTAATCTGTTTATTTATAGAAGAGGAATAGATGTCCACAACAACTGGGCAAAAAGCAGGTTGCAAAATAGCACACACTTAGATAGGTTGCAGGCTATTTCTTATCCTCTATTTGCAGAAAGGGAACTTTGAAGAGCCGAGTGGTGTATTGATTGGCTTGATTGTGGTCACATGGTGAGTATCAGCAGCTCTTCCAAGAACATCCCAGTCCCTAGAGCGTGGATCCAGTCAATAGCCTGTTAGTTCAAAAGCTAAATAGGTGACAGATGAGCTCGTTATTTGGCTAAAGGCATGAAAAGCTGAAATCCACGGAGTCTGTGAGGAGACTAGTTCTGCTGCATTATGTCCCACTCCTTGGTGGGGCTGCAGAGGGTCCCCCTTCAGGACAGGCTGGGGCACTGCACCCCTCAGCTTTGCGTCTGTCTGGATTACTGTATTGTTGGGGGCAATCTCTTAGCTGCCCTCTGGTTCTTTGTTTCTTATTTGGGCAATAGTTCAATGGATTTTAATAATTTGGACCTTTTATTTGCCAGTCCAACTGCAGTAGTGTAGAGTGGCAGATTTATTTCATTTTATGGAATTAGATATAACTCAGATCACTATGGAACTCGATATGCAAATCAGACTTTACACTTACGCTATTTTTTTTCCAGAAAGAATACGACTCAACCTGAATAAACACATACAGACTATTCCAACCTTCTTTTAAAGGGTTAAAACTGAGCTCTCAGGAAAATTGGTAGCCCAGAATATTTAACTCTCTGGGGCAGAAAAGAAGGAAAGCATTTTTATGTGAAGGGGAGGAAAATCACTTGTGTTTTAAAAATGCCTTTAAATATGAATGTATATGAATTTGGCAGAATGATCTAAGAGGAAAAGAAAAATACATGTGGTAGCATTATGAGAATTTAATATATAAGAAAGCCATACTGAAGCAAAGTTGACAGTTTTAAATTACTCTCCTTTTAAAGATATAGAACATTGTAAAATTGGTCATGAATTGAAGGTCATACATCTTTTTTCGTTAATTTGTAGAATTTACGTTCTAACATTTATCTTTACTCTCTGAAGTCATGAAGAATATATCTTTTTTATAAATTTCTTTATATCTGAGAAATAAATATATCATTCGTTACTAGTTTACTAATAGATATATTTGTAATTTTAGTTCCAATAAAGGAGTTATTTGGGGGTTTATGTGATTAGCTAAATTAGCTGTATTTTAAAATCACTGTAAACCATTAATATGTGCAATCTCTTATGAAATCAAAACTCCTAAATCTTTATACTCATTAAAACAATTGTGTCTTCTTGTAAATATTTTGTAGTAAAACTATTATATATCTAAATTTTACATCTAAAATACCTTATATCTGAAAATATTTTATATCCAAAATATTAATATGATATCACACTAAATTGGTATGGCCAATTAAAATGTTACTATTTGAGGAATGGTCTCAAGCTAAAGAGACTGTGCTGTGTTTTCCCCTGCAGCTGTTCTATACACTGACCATACGTTAAAAAAAGAAGCCACTATACAGTCACTACCTTTATTTTTCATTTTCCTTTAATAGAATACTAATAATTTTTTAAAAATACTTAAAATTGCATCATTTTCAGAAGAGAAGAGTGACACCTAGCCAATGAATGTGCCTTCATTTTGTTTCTGAAGCGATGACCCACCGTGGAAGCCCACACTAGATAACAAAATTACCAAATGTAAGCAGTCAAGGTCAGTGGCCTCTGGACTTTTTTGAGGGTGCATACCTATTGATAAAATATGTGCCTCCAATACATATGCACATATTTATTAATAAATTATATCTATGAGCTATGATAATAATATACTCTGTACATGATAAAACATATTTCCCAACTAGAGTTCTTCACGCAATTAGAAATCTTAACATCTTTCGTACCCTTCCCAAACAGATGATTCTGTGGAACATCTGGGTGTGTGCCACCGTCCCCCACACACAAACATACACACTTTGGAGAACATTATTATAGAAGTCTGCTCTTCCTTAGACCTCTTTAAATAATTCTGAGTTGTATAATAGGAAGCTAAAATTGGAAGACTTTTTACTAATTTACAGGTATATCAGTTATCAATCACCAAAACAATACCAGGTAACAACCTGCACCCAAACATAGTAGTTTAAAACAATAAGCATTTATCATTATTCCTGTGTCTGTAGGTCAGCTGGAGGGTTCTTCTGGGCTCAGCTGGGCTCACTCTATGTCTGTGGTTAGCTGTAGGGTGGGGAGGCGGTTTTGCTGATCTTGGCTGGGTTCCCTCACGTGTCTAGCTGTGGACTGCGCTAGGATCGCCTCAGCTGGGACACCTGGGCTCCCTTCCACATGCTTGGCTACTACCTTCCTTCAGAAGGCAAGACTGGGTGTGTTCTCTCCATGATTTCAGAGAAGCAAGATTGGAAGCAAATGACCAAATGACCAAATGCTTTTCCAAGCCTCTGCTTCCGTCAGTTTTGCTTCTGTCTCACTGGCTAAAGCAAACGCTGATCGGGCTCCGCATCAGATTGGGAAGGCAATACACAATTAAAGAGTAAAAGGCATGGGTATGAGAGGCGGGGCCATTAATGCTGTCAATCTACAGCATCAACACAAAGTCTCTTCTCTGTTTGATACATGCAAATGGACTGATAATTTCTAGATAGCTGTAAGAGTAGTGAGTGCCAAATATACCTCAGTCTTCTGATTATTTCAGTGTTTAGGGTAATTTTCTGGCCATAGAGGTTATAGATGTTTCATTTTTGTAATTCAGCTCATTGGAAGTTGAAGTTAAATTTTAAGATTGTATTTCCAAAGGTTTCGTCATTAATGTCTTGGGTAGTCTCAGCTCTAAGGAAGCAGGAAAAGTGTAATTGTGACTGTTGTAATTATGTAATTAAGTGACACCACTTGTTTTGCATATGGAAAGTTAAGCCTCTTTTCATGAAGTGTTGGTCTAAAACTAAAGGGGAAATGTGATAAAATTCTATCATTTAAGTTAGAAATTGATAATTCCTCAAAAAATACACAGTAAAAGTCTGTATCCTGTAATGTATGTCACACACATATATTATTTAAAGAACAAGTACCCCCTAAAGTAGAAAAAAATGAGAACACCTCTCTTCAATGAAAAAAGAAGTTAATTCTGAATGGCAAGGTTGTATCTGGTTTTGAGGTAACTTATAAATGTCCCAGATTCTGTTATTGTCTTACAAAAACATTTGCTTATTTAAATCATTATTGGAATTCCCTGGCAGTCTAGTGGTTGAGACTCTGTGCTTACACTGCAGGGGGCGTGCGTCCCATCCCTGGTTGGGCAACTAGGATCCTACATGCCATGTGGAGCTGCCAAAAAAAAATAAATAAATAAAATAAAACATTATAAAATAGTAAAAAGATAAATAGTAATAATATGTTCATTTTAAGTCACATTTTATGATTTTCCGTGTGTTTTCTACCTGTATGATTTCAAATATAAAAGCTGAATGGCTTCTCAGAGTGCGTATTCACCCTTATGGTGATTAACTACCATTGTTGGAGCACTCATTTTGTGCCACATTAGAGCATTCATTTAGTGCTCACAGCTCAGTGAGGTAGCTATGTTTACAGATTAATAAAAGATTTAGAAAGGCTAAGTAACTTGCCCAAGGTCACAATCAGTCAGTGTCAGAAGAATCAGAACTTGAAATCGTTTCTTTCTGACACCAAATTCTACGCTCTATATTCTTAATCATTACACTGTAAAGCACTTAATATTAATGGGTTTTTAATATTATAGAGATCTTTTAAGAGGTGAGTGATCTAAATGGTGCCTACAGAGGGGGTCAAAGTGGCTCTTGGTATTGCCCAGGAGAGAGGTTCCCCCTGGCTGGTTAGCATAAATATCCAGCATTTCCCTAGGGTTCTAGAAGCCTCTGACTTTCAGAGCTCAAAACCCGTTAGTCATATTATTGACCCAGCCCTGATTGTGTTTTCACTGTTTCATTGTTATTTCCCCCCACAAGGAATCAATAAGTAGCCAGGCCCTGTGGGAGTGTGATTTCTTATTATAATTGATTAGATTAGCATCTAGTTGAATAAAAATTAACAAAGTAAAACGTTTCAAGAGGGACCATGGCTCTTATCACTGTAGACTCAGTCTTTCAAAAACGATATATACCACCTTCAAAGTGCACCCGATGAGTACCCTCAGATTTAAGGTCCGTCCTAGAGCACAGTTATCAACTATCCTTTTGACCATCCTTACTTTATTGGTAAAGCAATTTTAGGTGTTCAGTTTTGAAACCGTCATCCAAATTAAGTGACTGGGCTTTATTTAAGGAGCTGTTTCTATATTTCTGGAACTATGGCTAGGATAAACTCCCGAAGCAATTTGAGAGAATAAATTGCCTCAATTCTGGCAGGTAAATTAGTTATTCTCGAGATGCTTCTAAATTACGTTTACTTTCTAAGCCTCTGTTATGCTAATTTAGCTCACCTGAACAGTTGTTTATTTAGTGGATTAAATAAAAGCAAAGAGGTCAAGGGCCAGACCACAAAAGGCCTGAAAGGTCAACAGTGGAGCCGGTTGCCTGGAACTGCCACCTACTATCTCCCTGACCATCTCTGTGACTCAGCTGCTTCACCTGTACATGGGACAATAACACCTCCCTCACTGGGATGTTGTGAGGATAAAATGTGGTGTTACAACCGAGATGCTCAGAATAAGGCCTGGCACTTTAAGCGTTCAGTAGCTTTTTGATATTAGTATTTTTAAAAATTTTTATTAGAGTATAGTTGATTTACAATGTTGTGTTAGTTTCTGCTGTACAGCAAAGTGTATCAGTTATACATACGCATATATCCACTCTTTTTTAGATTCTTTTCCCATATAGGTCATTACAGAATATTGAGGATATTATTATTTTTTAAATTGCTACACAGATTCTACAGACCTCTAATTTCTGGCAAATCTATTCTACTTTTCTTCTTTTATATGTGTTCTTTTATACACTCTTATAAAATAATTGAAGATCATGCCTCAATCTAAAGTAACTTTATGTGTTAGAAAATATTCATTTTCATAATTGTTTTCTGGGGAGTTCCCTGGTGGCCTGGAGGTTAGGATCCCAGGCTTTCACTGCCGTGGCCTGGGTTCAATACCTGGTTAGGGAACTAAGATCCCACAAGTCGTGTGGCATGGCCAAAAAGAATAATAATAATTGCTGTTTTTTGTTCTTCAAGAAGAAGGGGTATAAGTGATGGAGAAAAATTTCAGTGTGGTCTTAGACTTCTTCTGGAGCATCTCAGTACCCGGATGAAAAGTGATATTCTCTTCGTAACGTCACTGAACAATTCTTAATTTATTTCTGTAGGAACATGATCAATTTAAAAGAATATAGTGACTAAGAGGAAGCCCCTGGAGACAGATTTTTGTGGGTCTGAATCTGAGTTTCACCATGTGCTCAGCTGCCTGACCTTGGGCAGGTTTTTAAAAACTCTTTGTGCCTTAGCCGCTTTATCTATACAATTAGGATGATAACAGCACCTATCTCAGAGTACATTTGCGAGGATTAAAGTTTATGAACATTACTTGCAGTACTGCATGGCTCGTAGTAAATACTAAATAAATATTAGATACTATTATTATAATCACCATTTTGTGACTTACAAGTAAATAAGCTGAAATTGGAATTAATACTTTAGGAAATTTGTCGGAAATATTTTTGAAATTTTTATCATCTGCCCCTCTTTTGCTATAACAAAGTTAAAATTGCAAGAAATTGCCTCATCAGGTATTCTTCCCATTGATTCGAATTCTGTGATATGCCTCTATGTTTGGTAGACTGATTTGTGATTATATTTATTGAAGTCCGATCAAAGACTACAGGGCACAGCCTCAAACAGTCACGCTTGCAGCTATGGGTAACTCTGTGGTCTCAGATTCAGCGCTCGTTCTGTAATACTTTTTAAGAGAATAAAAGAGACTGCTATATTCTGAAAGGGCCAAGAGCTACCACTGGAGAGATAGCCATATATTGAGGCCAATTGCTTCAACTTGGCAAATGCTGTTACTGTGACATTATTGTGGCTTTCCTCTCTTCCTGAAATATTAGCACAGGAATATTAATTTTCTTAATTCTGCCATTATCTCTAGGGAGAGTACTTGATTATTTGGAGCTATGTGAAGAATATGTTCTGACAGACCAATCTAATCCTCTAAGAAGTGTGAGAAATCTCTTGGATGAAAGGCTAGTGATAAATCAGTGTGTGATATTTCAATATGGAATAAACAATCAAGTACCTGGGGGCATATAGGCTTAGCTGAGAGACAGGGACTGAAATGTTTCTGCCCTTAGCTTAGTGATGAAAATATTAGCCTCCGTAACATTTACAGTATATTTGGCTACAAATAACAACATTTTCTCCAGTGCTATTTAAGTAGAAATTTCTGTGATGATGGAAATGTTCTATAATTGCACTGTCCAGCACTGTGGAACCAAATTTGTTATTTAATTTTAATTTATTAAAATTTTAAAGCCACATGTGGCCAGGGGCTATGATATTGAAGAGCACAGCTATAAATGATGTCTTGAATAAGTACTAGGTCTATTTCTCATATAAGAAGAAATCTGGAACTAGGAGATGCAGGGATGATGTGGGTGCTTACAGGTGTTATTAAGGAAATGAGCTCCTTCAGTGTTCTGCCTCAGCAGCTCTACATTCACAGCCCTTTCATCCTCATGGTCACAAGATGGCTGTACCCCAAAGCATGTCATCTGTATTCAACACAGCAAGAAGGAAGTTGGGTAGAAGGTTAGGCCTTCACTTTAGGAGGCCCTTCTGCATTATTCCCAAGACTTTCACCCACCTCTAATTGGCTAGAACTTGTCACATGCCCACCCCGCCTGCAATAGAGGTAGGGAGTCCATGTATTTCTCTTACCAGCATCTACTGCAGAGAAAGCAAAAAGAGGAGAAGGTTGGAAAGGATATGGAGTGTACTGGTCTACAATGTTGCCATAGCAGACATTTAGCTACTTATCCTATGGAATTCCATATCCTATGGAATGCCACAATTATGGGCTTGGAGTAGTCAATATCTTTTTCAAAAATCTAGGTGACAAACTGTAGATGACACTAGACTTTGGCTTCAAGACTGTTTAGTACTGTAGAGTATAGGACTAGGACTTTGATGTATTGGAGTGATGATGAGAACAGAGTGTCGCATTTAAGGAAAACTGACTAATATAAGTGGTCTTTTAAGTATTGAAAACAACTTAGCATGTTACCAAGGAAATAAAGATATTAGAGTTAGAAATTCAAATGTCAACATATGTAGGCATCTCATGGTTATGGGACGTGTGGGACGCATGGTTTGGTGCCATATGTGCCCATGGGTCACCCTGGAAGACCCCCCTCCCCAAATGAATACTTATCCTCTCAACCACGGGCAGCTATTTAAAACCTCCTTTTACAAAATAGGAACTTGAGGCTTGGAGTAATTAAAGTACTTGTCTACAACTCTATAACCACTGTGTGGCAGAGTCGGGATTCAGATCAATCTGAATTGACAACAAGCCAGAGTTCTCCACAGTAGGATGCAGTGAAGACTGTCAGTCACTCAGCCCTGGGCTCACAATCTGTTTTCTTCACTTACTGTGTGACTTTCTAAGATCTGTTTCTCCTCGTGTTTGTTCCCTGCTGGAAATTCGTCAATAATGACTGCCCTTAGATAAAAATTGGCCCCTAGCCTAAATCTCCACCCTCTATCCCTCAATGGTGGAGGCAAGGCTACCTGCCCAAGACTTTGAGCTCCTCTAGAATTAAGAATTTCTTCTAATTATCTTTAAAACTCAGCAGAACATCTGGCACATAGTAGAGGTTTAAGAAATAATTACTTTATCAAACAATCTATGATAGAGATCAATATATCTCCCATTTTTGGAGGACTATGAGATTATATATATATGTTTTCTATCTGGTTGAGTTTTTTCCAAACTGCTTTGGACTTCTCAGTTTTGCTAAGAAAATATAATTGTGAAATGTAGGTAAGATTGTGAATGTCTTCCAGTATTTTATTCAGTATATTTAAAGCTTATGCATGTTCAGTGTAAATATTTTCCAGTAATTTCTGTAATAATGTCTCTCTTTGAATTGATGGTTTTAGAGATTTATGTTCCCTTAAAATGGAAACTAAGCATAGAAGGATTTCTGTAGCCTCTTCTGTGTGTGTGGATAGAACTTCAGTGATTTCATTTACGTAATAGGTTGGTATCTTTTGTTTTCTTTAAGCGTTTTTTGTTAAGTCATAATCCCTTATAAAATGAATGCATTTTTCAAACATCCAAAGGCCTATTGCAAAGAATTGAAAGGAACTTTATGTGTTATATAAACCAATGGACCAATTTAGTTTGCTTAGTCTTAAAAGGGAACCGATGGGATGAAGTTAGTTAGCATTTAAAAAATACAATTGTATACAGCACAGAGGGGAATGAAAGTTACGTTTATCCCATACTTTCTTCAAATGTAGATTGTGCTCTTTACCTATCTGACTTCATTTCAGAGCTAAGTAAAGGAACATTTATTATTATGTTCAAAATACCTTGGTTTTAACAGCCACCTCAGGAAGAAAGTATTTATTGATTTATTTACTGATTTATTGAAAGTTTATTGATTTTATAATCCTAAGAATCAAGAATTCACTTACCTATCTCGTCCCTCTTTTAAAAACCTGCCAGGTGTAAAATGATACTCTCTACCTTTACCATAACAAAGCTGCTACCTACTTTATAGAGGTTATAAAACTCTGGGAACTAAGACAGATGCACAGAGTCTGGATTATCTTAGATGTGGTATTTTAGCTTATCTTCCTATCATGGTCTTTCCAAGAGAAAATAATAGCGCCTTGTTATGACTATCCCACTCTTCCAGTCCTAGTGGATTTCAAGGATTTCCTTGACTCTCCTCATCTCAGAGGAAAGTGGTTTTGGAGTCTTTCTGTTCCTTCTCTGTAAGCCTAGAGGAACAAATCCATCTTAGAGGTCCTGTCAGGTACTAGTTAACCCCTTGAACAACACAGGTTTGAACTGCATGGGTTCACTTAATACAGATTTTTTCAATAGTAATTATTACATTGCTACAGTGTACAGGGGGTTGGTTGAATCCATGGATGTGGAACCGCAGATACAGAGCAACCATGGATATGGAGGGCAGACTATAAGTTATAAACAGATTTGTGACTGCACAGAGGGTTGGTGTCCCTAAACCCTGCATTGCTGTGGACAGTTTCTATACATCATTTGCTCTCCTTACAACTCTCTGAGGATCTATTGCTCCATTTTTTTAGAGTTAATTAATGCATCTCTAAATAAAGTAATTTGCTGTGGTAGATTCAATTCCTTGCTACTCCTCCCATTGAGAGGTGGAGTTTAATTCCTTTCTCTTTAGTTTGGGATGGCTTCAGTGGCTTGCTTGACCAACAGTATGTGACATAAGTGATGTTCTAGGACTTCTGAGGCTAGGTCATAAGAAACTCGGCAGCTTCTGCCCGCAACTTCAAGGATGGTTGTTCTTGGAGCCCTGAGCTGACATAGCAGTCCGGCTGGAGCCACCGTATTATAAGGAAGCCCAAGATATGCTGAACCAGCCTACAGTTGTTTCAGCCCCAGACGTTTGAGCCATCCCTGCTAAAATTCCAGTATCATGAAACAGAGATAAGCTGTCCACGCTCCACCCAGACCAAATTCCTGACCCACAAAATTCATGAGATAAAATAATAATAATAAGGTGATGATGGTGATAAATTGTTGTTTTAATCCAGAGCAGGTAACTGGAAGACTTACCAACTTCTAACACAGGGGTTCTCACTCTAAAGTCTGTGCTCTTAACCTCCCTGTAAACGTCAGCTGCCTGTGTTCCTGTTATGTTTCATTAAATTTATAACCACAGGAATAAAACTGAATAAGTTAGATTTCTCTTATAAGAAAACAAAGCTAGAACCAATTTAAAGTAACTCTGCCATCATGCTTCATTTTTATTCATTTGCCATGATCCAAAATGGCCTAATATTATATATGTTTCTTCAACTGTCTGCATTCTTCCCCAGAATATAAACTTCACGAGGACTTTGTTTTTTACTTTATAGCTTCCATAGCGCCTGCAACCAGAGTCTGGCGTGAGTAGTTGCTCAAGGAATATTTGTTGAATAAAGGAATGAATCAATGATTCACAGTGAAAAAAAGGCATAGATATTATTCTTTCTGTATAGAATATAATTCTTCTGGAAAAATAAGAAAGCCAGAATATTATAAAGATACTATAGTAAATATCTGGGTACCCTAAACCAGGAATTAACAGATGTTCAGATTATACCATGTTCACATCAGAGTTTTCTTTTTCTCTAAAGGAAATAAAATATTAGAAAGTCGAATCTGCCTATGTTTTCCTATTCGCCTTTCTCCTCTCCTAGACGCAATACTATCACTATTCAACACGTAAATTCTTATGCTCTTACTATATATCACTGTGTGCACAAACAATATATCTGCTCGGCTCTGCCTTCAAAATGAAGTATATCATAGTCCCAAGCCCCGTTCACCTGTTCCTGCTACTTACCTAGTCCACCTCCTGTCATCTTTCATCAGGGTTGCTGCAACATCTTCCTAACTGCTCTTTGCTTTCTCTCTCACAGCGTCATCCCAACATACTCCATTTCTTCGTCTCCTAGCAGCTAGATTGATCCTTCAAAAGCATTCCCTCCTCCTAGCCCACTAGGAGGGCTCCACTGCCACTGGAATAAAATCCATGGTCCTTGCCCTGTTCACCAAGGCCCTGTTTGATCCGCCCTCCAGCCTCCAGGCCTCCCGCTCTCTACCTTGCCCCCCTGTGCTGCAGGAGTACTGGCCTTCTTGCTGTTGAGGGAGCACATCGAGCACATTTCCATCTCTGGGCTTTTGCGTTTGCTCGTCCTTCACTCTGGATGGCCCTCCCACAGGCCTGTCTCTTGAGGCTCCAGCAGATCACTGCCTGTGTTCAGGTTTTGTCCAAAAGTCATCTCCTGATGAGGTAGGGAGACCATTCAATCTATAGTTGAATTGCCCTCATGGTCTCTTACCAGGTTTTATTTTTCTCCATAAAATGTACCACGACCTGACAGAATTTGCACATGGATGTATGTATATATGCATGCATTGATCTGTTTTTGCTGTCTATTCCTTCAGTAGATTATAAGCTTTTGTAAGGCCAGGGACCTTCTTTTTTTTTTTTTTTTTAAGATGTTGGGGGTAGGAGTTTATTCATTTATTTATTTTTGCTGTGTTGGGTCTTCGTTTCTGTGCCAGGGCTTTCTCTAGTTGTGGCAAGCGGGGGCCACTCTTCATCGCAGTGCGCGGGCCTCTCACTATCGCGGCCTCTCTTGTTGCGGAGCACAGGCTCCAGACGCGCAGGCTCAGTAGTTGTGGCTCACGGGCCCAGTTGCTCCGTGGCATGTGGGATCCTCCCAGACCAGGGCTCAAACCCGTGTTCCCTGCATTAGCAGGCAGATTCTCAACCACTGCGCCACCAGGGAAGCCCAGGGCCCTTCTTTGATTCCATCTTTTTTGGGCTTAGAATGATGGCTGACATAAAGTAGGTGCCCCCAAAATGTGTTGAATGAAGAAATATAGGAATATAGTGTTCTGTGTATATAATATATATGTATTTATATATATATTTATATATAATTTCTATACACAGAACACTATATTCCATCCATCTATCTAGTTCAATCATTTTAACTGTGGTATGTTATTCCATACATTTTATTTATCTATTCCCCTATTTTTAGATTGTGATTACTTTTAGTTTTCACTTTTCTAAACAATGCTGAAAGAAACATTCTTTAGAATATACTTTTCTTGTTTGTTTTTCCTTGTAGGTGCATAACAGAATAAACATTTCTGAGTTTTTTCACCTAGCAGTTAAATTCATCTATAAAAGTAATTCCACAGAAATTAGTTTTTTGCTTACAGGATTCGTCTGTCATCCACCAAATGTTCCTGTGCAAACGTAAAAGTCATTTTAGGAGTGGGGAGAAAAACAATGTCACCAAACTTTTTTTTAAAGAACAAGTTTAATATTCTATTTACCTTTTAAATCTCATACTTTTCTGACATCGTGCCCTAATGATGTATATGTTCTGCTGTTAAAACTAGAATATAATGTTACCTCTGATTAAATTATTTCATTTTGATGTTATGTGCCTGCACCTTTGTGTGGTTGTGTGTGTGTGTGTGTGTGTGTGTGTGTGTGTGTGTGTGTATATATATATATATATATCAGTATGATCATTTGAATTACTGTGTTCCCAGTAGTTTAAGCAACGCTAATATTCCACTAAATCAGAGAGAAACTATTCAGAGAGTTTTGTGTTTTGCTTGCTAAAGTTAAAAAAAAGCCAATTTTGTTACAAAATTGTGAACTTTGTTAAACTGAAGAGGTGATGAGAAAAAACAGCGAAAAACTCATTAAGAGCGTTAATACTAAGATATAATATAGACAATTTCCAAAAGAACTGGAGCTTTCAATATGCTTTGAAACAGCATATTTTACTGGATATCATACATTTTGACTGTGAAGCTATGAATGCAACTAAAACAGATAAGAAAAAATTGCTTTTTGGGGGTGATCATTTCGCCTTGCTCCTTGTTAAGTCATTCCAGAAAGGAAAAAAAGCTGAGTTCTATTTACTTAATTTGTAATTTGTAACAATTTGGAGAGAAGTTAATCTAAATGTCAACATTTTAAAAAGTTTATCTGTGCTAAGAAAAATTATCAAGTAACTAGTGTTAAGGTTGAATGGCAATTATACCTCAATAAACCTGGGAAAAAAGTTGGATTCAGGAAATATAATTTATTCATTTAGCAGTTATTTGTTGAGGGCCTACTAGGAGTCAGGTGCTATTCCAGATACTCAGGATACAATTATGGATAAAATACTTGAGGTCTTTACTCCTTTGAGCTTACTAGTAGTAGGAGAGATAATAAATAAGGAAACTCATACTTAAATGAGATGATGCCCCACTATGAACTTACTCCTGCCGTGAAGCCCATAACACAGGGCAGTGTGATTGAAAGTGAGTGCATCTGGGGGACAGAGAGGGGGTCAAAATTGCCTTAGCTCTGGTGTCCTGGGGGCACCTCTGAGGGGGTAACAGTTGAGCTAAGAGCTGCATGAGGCATCAATTATGCAGACACCCAGTGAAAGACTCTGCAGTCAAAGGAACAGCAAGTGAGAACAAGTTTGCTGTGTGTGAAGACTGCAGAGGTCTGTGTCACTGAGGAAGTGAGGGAGAGAGGGGCAGAAAATATGGTAGGTGGGACAGCGAGGAGCCTTGGAGGCTTGGTAAGGAGCTGGATTTTAAGCTAGGGATTCCTAGGTATTCTAGGAAGCCACTGAAAAGGTTTGGCAGGGGAGTGGCATGGCAGATTTATGTGTGTGTGTGTGTTATACTAGACATACGTAATACATATTATATTATTATTAACAATTATTGACATACTAATTATAATAATATTGTAAGGAAGGCACCATTTCACCTCTCCCCTCTTAGGGTTTTTCAGCTCGGTCTCATAAATAAACTGACATCAGATAGATTAACAGGAGAAAACTTGTGAGTTTTACCTGACATGGGAGCCCTCGTGAGGAAATGAAGACCCAAAGAAGTGGCAAAACCTAAATGCTTTATACCAGCTTGAACAAAGAGAGGCGATTGTGGAGAAGCACCTAAAATATACAGGGAGGCTAAGAGAAGATAAGAATGATTTTTACAAGGTCTGTTTGCACAGAGTTCTCTCAGCTTTGACTCCTGGTTGAAGAATGTTTCTTTTCTCTCTTGGTACAGGGAGGGGATCTTTCCCACGGGAGTTTTTATGTCCTGTTTTCGGGAAGAAAAGGGGAAATTGGAATATCCTTCTTGCATCGGCTCTTTCTAAAGTGCCCCCAGCCCCAAACCATCCCTACACCAATGCGGCCCACCTGGGGGTGGCGCACTCTGCCATCCTCCAATATAATGAATAGTATAATATATAACATTTATTATATATAATATAATATGTATATCTTTTTTAACATCTTTATTGGAGTATAATTGCTTTACAATTTTGTGTTAGTTTCTGCTGTATAACAAAGTGAATCAGCTATATGCATACATATATCCCCAGATTCCCTCCCTCTTACATCTCCCTCCCACCCTCCCTATCCCACCCCTCTAGGTGGTCACAAAGCACCGAGCTGATCTCCCTGTGCTATGCAGCTGCTTCCCACTAGCTATCTGTTTTACTTTTGGTAGTGTATATATGTCCATGCCACTCTCTCACTTCGTCCCAGCTTACCCTTCCCCCTCCCCGTGTACTCAAGTCCATTCTCTACATCTGCGTCTTTATATATATGTTATGTATTTCTATATTTTAATGACCATTCTGGCTACTACCTGGAGAATGGATTGTAAGGGGCCACCTAGTGGGTGAGGGTAACCACTGAGCACGGGCAGGGTTGCTAGTAGTCCAGAAGAAAAAAGTGCACTAGTGGATTAGATGAGGGCAGAATTTCTCAACCCAGGCACTATTGGCATCTTGGGGCAACCACACAAGAGTGGGTGTGCTGTGCACTGTAGGATATTTAGCAACGTCTTTGGCCTCTTCTCACTAGATATCAGTGTCATTGCCCACCTCCCTGCCCCAGGTGTTACCAAAAATATCTCCATCCATTGCCAAATGTCCCGGGGGGGGGGTGGGGGGAACAAAATTGGCCCCAATTGAGAACTGAGAAGGCGATAGTATTGGAGATGGGGGACAGAAGCCATATTTAATATATATCTGGTGGTAGAGCATACGTGACCTACTGACTGATTAGAAATTTCAGGAAAAAGAAGACATTGGTTCTTGTATATGACCCCCATCTGCCTGTAAATAATATTCTCATTGCAAATGATATTTATCTACAGTTTATTAATGCAGAACCTGAAGGGCTTTGTTTGGCAATGACGTCTTACTTGCTGGTTTTGTTGCTATTTACAGAGTCTACTTGAATATAGAATGTAAAATTACTTACTAATCTGGGCTTGTCAGTTATTCAGTCAGGTCTTCTTCTTAATCACCCTCAATCATGAGGATTTGTGATACTGTGAAAGGAAAGTACCTGTTCCTGATAAATACCAGTACATCTGCTTAATCATTTATAAAGGCCTGAATTATTCATGTATGTGTGTGTGACTATAAGCACGTTGGGGACTTGTGGGTATGACTTCATGTCCCAGATGAAAAGCTAGTACTTCTTCTATATGTAGGATGTGGAGGAAGCAGGGGTAATTATAGAACTATGGAAAGTAGATACATTTTGACTCCAAATAATGGAAACTTTCTCCCCATTCTTTCACTTCTCTGTCTGGTCCTCTGGAACCATCCCCTCTTAGCCACTGGGATATGTGCCCCTATCAAATACCCTCTGTCTTCCATACACTCCGCAGCCCCAGATATGACAGCCACTCTCCATGTGACACATCTCCTCACCCTTCAGTGCTCTGATTACTGACTGCTTTGTAGGATGCCGTTAGGCACATCTGCATGACCAACCACATCCAGTGGTTGGTCCTAAACGTGAAATTAAGCTCCAAAATCAGTCAGATGGAGAAAGAGTAAAGTGGGGCTTTACTTTGCTTATTCTGGATGTTACATCCATTTTCACTGTTCACGATCACACTGGCTTTTTTTTTTTTTTTTTTTTTTTTTTTTTTTTGCGGTATGCGGGCCTCTCACTGCTGTGGCCTCTCCCGTTGCAGAGCACAGGCTCCGGATACACAGGCTCAGCGGCCATGGCTCACGGGCCCAGCCACTCCGCGGCATGTGGGATCTTCCCGGACCGGGTCACGAACCCGTGTCCCCTGCATCGGCAGGCGGACTCTCAACCACTGCGCCACCAGGGAAGCCCCACATTGGCTTTTTTGAAATGCACATGGCATTTTTTTTTCTCTCTCCAAGGAAAGAGTAAAAATAGTTATGGCTTTTTGGCTAAAAACTAAAACAGATACTATTTATAATGCTCTTGACATAAAATATATTAAAGTTAGTAATTATTGAAATTGGTAATAGCAAAACAAACAGCCACCATTTCATGGCTGCTGGTCATGTACCAGGCAGTGAGCTAGGCCCTTGCATAGGTTATTTCCAAATGGTATGATGTTTCTCTCAAATGCATATTATTATCCCCAGTTTACAGATTTGGAAACTGGAACTGAGAGGTTCTGCAGTCTTGCCCAAATTTGCCTTGCAGGTTAGTAGCACTTCCAGGTTTCAAACATAATCTCTTTGGCTCAGGAGCTCAAATTCTCAACCATCTCACGCTCTACCCTTTTTAAAATAAAAATAGCACCATTGACTATTTGCATCCCACTCTCTTTCAGGGACTTCGTGAATATAATCTCAATTACTCCTCCCCACAGCCTAATAAAATGGGTGTCTTGTGCCTGTTTCATCACTAAGAAAAATGAGGTTGAGCGAAGTTTCATAACTTACAGTTTTATCAGGACCTTACAATTTCAAGAGACAGAAAACCTAGGTATTAATAATTCATGTAAAGCTGAGGGGCAGAACTGGCTTCCGTTATGCCTGAGCCCAGAGGATGCAATCTCCCTCTCTCCACGTCTTTGCTGTGCTTTTCCTCTCTGTCGGCTATTTTCACACACAGCCTTCCCTGTTGAGGCGGCTGATGACTGCCAGCTGCTGAAGGCTCACATCCTCTCTGCTTCCCAGTCCTCAGCAGCCCAGCCATGCCTCTTTCCCTGAACTTCCTGCACATTTCTGGAATTGCATAGCATGTTCCTTGTTTGGCTGGGTCTGATAACCCTCCTTCCCCTGGGGCAGGGAAGTAGGCTCAACACAACCCAAATCCACAGAGAAGCAGTCCATTGTACCTTCACCCCCAGAAAGGGGGGATGACTGTGGGGTGAGCAAAACAAAACAACCAAATAACATCTGTCCATTACATGTACCTGTGTTCCAGTAGTGCTTAGTGACATATATAGGACTCAGATTCAGATCTGTAAGGCTCCAAAGCACTTTCTCTTACCCTTTACCCTGAGCTTCATCTCCAGATAATTGTCTTTAAAAATCCATTGTGAGGGCTTCCCTGGTGGCGCAGTGGTTGAGAGTCCGCCTGCCGATGCAGGGGACACGGGTTCGTGCCCCGGTCCGGGAAGATCCCACATGCCGCGGAGCGGCTGTGCCCGTGAGCCATGGCCGCTGAGCCTGCGCGTCTGGAGCCTGTGCTCCGCAACGAGAGAGGCCACAACAGTGAGAGGCCCGCGTACCGCAAAAAAAAAAAAAAAAATCCATTGTGAGATAATTTCAAAATCTCCTGTACTTCTGTTAAAAAAAAAAAAAAAGCCAGTTTTTAAAGGAAATGATGTTTAAAAGCACCAGCATACTTGTGATATATCTCTTAAAAATAAGTCTGTCAACATAAGGGAAATATTTTTTCTAGAAACTAGAGATTCTCTAAAGTTTAGATTAAAAAAATGCAATGATTTAGTGTCTAATTTCATGACAGTTTTTGCATTGAATAAAATGTCCCTCATCACATCTCCAAAATAAAGGATATTTGGCATAGAATGGACTTTCTCCTCATCTTTCATTTTAAGGCTGCACTACTATTTTCTGTCTTTCCCAACAACACAAAGAGTCTTTATCATCATTTCAACAATCTTTATTTCAGTGTTTTTGACCTCACACTTTGAGGACAGTACTCTCCCCTTGGGAAAAATTAAGTAGAAAAGTGTAGGCAGAAATAAATAATGTAACCCAGTGGAAAGAGTACAGGATTAGGAATCAGGAATGAGGGACAGCATATTAGTTCCTCACTTTCTGAGATGATCTCCTATAACCCTCTTACATAATCTCATTAATGGCTGTATTTTCACACTGGGTACAGTAGAGCTTTTCAAATTGGCCAGTAAATCAAAATTCGTTCACTCAGACAAAAATGAATTGAGAGTCTGTGGCACAGTACTGTGGTAGATATGGTGAAAGTTACAAGATGGTTCTTCAAGGGAATCTGTTGTCATTCCCTAAAATGCATTGATTATCTAATAGGTACATGACACTGTGCTAGAAGAGGGGATCTTAAAGATATACAGAAAAGCTCTAAGGGGCTTCTAGTCTACATGGAGAGATATGGGCAAAAAGAAAGATAAATATACAAGGCAGCATATACAGTGTGCCATGTGAATAGAAGTGCTTTATGTGTTTAACTTCTGGTGAGCAGTTCAGACCATTAGGGACTGTCCACACATACCTTGTAATATGGGTGAATCTGATTATTTCCATGAATATCAGCATAAAGGTAGATGCAGGCAGTCAAGGTAGGTACACAAGGACCAGATTGTTGACCAACTATATCCAAATCCAGAGTGGATTATATAAGGAAAGGAAAGGGGGATCCACCACAAACAAAGGAATGATCATAACCTTCGTGTGTTATAATATACAGGAGGCACTAATTTATATCAACATGTGTTATAAATGAAAAATACATGTTGATTCAATATGCAAAAAAACAGAATGAAAAATATATCTCATTAATAATTTTTATACTTTGAAATGATATATTTTGGATACATTGGGTAAAATATTAGTTATTTTGATGTGGCCTTTAGGAAATTTAAATATATATGGCTTACATTATATGGCTATTGGAGAGCAGTACTTAATTTGACCAGATCAGGAACTGAGGATGCTTTTTACGAATCCCATTTTCTACCAGTTCTCAATTCCAAGTTGTAAGCAAGCTCTAGATACCTTTATTCTAAAGCCTGGTCACTGATTACAAAATGTGTTAGGGGAATTGTGTGAGAAAACTAATACTTATTGAGCACCTACTCTTTCCTGGGCTGCCGTATGAAGTTGGAGTTTTTATTCTCCATTCAAAGGAAGCTCATTCAGATGAAGTAACTTGTCCTGGGTCCAGAGAGCACAAATAGAATCAAACTCAGGACTTTCTCATTCCAAAATAGATGCTTGTCTATATACTATGTTGTATGCCTCAAGTGCTGCTACCAAACCAGTGCTGCCTGAGTACTAGACTGTTAGGAAGTCACCAAGGTATTTACAGAGACAAAGAGTAAGGGCTTTGGAGTGCAACCTGGGATTCTAAGCCTGAGTCTGCTGCTTTGTAGCTGGGCAAATTATTTAACTACTCTGAGATTCAGTTTTATCATCTGTAAAGTACAGATGAGAGTAACGCTGTTCTCACAGGTTTGTTCTAAATGTTAAACCAAATTATATTTATTGAGTACTTAGTGCCCATCCCACAGTTAGGATTCAGTAAATGATGGCAGTATGTTTAAGATACAGGGCCAGGGATGAGCATGTTGGTTCAGGCCTTATAGCTTGTCTGATAGGTATGAAATTAGTTAGCACTGCTCTGGTGCCCTTAACTTGCCAGCCATGTGACCTTGGGCCAGTTACATCTCTGTGCCTCAGTCCCCACCTACATATGAATTGGGTTTAATAAGTGTCCCATCCCCATTGTTGTTGGGATGATTAAATGAGATAATGCATGAAAGTTGCTTAGAACCCCACCTGGAGCAAAATAATGGAAAATGATAGTTGCATTGTTGTTTTTACTGTTGTTAATATTCAGGAGACATTTGTTTTTCAAAATTGTATTTATATGTATATATTTATTCTTTTAGCTTTTTAACTGTTTTTGTTCTATTTCCTGATATTTGCTTTTAAATTTAGGGGTCCTAAACCACTGTGCTTTCTGAATTTATTCCTTTTAGACTCTTCCCATGCAGCTAAGGGATGCATGTGCTAGCCTTTAATAGTCACTACCCACCCCACCTCAACCAGCTTCTTACTTTCCATGCAAACATTGTGGGTTTTTTCTTGGAAATCCCACTGGCAGAGGGGAGAAATCACTTTTTTTTTTTCCACCGCTGAATCCTCAGAACCTAGCAAAATGCCACATTCAATAAATTTGTCAAATGAATGAGAAACCAGGTAGCCATGTCTATTAGATTAATAATAAAAATAAAGATTTAGATAGAGTTCTAATTAGGTTCTGCACATAGAATTCTCCTATGAATGACGTCTTTGAGAATTTGTGAATCTGTAAATCATCGATTGTGTTCTGGACAGTTGAAAACGCTGGCTAAGTGAGGTTTTACTGTGGCTGATATTATTTGGGGGCATGAATAAAATTTAACTTATTTTAAATAAGTTGACCTTTTAATTTCATCTTCAATAAAATGGAGAAAAGATCTGCTGTCTCTGTCATAGAGGGGATTCATAGCGGTGCCCCTCATCAATGGAACTGCATTTTCAAAGTGGACAGCAGTTTTAGAAACTTTAGTGTATTGTCTGGATTATAGATTTATAACTTAGTGGTTTATTCTTATATGCTCACCCTCCAAAAGCTGGTTGAATAGGTTCTGCTCTGAAGATAGGAGTGCAACATTTCCTGGACAGCTGTGCTCAGCCATGCCATATGGACCACTGCACAACTTGTCCTTAATACTAATAAATGTCACAACCCCCAATTAAAGTGATTTTTTTTTCTTTACATGCTGAAATCACTGCTGATTTCAATAATGAATAATTATACAGAATGTAGTTAGGAGTAAAAGAGCATTCTTTTCTAGTTCTGGGTGGTAGAACAACTTCCAACTCATTAAAATTTTACTGTTAAATTTTGAGGCATGTACCTAAAAAATATCGGGCCACTGATGAATAGATTACATTCTATCCACAGTTTCTGCTCTCATTTGTTTCTTTTCAAGGAGGCACAGGATTTGCTTTGTAGTTTTTACCTCTATGGATAAAGGCAGATAAAAAATAATATTGAAAAGAATATCTGGCAGTTGGAATTTTTAAATAATATAAATAAATAATCATATAATATAATATAATCAAAGTTTATGTTTCATCTTAGAAAAACATAGTAAAATAGAAAGCAGTGCAAAATTGAAATGAAAATATCAAGTACAACATGTTAACCTAGATGATCAGAATTTTTCACCAGTTGATATTCTCAGGTTAAATGTATAAAGGTAGTTAGTACCCTCCCATTCATAACATTTTTCCAGTGTGACTGTCAACTGTTGTTTATTTTTATAGCTGAGCTTGGACTTATAAACATTTGTTAAATACATTCATTCCTTGTTTGAATTTTTTAAAAAGAAAGTATTATCTGAAAATGTAATTCCAAAATTCTTGTAGAAAATTTATGTATACACACACACACACACACACACACACACACACACACACACACACAGACACTCACACCATCTATACTTATCACACAGATGTTAGAATTAGGATAATTTAATATAAATCACAGTATTTCAGAACAAATATAAAATACTTTAGATATGACCTTGGGCAATAGCCATTAAGAATTCAAGGAGAGTTCTTTTTCTGCTGTTTCTAAATCCTTTGTCTTAATGAGTCTACCAACAGAGCCCTTTATTTATAGGGAATTAAACGGAAACCACTAAAGCAGTCCTGATAATATCCACCTGCTTTCCTATTATGAAAGAGCCTTACAGCACAGTGGAGTAGACAAACACTCTAATCTCACCTGTTTTATTTCTAGTATAACGTCATGGGCTCGTGACAAGTTTGTAGTCACTTAAGAGGCTTATTTAGGCACTCGATACCCGAGTAAGTGAACCCTGAATACCACGAGGCCTAACTGCTAAATTATGGGTCCGTCCAAATGTGAGCATTTTCTAGTGCCAGGCAAATCCATTGGCAGGATACTCAGCCCAGCAGCCTGCTGCCCATAGTTTGGGAACCGCTCATTATTAACTGGTCATGTTTCAGGGCAGCCCCCCCTCCCCCCCCGATGGCATCACATCCAGCCTGTGCTAAAAGACCAGCCTTATTGCTGTGCCTGGTCCTTATGTGCCCTCTCCCCATTTTTGCCACCTTCATTTCTGTCCATGTCCATTATGCATTGCCTTGTTTTAGACTTTAGTTACCTTTTAAGTTTACCCTAGATGTCCACTTAATCAGATCTTACCTGAATAAAAATGTTAGGGACAGAAAGAAAAGATACACATGCTTATTAGTTCACAGCTTAGCACTACTCACATTGCAAAGGCTCGGGAAGAATTACTAGCTGTGGCAAGTCATCTCTTACTATTTCTCTAAAAGTACAATAAAAATGTAGCTCCTCCTGAAAAGGAGTGGCAAAAATAGGCTGTTGGCTGGGTTTAGTTCCACCTTAAAAGCAAGTTGGCCTTAATTTCTCCTGGGGTGTGGGTGTTAGTGAACGAGGTGATCTTGGGTGGCCTCGACCTGCAGCGGCTTGAAGCAGGACTTCAGTTCCCAGCCAGAGACTGAAGTTGGGTAGCAGCAGTGAGAGTGCTGAATCCTAGACACCAGACCACCAGGGACCAGTGGCCAGTGACAAGGTCCTGGCCTGTCAGCTTTGTAGAAATGAATTTCCACAGAGAGATGGAAAGTAGTAAAGCAAGTAAAGTGTTTATTAGGAGGAACAAGAGTACAGTATGTATGGAAAGACACACGGGAGGGCTCAGGGACAGTCTCGCCCTCGTGGGAGTTTGAATCACTTTTATGGGGCATTTCTTCCAGGTTTCCTTTGCCTGGTTCTGAGTCTGTATTTGGTATATTTCAGCGTCCTCCCCTGTGTGCATGCGCATCTCTTAGCCAAGGTGGATTCTAGCGAAGAGGCCTATGGGTAGTTGACATCACTTACTATGGGGTGACACCCCCTCCCTTTTGATCTCCAAGGAGACTTTCTGTGCATGTGTAGTCGGGAAGGTCTCCTTGACTTTGAGAATAAGAAATATGTGGTCCTTTGTCTGTTATCTGGGCAGGGCCCAGCCTCCTCTCTTAGAGGATGGCTTTGTGACTGTCTTCTGCAGCCCAAGCAGGTGGATACAAGTGAAAAGCGTGAGTGTGATGCGAGGTGGCTGTCTCCCCTTCACTGTTACCCTCGAGAAACTGGCAAGGTGGACACCTTCGTGTGTCCAAATGTGGTTCCTTAAGAGATTGGTTTGTCATCTGAGGAAGCTGCTCTAACTCATTGCTACTTCTCTTCACAAGTCTAGGTGTCGCAATGCCCTGGGGCTTTCCTATGTCCTGGCTTCTCTGAATCCACAGGGAGCTTCTTCACTTAGAGATTGAATTTTTACAGTGACCTCTGGCAGCAGCAGTCTAAGTTTTCATCCCATCCCCAACATATCCTTTAAATAACATACGTTTGACTCTTTCTGCTACTTCTGTTTGTTAGGATGCTAGGTAATTTACACCTAAGGACCGTGTTTACAGATTTTTAATATATTATCGTCGTCGACATCCAAGATTTTGAAGAAACATTAAAAGTTAAGTGTTTCTTTGAAGGCATTTTAAACTTTTTTAGGGTATTAATTTGACAGTAATTGAGGCTTATCTTTGGTAATGCTGCACATTAAATGACAAAATCTACCTTATCTAAGTATTTCTCTTTTAATACTGAGGAAGAACGTTCTGGTGGTATGAAGGGCTTTACCTAAAGTAATGTAATAAAGTGAGGGAAATGGGATAAAGTGATCAACAGGTCAGTGTTTGGAGTCTTTAAGGACAGAGTTCAAATCCCATGTCTGCCATTTACTAGCTATTTGACCTTGAGCAAATTCCACGACCTTGCCAATTTCCCATTCTTTCTTCTGTTAAGTGGAAATATGAATAGTAGCTACCTCACAGGCACCACTGTGAGAGTAAGTAATGCATTTAGGGCATTTGCCACAATGCCTAGAGCATAGTAAGAACACAATGAATTAAAGTGAAAGCCGTGTCCACGTCAGTATTATTGCATTCTTTGAGGGTTGAAAGTCTGATATGGACACTATCTCTAAATCGCTTGTTTGTTTGTTTTGTATGCTACGACGAAATTTCACCTGAGCACTACCTGTCATTTACTAACACATCTTATTGTGTAGTTTAAATGATATGCCACAAAGAAAAATACACTTATGGAAGCATATTTCTCACATACATAACCGAAGAGCAATTGCGTTTAAACCCGCCTTCTTTGTACTCACTGAATGGCATGTTCTTTAGGGAATAACAGCTTGCTGTGTGGACTTTAGGGTCTTCTTTTTCCTCGGATGCTTTTCCGCATGCCAGCCCCTCCCCCCAACAGCCGGGCCCCTGGTGGAGGTGTGGGCGGAGTTTGCGAGACACCAAGTACCGGGCTCACAGGTAACACAACGCTCATCCGATCCGCCTGGGCTCCCACACAGCTATAAGGTTGCCTGCTCTCCCGCACTGAAATGACGAAGGACCAAAACAGCCCGGGGTAGGTGAGATCTACCAGCTCCATCTGTTGTTACTTCCTCTGTTATTATGAAGAAAACGTTTCCTAGTTCCATTAGCAAATGAAATCAGATCTCTGATTTCTGTGCAAGTGGGAAATCAAATCTTTGTGTTTATGGGACCAAACAGATGGATTCTGTGGCTGTTTCCTGGCAAAATGGGACCATGAGCAAGGCAGGCAGCCAAAGCCATAGGTATTAAAGAAAGGGAAAACCTTCTGACATGCTTGGTTTGCTGTATCCATTACTTCTGATCCCTTTCAAAACCATAGTGCTTTGTAATTTTTTAATGCTATTTTTCTAATTTTACCTTAGCACTACCAGTCATTGACTAGCACCTCTTATTGACGGATTAAACGATTTTAAATGGCGTGGGGAGATAATCATACTTTTTGTTCTCCATTAAAAGTATCTTAAGCATTTATTATATATTTTAGTATGTTGTATTTAGCTTAATACATTATTTAAAATCATTTTTAAATAATTGCTTGAGAAAACGAGTCATGAAAAATTGTATTTTTCTGAGAATAATAGTTTTTCAAACACTTTGTATTTTAAACTAACAGTGGTGTCGGTCTAGCAACATGGAATATCTTTTGAATAGTCTCAATTTTCAACTGTTTGCGGGCCGTGGTAGATGCCCATGTGATCTTTTACAACATCTGACATAGCAAAGGTACAGAAACTTGTCTTTCACCCCGAGAAATAAACTAACTCCCTTTACTCACTAATCCTTTTTTTAAAGTCTTTATTTAATTTGTTACAATATTGCTTCTTCTTTTTTTTTTTTTTTTATGTTTTGGTGTTTTGGCCGCGAGGCACATGGGACCCTAGCTCCCCGACCAGGGATCAAACCTGCACCCCCCCACATTGGAAAGCAAAGTCTTAACCACTGGACCGTAAGGGAAGTCCCTAATCCCTTTTTTAAACTATAAGATTATGTTTCCTTTTTCTTTGTTTCTGTAAAATGTGGACTACAGCATTAGTAGTTTTTAACATCATTCAGGTATCAAAATTATATTATTTTACGTAATTAAAGCTATTTTTTCCTTCTGATATGGAGTTTACAGATGGGTAGGTGGGAAAAAACATAATTTTTGAAACTTGAGTATTTACCCAGATTACTTAATCAGCACTTTGCTGCCTGGTTTGACAATTGAAGTTGACCACGAATTTGCATCTTGGAAGCAAGAAAACTACAATTTTCTGGAAACTTAATTAAAAATATATAGATTTTTGCCTGCACTGTAGAAATATTTTAGGGGTTGAAATTTCCTAATTAAGAATTAACCTGCTTCAACAGATGTTTCCCTTTTGACCAATTTCACTCTTTGTTTAATAATGAGAAAAACTAGCAGTTCTTCTTGCCTTCTTTCCATCAATATTTAAATGAGGAAAACCATCCAAAGTTCTGAGGCAAAAGCAGGCACAGCTACATAGAATGCTTTAGTTGCAAAACCAACAGAGATATTCAGAAACCTTAACAAAATTATTTCTTTAGAAATAACCCCAGAGGTACCACCACTTATACTAGAAAATGATGTTCATCGTTTAATAAGGGCCACTATTCCGTGTGCCCTACATGTATTAACACAATTATCACAACCACTCCTGTGAGATTGGTGTTGTTATTATTCCTGTTGTACTGATTAGGATACTGAAATAAAAAAAGTAAGTAAGTTTCTCAGCATCACACATTTACTAATGGTGGCAGTAGAGTCCATAGTAGCTTGGTAATAGATTTTTAAAAAATTAAAACAAATCCAATTCAAGACTATTTTTTTAAAATTCCACTTATATTTTCTTCATTAGGTATTCAAATTACAAAATATGTGCTTATGGATACAAATCAGATAGCACAGAAATGTACAAAGAAAACAATTCTGCCACGTCCCCTTTCTGAACCTACTCTCCTGACAGTAGAGAATATCTCTCTGCATTTTTCTTCATGCTTAAGCAACAGACACGTGCACTCTCCCACATGCGTGCATGTTTTTAAACAAACATAAAAACCTCCAAACATTACTTTGAAATTTGCTATTTCACCAAGTTACACGTCACGGTAGAGTCATGCTTCATGCCACTAGAGTTACAGCTCAGCTTTACGATGGTGCATAATATTTCGTGGGATGAATGAACCATAATTTATTCATGTTATGAGGGATATTCAGATAAATGAATGATCAATTGCCTAAGTGTTTGAAGTAGACACCTGACAGAAAGAGTGAGATGAGCCAGGTGCTTTAACCAAAGGTAGGGTTTGATTATGAGAACATTTTTCATAATACTGCAAGTTCTTAGCGATTACTTGATCAAAACTATGCCTGGCTATATCCCAAGTCCACACTTCTTAAAATGCTCCCCATTGCCTTAAAGACTATAATTGATCTCATTATCTTTGTCTCTATGTAGTATCTTAGTTTAGATTCTTTGAAGCAAACCAGAAGGACTTAGGACATGGGAAAATTGAAATGTCTATACCTGTTAAATTTTTGCTGATGGGAAAAGTAAAAACACTAATTCATTGCAGTTCTAAATTTTGGTTTGAAAAGAAAAAAAAGCAATCAATCAAAACAATAAAGAAGGATAGGCAGCTCTGAAATAAACACATTGCCTGGGATATTCTCCATAAGAATATGCTTTCCATGGCCGACTGAACAGCAAGCAGTACACTGTATACAACAACCCTTTAAGGTCCTTGTCTCCTGTGGCGCCAGTATTTCTTGTAGAATGAAATAGGCATCTTTAAGCCACCTGAGTACCTCTTGAGCATAGGAGAGTTATTCCTTAAATACTTTTATGTCTCCATTTTATAGAGCCCTGAAAGAGATTTTTCTTTCCTCTTTGAGTTTGAAAACAAAGCAAATCTTCTACAATGATTAGTACTTCCTTTTTGTGCCTCAGAAAAATAATTCCTCATTTCTTATTTCTCAAGAACAAGCAGCTCATCAAGTTATCTGTTTGACTTTTCCTGCTTCTGGAACTGAAGCAAGTTTGCTTATCTAGCAGTATTCTGTAAAGCAGCAAAGAGTGACATTCAGTACCATCCCCATCATAAATTGGGGAACAAGAGAGACTATAGCACACTCTTTGTGCTCCTGTGGAACCCATCAAAGCTAGAGATGTGGAGCCTGACTCAATTCACATCTTAAATGTCTGAAAGAAATTTTGCATTGTGTTTATTTGCTCAGGGTTTAGTGCAAAAAATACATATATGCCCTTGAGGTGATGACAGGAACGCAGTCATCTGAGAATGGGAGTTTTCACGTTGACACTCTGAGCGTTCTGTCCAGGACCATCTGGAATCTAGGGCTACATCTGAGTGCATGATACTGGAAATCTTACAAGTACTTACACTGGCTCTAATATATATATCATTCACACACATGAATTCTACCCACTTAGAAACAAAAACTTATCCAGAAACTGCATCATGGTAGTTGTTCTTTAAATATACACTATTCAGAATAAAGGATTTGTTCTTATAATTTTGACCTTTTGAGAAATTATGTGTATAGTTATTCCCTTCAAAGCCAGTTCAGTTTCAAAGCAATTTATATGATTGTTTTTATTTCAGAATAATAGGAATTTTTTCTTTTTGTTTTTTACATATTGGTTTTGATGATGATGACGTATGCTGGTTGGAATAGTAATGATTTAAAAATAGCACAAAGAGACAAAGCTTTATATACTATAAAATTTTAATTGTTTTCCAGAAGTGCTCATATCTGTTGAGACTAGAAATAAAAATTTTAAATATTGTACATATATCTGTAATTTAGTTCAACATACATTTCTTTAGCTTTTATTTTTTGCAAGGCATTTGACTTTTTGTTATAAGAAGATTCAAAAATGAATAAAACGCAATTCTAGCTCTCCAGATTTTCCTGGTTAGTGGGTGAAACTCAGAGTTAAATGTGTAAATATTAATATGGTATAACATCAGGAAGGCTGCTATGTGCTCAAACAGTGGGGCGTTAAAAACACGAGGTTGGGGCTTCCCTGGTGGCGCAGTGGTTGAGAGTCCGCCTGCCGATGCAGGGGACACGGGTTCGTGCCCCGGTCCGGGAAGATCCCACATGCCGCGGAGCGGCTGGGTCCGTGAGCCATGGCCACTGAGCCTGCGCGTCCGGAGCCTGTGCTCCGTAACGGGAGAGGCCACAACAGTGAAAGGCCCGCGTACCGCAAAAAAAAAACAAAAAAAAAAACCAAAAAAAAACCCACGAGGCCATGAGATGATTTCGGGAAAGAGAGCATACTTGACTGAATGCCCACTGTGTACTCATTTCGGGGTCCCAGAGTCTGGCAAATATTTCAAAATGTTTCATGTGTAAAAAACAAACCAAAGTCCTGCTCCTTACTCCATCTGCATTTGGTTTCTTTCTAGTAGGGTCATGTGTGTAATGAAAAACACAGGAAAAGGATGTGGCTTATTCTTCAATGGTAATTTTAAAATGGTAGAAGATGGGTGCTGAACCCCACTGATATTCAAAAGAAGCGTGATATTAGTTGAATTTTTTATTCTCTTGCGGCTTCTTAAATTTTTGAAATGCATGTAAATATGAACTTAAAGACAGCAGTGTTTTAAATCTACTCTATAAACATGACAGCAAACCAAAATGTTGATGTTAAATTAACTATTCATTTATATACATGTTTATATATTATTTATAGTTACTGTGTATATATATTTAAATATACTATGCTCATAAATATAAAAGAGAAACTTTTAATTCATCGGAAAATTTTTCCACATTTTGTTATCTTTACAGAAAAGAATATTTAGGCCACTCAGTATCTATAGACACCTTTTCTTTCTATTACATCCAAGTACATCATGGAATAATTCTGAAAACACTGCCATGCCTCTACTTGATATTGGACTTGTTCTTTTAAATTGGTCAACAATTTACTGCTCATGGCATTTCACTTTTTGAGAAGCATTTTAAATTAATTGCCTACTTTAATGGGGACATATTAGCAATCTCTTCCCTTGCTTTTTATTGTTTATTTTGAAACTTAATGAAAACCCTTTTTGGGCTTGTTTTTATGTGTAATCCAGTTTAGAGTGATAAAAATTTTGAAGGCCTGTTTAAATAACATAAACTGAAATATAGGTAATCCTTTAGTGAGTCTACAGTGCTCTAGGGTTAAATTGAAACCTTTTAATGTGATGTAAAGCCCCCTGGGTTACATGCACCCTAATCTCTCCCTCCTGTCCATAGCCATACCCATATACTGAAAATTGCTTCAAATGTGTTTTTCTCTTTCTCAGCTCTGTGTTTTTGCACAGGCTTACCTCTGCCCAGAATGCCCTTTCTTGGACTGTCCACTTTGTGGCTTTTTAGTACTTCTTCAAGTGTCTGGTAAATGTGACTCCCCCTTGGAGGTCCTTCCCATCTCCAGGCAGTGTTGCAGTGCTGTTCAGTTTGAGCTGTCCCAGGCCGAGTTTGCCCTTCTATCGCTGCACGGAATCACATTGGTATAATCACCTCATCTTTCCGTCTCTCTCTCCCATTCACCTAGGAAGACTCAATTCTTCTTTGTATTCCCAGGGCTCAGCACGGTACCTTGCCCTCCGTGTTGGGTGATCTAAGGCTACAGTGTATGCACCATTTTGAAAGTGATCATCTTTTTGATGATCAAACAGCTCTCAGATGCTATACTGTTCTTCCATCTATGTGAAGGCATTTTAAATTGAGTGCTGATTTTCTTTGATTATGAACCATGAGCAGTGGGAATCATGTTGTTTAAATCCTCTTCTTTCTTAGTCCAGTCTTTCATTCAGGCCCTCATCATATCTCATACAAACGATTTCAGGATCTTCCTAACTAGTCTTCCCTACCATCAGTCCCCTTCTCTGTCATCCAGCCTATATATCATTGCGAGAGCTAACTTCCTGAAAACATATCTGATCCTTCCTGTTCTTAAAACCCCCTGGGCACACCCTATCATAATACATAATCTAGGTCCAGCATCTAAGACTGTAGCCTGGCAACAGTATGAGATCTGGGACACATTGTGTTTTGTTCAACATTATACCCCAGCACCTAGCACAGTGATTGGCATGTCTTACAATGCATGTGCTATCTTAGGATAACCTATGACATCAAATCTAAGACGTCAGTGATCACAAAACACAACGTTATTTTATGTACCACTAAGGGAAAAGAAATCTGCAAATTCTAGTGTGGCACAACTGTTCCTTTCTTATATGCTTTTGAATTTTTATTTTATTCTTCCTGAAAGACATTTGAGACTTCTTCAGGTAAAAGCAGGTTTTTATTATTTATCACTCTGGTGCATAAATAAAAAGCAAAATATAAGCAAAATAAATGGGCTAAGTTTATTCTTACAACTTTGCAATGAAAGCCTGACGTTTCTGCATCTCTTTCCTCCTCAGAGTCATTGACATTTGTGTTCTGTTCCACATAATATCGTTCTCTGTTTCATCAAGAGTATTAGTGATGAAGCATGTCTTGGAAGAGTTATTCTATTCCACCCACTTTGCGAGTTCTTATGTGCATTCATAGGTAGTCATAACTTCCAGCTGTCCAGCTACATCCTGATTTCAGAGGTGTTAAAAGGTTAAAACGGTAAGGTACGTCTCAGAATTGATGAACAAAGTGAATTATGCATGGGCTGAATGCATGCTATTATTATAATGCTCCCAACCTACCCTTTCAGTTTCCTCTCCCCACATTTCAATCCCACACACTATTTCTCTGAACTGAGAGACTTTGTGAATGGGAGGAGATCCTTTTGCAACTCTGTGTTATTGCGTTCATTCCTATTCACTCAGCATGAAATTGACTTCTCTTCTCTGTTCTCAAACTCAGACTAGCTCTTCATGATCCAATTTAAATGCCATCTCCAAGCCTACCTTCCTCACTACCCCAGACAGACTTTGTTTCTGCCTCTCCAATACCTTCTGAGCATTTTGTATACACTAATTTGAACACTTCTCACATTTTTTTCTGATGACATGGTTAAGGATAAAGACCAAACATGTGGTATTTTTCTTTGTCCTCTTGCTGTTGGCACACAGTTATTTTTTCAATGAAACTTGAATAAATATAGTTTGGTATATCTCATTCCTTTATTTGACTGTGGAATGGTATGAAGTGAGAGAACGTTTTTCCAAAGTTGCCCTGGGAGGACTTGTGATACCAATGCTCTTATATGACTGGTATTTTTGGTCCAGTATTTTGCTTTAGATAGAATATCTAAATTCTGCATTGGTCAAGACCTACATTTTACAAAATAAACAAAAGCTCACTAATCCAATATTTGTGTACATTTCATCAGCATTGTACAACCTATTTGTTAAACATCATTTATACATTCACAATTTTTATACTACAATTAACCAGAGATCAGAGTCTGAAAAAGACAACTAGAAACAATTTTAGAAACTTTAAGAGCAAATTTAAATTCTCAGTTAAAACGTTGTATATTGATTAAAAAAAAACATTAGCCAAGGTTCAATGCCTGTTCTTTAAAAGTATCTCCTCATTTCATTAACAAGTGTCAAAACAAAGAGTGTATGTCCAAATCCCTATGCTAGCCATGAGTCATTCTACAATATATATATAGATGTTAACGTGACTCAAAGAGATACTGACAAAGGAACAGGTGATGATCTTCTGGAACAGTGTTACTGAAAATATTGTCTGTTCCAGCCTGCATCAGTCACATACTGGATAGAAATGCAGTAGGGGGCCTCAGCTTCTGATTCCCTAGATTCTGGGTAATTTTTATAGGCACAGAAGCTTGAGAATATGTGATTTTAGATTCTGATCCATTGAATCTGATACCACAGAAGATATATTTAGTGTTTTCCTGGTAATCCTAGACTAATTCCCAAATTCCAATAGGGACTTTTTCTTCTGGACTGTACAAGTCAGCACTCTTAGGTTCCATAATTCAAAAACTTAGAAAAATATTTTCTAGAATATTTTCATCATCAGCCTTTCACTATGAAATGCTGTAAACATAATGCCATTTCACTTCACTCTATATACATGGGGAGTTAGTAACTCACTGTGAATACAGATGGAAGAAAGAACTAAAAAAGATCATTTTGTACTGTATGCTTTCGAGAGGAAATGATCTGCGATATAGAATTAAACAGAAAGCTTTTAAAACAATTCTGAATCACTGCACACACGTAGAAAGAGATCTGAGTCATCATAGGTCACCCAGAGGATGGAGCCTAACTGGGAATAGAATGTACTTGTTGTCCTCCATACCTTACCTACTTCCTCCTTGCTCTGATGATTCTTTTTTTTTTTTTAACATCTTTATTGGAGTATATATAATTGCTTTACAATGGTGTGTTAGTTTCTGCTTTATAACAAAGTGAATCAGTTATACATATACATATGTTCCCATATCTCTTCCCTCTTGCGTCTCCCTCCCTCCCACCCTCCCTATCCCACCCCTCTAGGTGGTCACAAAGCACCGAGCTGATCTCCCTGTGCTATGTGGCTGCTTCCCACTAGCTATCTATTCTACATTTGGTAGTGTATATATGTCCATGCCACTCTCTTACTTCGTCCCAGCTTAGCCTTCCCCCTCCCCATATCCTCAAGTCCATTCTCTAGTAGGTCTGTGTCTTTATTCCCGTCTTACCCCTAGGTTCATCAGTACCAATTTCTTTTTTAGATTCCATATATATGTGTTAGCATATGGTATTTGTTTTTCTCTTTCTGACTCACTTCACTCTGTATGACCGACTCTAGGTCCATCCACCTCATTAGAAATAGCTCAATTTCGTTTCTTTTTATGGCTGAGTAATATTCCATTGTATATATGTGCCACATCTTCTTTATCCTCTGATGATTCTTAATCTAGTCATGCGTCATACGATCATGCTCCTGTGAAACAATGTGAACAGCTTTTCATTAAGGATTTTCTGGCTTCTTCTAGTATATTCAAGAGAAGCAAAATAAGCATTACTTACTAAAAAAAAAAAAAAGACATTGGGTTATTTACACAATAGGAACTTGAAAAACTAAATACTTGAATTTGAACACATCCAGCACTATTGTCTGACTTTATGTCTATTGATAGGATAATTATGTTGGAGATGGTTTTATAGCATCACATTGTAGTTTGGAGGAAAGAGACAAATTGAATCCATCTCGATGCGGTATTGTGAGGTTTTTTTCCTCCTCATTACAATTTCACCTGCGTTTTTTCCCTCCACACCACAATTTCACCTGCATTCTTCTTTGCATTTACATCTGTATCCATCATAAACTCCATAACAATAATTTAGTCAGCGTTTGATTACCTCTGGAGCCTACTTAACCCCTCTGCCCAGCCGCTCCTTTACTTGTATTCTTAGCAGAGTCCCATGTCAACCAGGGATGGCAGATAAATGGAGACTCAAGGATCCGAGAGACCACAGAAATAAATGTTGTGAGTGTGTGTGTGTGTGTGTTCTTCCTGTAAATTGCAGTTATATGTATTGTAAGCATTTTATATAAAAATGCATCTTTAAATTGACCCCTAATTAAGTGGCTAAGACAACTCACTGGGTATCATTGTTATATTTTAGGCAGTTCCCATCTAAATTTTCAGTCTTTCTCCACCTCTGAAGCTAGGATTTACTCATTTCACATCTACTTACTGATTACACACATGTCCTAAATCCCTCCGGTGTGCCAGGCACGGTGCTTGGCAGTGGGACTCAGGCGAGCAAGATACTTACTTCCAACCAGCTTGCTTTTCTACGGCTATAGCTTGGGCTTCTGGCAGCACTTGTTAGGAATAATTGTCTCTCTTCCTGTTCCGATCTATAATAAATGAACCACTTTCTGACCTATACAGGAGCCTTTCACTAGGGAGAAGGTGGGTCAATATCTTGAAAAGCCCAGGACCTAGCATATCTGCTGTTCATTTAGCTTAATATGTCTGTAATGACATGGCCTCATTAATACATGCCAGGTTTTCCCTGTTGCAGCAGTTGCCACCATGTGTCCTTCTTACTTCACTAAAACAATCTTTTAATTTAACAAAAGACAATCTTTGTGATATACTGAAGCCTGTCAGAGAAATGATGTCATTGTTAACCGTCATTATTCACCCAGTGTCACAAGCCAGCTGGGCTGCATGAGCTGAAGTCAGGAGGGGACGGAGCATTCGGAGGTGTCTCTTTTCCTCTAGCTGTAGAGCTAGCTGACTGTCAGCTCACCACAGACATTCACTCATTTATTCATTCATTCCTTTTAAAATAAATGGCATGTTGAGTGCTTGCTTGTGGCAGGCATAGTTCTGGGTACAAGAGATGCAGTGGTTGATGAGGCAGAGATGGTCCCAGCCTTGTGGATTCCAGTCTGTCACTTGCAGCTTACTTTAAATTTACTTTTGACACCAGTGCTCTAAATCAGTGCCTTCACAAGTTGACAGTAATCCAGAGAATCACTGAGAATCTCTTTACACCTGGAAATATCACCAAGAATCTCTCTACACCTGGAAATATTTGCAAAGACTTTCAGTACACTCTCTGAGGCTTGCCCTGTCCTTCAAGGGCTGCCACTGTCAGTTTCCAAGTGCAGAATTAAATGCCATCATCATCTTTCTATGTATAAGAAATGTGACTTGCAATACCCTGTGAATGCTTCCAGTTATCTTGGAATTGCATGGAAGGCAGCATGGGGGAATTTGGGTTGTTTCTTACATGCCATTTCCTGGCATTTTGAAAACATTTGTACCAAGTCAAGTGATAGGGCCACGCACCGCCTTGTTTTGAGAAGCATTTCTAGTGGTAGCTAAAGGGCTTTAAAGCAGTCTCTAAAAGTAATCTAATCTCTGTGCCTCATGCCTGGGCCAAATCAGGTCTACTGCTGGTGAAACAATTTGTGTAATCATCATCATTTTATAAAAGTAAGTTAATAAGCAGGTACTGTGCTGGGATGTTTGGAATATGTTCCCGTTAATATGTCTTATTAAGGAAAAGACTTTCTGTGAGGCAGAATCTCCCTATACTCAGAATGTGCCAACCATGAACACTTGCCTAAGACAGCTGATTAGCAGATGAACCAAAATTATCCCCAAAGAAATTCAGATCGTTCCCAGGTACAGGTGTATGATATTTGTACTGGGCAGATATAGTCAGAAAGGCTAACCCCCCTCCCCTTGTCTTTCAGGGCTGTGATTTTAGACTGCCCCTGGGCTGTCACTTCTTGCCTCTTTTGAATTTATGCCCTCCTCCCATACACACTATGGCCAGGATTGTTGTACAGACATAAACTAAAGTTTTAACCATGGAGCCACCAACAGTCTTGCAAAGAATATGCCACTAACTCTGATTAAACATCTTTTATTATTCCACATTGTCTGAGGCTCAGCCTGTCTAAACTCTGTCCCTACCAAGGAACCACCAAAAAGTAACTGAGATATCTTGTTGATATTTACTCTGCAAATAAAATATCTGAGAGTGACATCAAATCATTGAGCATATTAAATGTATGTGTGTATATAGTCGTGACCTTGGGAAAAATATTTAACTGTTTTCTTTACTGTTTCTTCTGTGAAAAAGGAAGAGGATCCATAGTGTTCCTAGTTTTATAGAAGTCTATTTAGGTGCCTCTACCATTACTGATGAGCAAACAATTATTATAGTCATTTCTAAACTGTAAATTTAGAAACGTGAAAAAGAAGAGTATAAATTATCTTTAATGGGGCATTGAGGAATTTTACTTAAAGCATGTTATTATCATAACGTCTTAAAAGGAATTCTACTTAAAAACAAGTTATTTCTCCAGAACTTATTAACAATAATCTATAACAATAATAAAATCAGTAATAAATCCTAAGGAAAAATATGGCAGGGCACAGTTAAAAAGATTTTCTCAGTTATCCAAGAGCAAACTTAGCATTGTATAGATGAACTCCACTAGTAATCCTGTTACTGAACCAACCTGGGATGCACTCGCGCCAGTGTGCAGTAACGCCAATCTACTGACACCGGGTTATGGTGAGGGAAAGTGCAATGTTTATTGCAGGGCACCAAGCAAGGAGTTCAAGATGCTTAGTGCTCATAAATCTGGAACTCCCTGATGGGGTTTAGCAAAACATTTTTAAAGGAAAGGTGAGGGAAGGGCATCCCAGGGTACATGATCAGCTCGTGGACAGTTCTCTGACTGGTTGTAGATGAGGTACAGGATGGTGTCACAGGGGTTAACATTATCAATCCTTAGGTGCCAGTAGTTCTGTGGGCTGGTGAGCTCATGATCATCAAGTAGTTAATTTCTTCCGTTTGGTGGTCGTTTTAGCATCTGTAAAACAACTCAGGGGCTTCCCTGGTGGCGCAGTGGTTGAGAATCCGTCTGCCGATGCAGGGGACACGGGTTCGTGCCCCGGTCTGGGAAGATCCCACATGCCGCGGAGCGGCTAGGCCCGTGAGCCATGGCCGCTGAGCCTGTGCTCCGCAACGGGAGAGGCCACAACAGTGAGAGGCCCGCGTACCGGAAAAAAAAAAAAAAAAAACAACTCAGGAAATGTGCATCAGATACTATCATCTAGGTACTTCAGAGAGGAGTTAAAGCAGAGGATACGGGGGAGGGGTCTGTCACAGGAAGGCCCCATAGCATCCTGCTGGGCTACAATCCCCAAGTGTATCTTGATTTACTCTTTTAAGGCACTTCTCCCAGAGAAGGATTCTGAAGTCATAGATCCATACTCAACATTCATTTCAGTGATCTCTTAGCAATGCCTGCCATGGACAAGGGAACAGAAATTGTAGCATGTGTGACCTGTAACATATATGTAGGTTATGTGACAATCCTATAAATTCCTACTACACTTATAATTAGTACCAGATTATGGAATGTTAATTTTACTTGAATTAGTCCATATACTTTTAAAATTAGATAAATCCAACTGGACTATAAATTGATTGAGAAAAGTTCCCATATGTTATACCACTTTATTTTTTTCTGTAGATGCTGTTCAGATTTGGGGTACACAGTAATTACTCAAACATGTATTGACTTGGTAAAACAATGCAGTCGAATGACATTCAAGTTTACCTCCATAGGCTTGTATAAAATCTCACAGAGAAATGCAGTATTTGGGGCCTATGTGTATAGATTTATATTAAAATGTTTATATGTATTTATATATATACATATGTAATTGTATAATATACTGTATATTAATATATTACATATTTATTACATGTAAAATGAGATACCAATTTAATACGTAAGTATATTAAATTAATATAAGATATGTATTAGTTATATATTTTATATTATATTTACTTAAGACACAAAGAAGAGTTAAACAAGCAGAATGTTTAGCCTGAAGGAAAAAACAATAGGGGGCCATTAATAGCCAAGCACATATGTTTAAAAATCTGTTTATCCAAGAATGGTTAGCTTTGTCCTAAGTGTCCTTAACGGTAAGCTAGGGCCAGTGGTTTGAGATTATGTGAACAGATTTTAGTAAGGAAAAATTGTCCCAAATCGAGATCTGGCGAAGGTAAGAGTCATCCCCTTTGGGAAATGATGAGTTCCCTTCACTAGATGTATTGACGTATAAAGTAGGAATTTTAGAGGGGCGTCAAGCTTTGGGTGTATGGTTCAAATAGGTGACTTTCACAGTTATTTTAAACCCAAAAATATAGACTTCTTGCTGATTCTAAGTTTCCTTATTTGTAAATAATAATACCTGCCTTTCCCCTCACAGGTTATTGTGCAGAGGAGAATAGATGACACAGCTGACCCTTGAACAGTTTGAACTGCATGGGTCCACTTATGTGCAGATTTTTTTTCCATAAATATAGCACCTGTGTCTTCATTTTACAGATCTTTAAGTGTAAGGGAAAAGTCTGTGTTTGATTAGAGATCACAATACATGGAATCAGAACTAGGGTTTTGAGGCCTGATTCTATACAAACTGTCTCAGCTTCCTGCCCTTGGGTGAATGATTTATCGGTTGCTTTGTTTTTGAGGCAGAGATAGCAGAACACAGATTTTCAACTGTGGGTGTGTGGGGGGGGTAGATCGGCACCCTTAACCCTTGCCCTAAACTCTCGCATTGTTCAAGGGTCAACCATATATGCAAAGTGTTGCAAAAAATATAAAGAATAAGTAATTCTGTTGCGTGAAAGGAAGTTACTCATTAATGAGTATGAATCAGATCTGACTAATACCACAGTTATTCATTAGCATCTGTAAGAAACATCCAAATTAAAACACCTAAAGATAATACATGAACTTGTAATTTTCAGACTTATGTTTAGAGAAAGGTGTACTGACTCACTTTACAGGGACTTGGATAAAGATGGATTTATTTCCCTTTCACATTAATTTTTAGTTGTATTAATGTATTATTTTTCTATTATATAGAAGATCTTGGGTGATCTTACCGACAGGTTTTTGTCTGTTGGTTAGTCTATTGGACTATTTTGTGTGTCTCAAAGAAGTTTTGGAAAAGGATAATAATCTGTTCCAGAAAAGTATACCTCTGCGAATAATTTAGCCGAATTAAAATCATTTCAGAGAAATGAATTTAGATTTCTCAGCTTTATGTATTCACATTCCTACAGTAGTCTTTATTAACCTTTAAAGGACACAAGGTTTGTCTGATTGTTATGCTTTAGGCAGCATGTAAAGGCGTAAGTAGGGTATTGTGTTGAACTTCTTAATCGCTATTTCTGCATTGAATGTGCTAGTTTGTTTTTCCACCTCTGTTCCAATCACTATCCATTCACAGACTCTTCAGTTCCTGTGGGGAGCTTTGGGAGAACACATTGCTTCTCTGAATAAATAGCAAATGCAATCCAAAACCTTGGATAAACTATTTAAAAGTATAATAAGAGCCCATGAACTAGGTTTTCATGAGATTGAGAAACGCATAATGGAAGGCGAGGGAGTCTCGCTCTGCTTAGAGAGGTGGCATAGAGGTTGAGAACATAGCAAGGCTGTCAGCCTGCCTTGGTTGAACTAGGATTCAAATCCTAGTTCAGCCATTTCTGAGCTGTGTGACTTTGTTAAATTACCTAACTTTTGCTTGTCTCAACTAGCCTATCAGGGAATCAGGGATTATAAGAGCACCAGCGTCATTGTATTATTCATATAAAGTACTTAGGGCAATACTGGCATATAGTAAGAGCTCAATAAATGCTTATAGCTATACTTTAGAGTCCTGGATTAGACCAGGAAAACCTAAGCTCTAAGCCTGAGTCATCTGGGTAGCATATAGTCGGTTATTGCTCATAGCAATATCAGTTTCTTCATCGATATATAATGTAATTGATTTTATTCAAAACCACAGGTGCTACTGCATTGTAGAATGTAATTTCAGGGCCTCACCTATTTATCATCACACTTAAGTGAACCTATCTATCTTTTTTTCTGTTATTTATGTGTTTATTACATTTTAACGTAATATTTTCTAAAACTCCCTGATTGTACTCTCATTGTTTGTTTGATTGTAGCCTATTGAGATGAACCTAGAATCTTCAGAGAAAAGTACTGTCTTCCACAAATGTTTCCTCTGGAATGATAATAGCACTTGATATTTTACAGAACATTTTCAAGCACAGTGTTGCACTAATCCTTAAAACATCTTGTGATGTAGGTATTTTTATTCTTATTTTGTGACGAGAAAACTGATAGCAAAGTTAATGGAGTAAAATTAAGCTAAGTTGTTTATTCAAGTTGTTTATTTCTAGACCACACAAATTAATAGATTATATATGTGCCTTTGTGGGAAGAGAGGAGGCTTGTCCCCCGTGCAGTGTTTTGTACAAAAAAGAATGCAGAAGGGCTTCCTTCCCTGGTGGCGCAGTGGTTGAGAGTCCGCCTGCTGATGCAGGGGACACGGGTTCGTGCCCCGGTCCGGGAAGATCCCACATGCCGCGGAGCGGCTGGGCCCGTGAGCCATGGCCGCTGAGCCTGCGCGTCCGGAGCCTGTGCTCTGCAACGGGAGAGGCCACAGGAGTGAGAGGCCCACGTACCGCAAAAAAAAAAAAAAAAAAAAATGCAAAAGTTGAAAAACTAAAAAAAAAGACATAAAGAAGGAATCATTCATTACTTGACTTCTATTATTCCTTTTTTCTCTTCTTCATAGAGTGGAGGAAGTTTTTTTTTCTCTTGGCCACACTGAACTGCTTGTGGGATCTTAGTTCCCTGACCGGGGACCTCAGCAGTGAGAGCGTTGAGTCTTAACCACTGGACCGCCAGGGAATTCCCGAGAGGAGGAACTTTTGATATGGCAAATGTCAGCCTGCTGCTGCCACCCTTAGATGTCCCCAGGTTCCTTGACATTAGCACAGTGTAAGTGTCAGTGAGAGAGACTCTTAGCAGTGCATCTATCGGCCTTTTTTGATGTTGACTTCATAGTTGATAAATGGCAGGTCTCATTTATCCTGCAGCTGGAAGAAATCTCCTTATGTTATTTTTTATTAATTTATTTATTCAACAAATATTTGTAGGACACCTAGGATATGTCAGGCAGGGAGGTGCCTCTTTATACAGTAACCATGGATAGATTGTCATCTCTTATCTGGTTCCCTTTTCTGCATCACTGAACATGGGCTTGTTCTTTGTTGTCATGACATCTACACTCATTTATTCATTCAATGAGTATTTATTGAGTAGCTACTATAAAGGCACTAGGGATAAAGTAGTAGAGAAAAAGTTTAAAAGTCATTGCCCTCATGAAGCCCACATTGAAAGGAGGGGGCAGACAGAAAAGCAGGATACTTGAATGAAATATATAGTATGTTAAGTTTTTTTTCAGTATTAATGATAATAAGATAGAAAAGGGGATAGGGAATGTTGGGTGGGTGAAATTTTAGATGATTTGGGCATGGAAAGCCTCACTGTGAGGATAATTGTTGGATCAATACTGGAAAGAAGTGAGGGGGCCAGCTGTGGATGTCAGTGGAAGGAAAAATAAGTATAAGGCCTGCCTGAGGTGAGAGCATGCCCAGTGTGTTTGAAAAATATTGAAGAGGAAAATGCAGTTGAAATGAAGTCATCAAGGGAGTAGATGAGGGCAAGGGAGAGTAGTGGGAGATGAGGTCAGAAAGGCAAAAAGAGGCCAAACCATGTAGAGCCTTGTAGGTCATTGTGAGGACTTTGGCTTTAACTCTAAGTGAGATGGGAAGCCACAGGAGGGTACAGAGCAGATGAATGATGTGATCTGATTGACTTTTTTTTTTTTTGCGGTACGCGGGCCTCTCACCGTTGTGGCCTCTCCCGTCGGGGAGCACAGGCTCCGGACACGCAGGCTCAGCGGCCATGGCTCACGGACCCAGCCGCTCCGCAGCATGTGGGATCTTCCCGGACCGGGGCGCAAACCTGTGTCCCCTGCATCGGCAGGCGGACTCTCAACCACTGCACCACCACGGAAGCCCCTGAATGACGTTTTAACAGAATCACTTTGGCTGTTATGTTAAGAATAGACTAAGGCATAGCAGAGAGACCAGATGAGGGAATCTTGGCTTGGACCAGAGTAGTGGCGATGGGAGGATGAAAAGTGGTCAAACTATGGATATATTTTGAAAGTACCTCCTGCATAACTTGCCAATGGACCAGTTGTAGAATGTGAGAGAAAGAGAAGGATCAGGATGATATCAGAGTTTTTGACTTGAGCACCTAGAAGATTCGAGCTGTCATTAACAATTTGAGGAACATCATTACCTATCATTATTCTCTCTCCCATAGATTAAGAATAGAAAACTTCAACAACTTGAACATAGTGACAGGATACCATATAGTTATGGTAGTTGATTGTACTTTATCCAAGAGACAGTTTGGGGACTCGAGTTCTATTCTTGAATATTCCATAAACTAGCCCCGTGATGTAGGTTAAGCCACTTTAAGTCTCAAACTTACTTTATTCTTAAATGAGACTGAATCAGGCATCTCTAAGAAGCCTTCTCTAATGTCATTGTCTAAAAAATATTAATCAATTTCTCCACTGCCCTACTTTATACCTGTAAAAACTTCTGCTATTCTATGTGTTTATATTTTATATGTTGCCATATCTGTTGTCCTTACTAGAACACGTGCTCCTCAATTGAGAGAAAAACTGATATCTTACGAATTCTTATCTTATGAATAATTTTGATACTGCACTATAACAGTTTAGACACATAACTGCTTATTTTACATGTTTTTCTAATTTAATAAAAAGATGAACATTCATCATTTTTTCATGAAATTGAATCTTCAAAATATAAGCTTGGAATATATTATAGGAATAGGAAGGGAGCATTAATATTATTGGTTTGCAAAATTGAGCCACATTTTTGGGAGGGGGAGGGTGGCAAGGAAAAGGAACTTTTCTTTCAAAGACTATTATTTTAACCCAAATAATTTATTCAGCCATAGTATAATTTTTTTTTTTCTTTTGCAGTACGCAGGCCTCTCACTGCTGTGGCCTCTCCCATTGCGGAGCACAGGCTCTGGACGTGCAAGCCCAGCAGCCATGGCTCATGGGCCCAGCCGCTCCGCGGCATGTGGGATCTTCCCAGACCAGGGCACGAACCCGCGTCCCCTGCATCGGCAGGCGGACTCTCAACCACTGCGCCACCAGGGAAGCCCCATAGTATAATTTGATCATGTTCTTGATTATTCTTTGGAAGCTAAAACTTTAACTTAGAAATGACATGATTACCTTTCGATTTTGTTGCTTTCAATTCAGTTACTTTCATCCATATAAATTTCATTTATTAGATATAATTTACTTCCAATTCAATTTATATTTACTAATATTTTCCCCAAATGAAATACATTTCTGTACTAAATATAAAGGGGTAAATGTAGATACAGTAGAATAATGAAGAAGGGATGAAACCCTGCCACTGAGGAAGCCTACAGTTTGATTCAAATAATTTAGTTAGCCTTGGTGATTAAGCTACAGCCCACACTTACTGGATCACATTCTAGCTTGCTCCCGGTGCTGAAGATTCTTCAGGGGCCCACATGAATAAAGCAGACTACCAAGCTAGGGACTCTGATTTTAAAATAATGAGTGCTTTTTTATTTTAAAAATTTGCTCTAAAGGCAGTTCTGGGAGATAAATTCCAATAATAGCATATTATTATTTGAAGAAATAACAGCATGTAGGATATATATAAGCTACTTTGAAGGAGAAAATACTCTTTTTTTTTACTATTTTATTTTGAAATAATTTTAGACTTAGAGGAAAGCTGCAAAAATAGTGAGCAGATTCCCATATGCCCTTCACCCGGCTTCCCCTAATGTTAATTTCTTACATTATCATATTTTGATTTTTGAGACCTGAAAATGGGTATATATAGCATTCTATTAACTAATCTACAGACCCTATTAGAATTCTATCAGTTTTCCACTACTGTCCTTTTTCTGGCTTGGGATCCAATGCAGGATCCTTTGTTGTATTCCATTGTTATGTCCCGTCGTATCCCCAATCTGTGTCAGTCTTATCTGCCATGACCTTGTCACTTTTGAAGAGTAATGGTCAGTTATTTTGTAGAGTGTTTGAATGATGTTTCCTGATGTTTGGATTCAGGATATGCAGGAAAATACTCTGTTGAATATATAAGCCTAGGATGCATTTGTTCAAAAAGTGGTAATATGTCATATATAAACATAAATGATCTTAAAGGCTGTGTTTTGAACAGTCTTGGGCTGATACTTTTTCCCCAATTCAGATCTACTGAGGATTTCCCATTCACAAATAAAAGGGTGAATCAGTAACTCAAACAGAAAAATTCTGAAAATATGCAGTAAAAATATACTGTTAGATGCCCTGGAAAATGCAAAGAAATACAAGCCATAATCCTTTACCTCAAATACTATACAATCAGGTTAAGGTGGCAAGATATAGAGAGTTTGTTCACTATTTGATTGACTTTGTTCACTATTAAAATGTATATGCACAAAAGATTAAATAAAGAGCATATTAAAACAACATATTAAAGGAGGATTATGCTATCATTTAAGTCATTGACTCAATTGATTCTTTTTAATGACTTAAACAAAAAAATAACTTTATTGGCTTGTATAGGCTGAAAAGCCCATATCTCAGGATGTTCTGGATTCAAGGTTTTAAAAATATCATCAGGGCTTCCCTGGTGGCTCAGTGGTTGGGAGTCCGCCTACCGATGCGGGGGATGCGGGTTCGTGCCCCGGTCTGGGAGGATCCCACATGCCGCGGAGCAGCTGGGCCCATGAGCCATGGCTAATGAGCCTGCGCATCCGGAGCCTGTGCTCCGCAATGGGAGAGACCACAGCAGTGAGAGTCCGGTGTACCGCAAAAAAAAAAAAAATATATATATATATATATATCATCAATACTTCGTTCTTTTCCATCTCCTGTCAACTGTCTCTATCTTCTTGGTTTTTAGGGACAATGGAAAAGAAGAATCACTTTCTCAGAAACAATAGCATATATCTTCCCATATCTTGTTTGGTCTAAGTCACATGCACATTACTGAACCAATAGTTCTGGCTAAGGGAAAAACGATGGTAGGGTTGGCTTAGGCTTGGATCACAGAGCAGGTTTCACTGGAGGCACGTGACTAAGGGGGAGAAGGGTTGTTCCTCAGAGGGAAATATAGGAATGCGGTTACAGGAAGGAGGGTAAGTGAATGCTAAATGTAAAAAAAAAACCCAGATATTTACTATAACCCTCAAATTTGAATTGGTTTAATTTTAGAGGGTAAATGCTTCTCAACATATGAGACAGATTGATTGCTGTAGTAAAGAGTACTCCCATGCTTAGATCATGTAAGAGACTTACACAATTAAATTATATTAATTAAATCATCACTCCATGGTGATGTATCTTCTTTTCTTCTAAAGTTAATATCCACATTTGCCTGTCATCTAAATGTCAGTGTCCAGTGCTTATATTTCTCAGGAATTGCTCCTTGTTAAGCCAGAGTAATCAGTAGTCTCACTCCGTATGTTCTTCCGGTCTAGGCTGCACATGCCCAAATTTTTGGAGCTGTTCTTAACTTTGTACTCTGAGGTTTTTGTTTGTTTGTTTGTTTTTTCCTAGCAGTAAGCCATGTTAAAAATTGCCTAACCAGGCTAGGCAATGTGTTTTTCTGTGATTTTTTTTGTAGCACTACTCAAGTTATACATCACTGGTATGTCCTATGAAATCTGCTTTTTCACTCATTTTCAGTTGACTTTGTTATGAAATTGATTGACAGGGAAGGTTATAAAGATTCTGTTTATACCAACTGGAAGAAGAAAGAATACTCTGTCTCTGAATAGTTTAGTGTATTCTTGGTTGGAAGATCATGTTGGATAAAATGACCCCTCAGGTTTTCTTCCAGCCCTAAGGCAGGATGGAACTTAATGCCGCAGCACAAATAAGCTGCTGCCACAACTGGGCACCAGATAAATGCCTTTTGATGAAGGTGATTAAATAAAGGTCCTAATGGTAGTCATCACACAGTATCAGCCTTTCTCCCAGTGCCTTTGAAAACACCACTTGAAAAGACTATAAAAAAATATGCGTTCTGTTTAGGCAGCAAATGCTCTCATTAGGCATCTCAAGGTTTCTTGAGAAAAATAAAACACATGTTAGGGTTCTGAGTAATAGATAGTTAGGTTTAAAAGAAAACTAAATGTAACCTTTTGTAATGTAAAATAATAAACTGCTAAGATAACCATAAAGGCTTTCTTTTAACACAAAGTGTATGTCTTTCTGTTTTCTAGAGGGCTCTAAAAAGAGCCACATGCTATGACCACATATCTACAGGGGAAAAAACAGACACTTTAATAAAGTAGAAGTTAGCAGTGCTTAATTTCTAGTGGAAAGTGAAGAGATTAATAAAGAGGATTGTTTCTGTTCTTTAGGGGGTAAGCTTGAGTATTATAAAAAATTATTGCAATACTTTTAAAACAACTGCTTACCAAATTGTTTCTATACATTTAATATCTGGGGTCTCATCAGAGGGAGAAGTTTCAGTCTTGTCTATTCAATACTCTAAGAAAAATCAGACGAGAAGCCCCTGTTTTCTTTCATATTGACTGTGCCTTTCCTTGCCACTGACATGAGACTTACAGCTGCCAGTGGAAGGCAGAAAGGTTGTCCAATTTGAAAGCAAAACTTTGATTACTTATTTGTACTTTGCTATCATGAATTCAGTAAGAAATATATATGTATTTTATATTTCATGTGAATTTCAGACCAGTGTTCCCTTAGGACTGACGATGTTATGGACTACGTAATCTAGAGAATTTTTCTATTTACCAGGTAAAGTGGCACCCCCATGTGTCAGGAAATGATTGTTACCCAAAGTGTTCTTGGAAGGCGTAAGCTTTTCAACACCTGATTATGGACAGCAGCATACAATTTGATGCGTGGCTTTCAGACTAGGAAGGCTTATGGTAATCTAAAGAAGTGAATTTTTACAAGATCCTTATGTACCTTCTGCAAGGGTTGAGTGTGATTGAAGGAGCTCCTCATTTTTGCACTTATACTGTTATTTCACATAGCACACCATCCTTAATTTATTAAAAGTAAATAAATAAAAGGACGAGCCCCTAACCAAAATGTAATTAATTTAAAGTTATTTGAGTCCAAGTAAATTACTTTATTTATCTTTTGGTTGCGATTTTGTCTTTGTTGCTGTGCGTGGCCTTTCTCTAGTTGCGGTGAGCGGGGGCTACTCTTCGTTGTGGTGCATGGGCTTCTCATTGTGGTGGCTTGTCTTATTGTGGAGCAAGGGCTCTAGGAGCGCAGGCTTCAGTAGTTCTGGCATGTGGGCTCAGTAGTTGTGGTGCACAGGCTTAGTTGCTCCGCAGCATGTGGGATCTTCCTGGACTAGGGCTCGAACCCGTGTCTCCTGCATTGGCAGGCGGATTCTAAACCACTGCGCGACCAGGGGAATCCTGAGTAAATTACTTTTTACTGTGTTCTATACTTTAGGCCACCTCAAATCACCAAAAGTTGGTGCTTGGGGAAAAAAAAGTTAATTCACACTTGCAAAGCAGAATAAAAGGACAATACAAATAGCTCATAGTTGAATTCTTTCATGTCTGAACAGTAAGAAAATGCTTGACAGAAAGAGCACCTATTTAAAAAAAAGATGGGGGCTTCCCTGGTGGCGTAGTGATTGAGAGTCTGACTGCCGGTGCGGGGGATGAGGGTTCGAGCCCTGGTCTGGGGGGATCCCACATGCCGCGGAGCGACTGGGCCCGTGAACCACAACTACTGAGCCTGCGCGTCTGGAGCCTGTGCTCCGCAACAAGAGGGGCCACGATAGTGAGAGGCCCGCGCACCGCGATGAAGAGTGGCCCCTGCTTGCCAAAACTGGAGAAAGCCCTCGCACAGAAATGAAGATCCCAAATGAAGACCCTAGTCAAAAAATAAATAAATAAATTTTAAAAAAAGATGAAGTGCAGTAATTGGTTGAAAGAGACTCTTTGTTTAGAGATGAACACTGGACTTACTAAATCCAGAAAAAGAATAGTTTAGGATAAGGGTGGGTGTGATAGCATGAGAAGTTAGTCAGTCAGTGGTCCCTGGTGCCTTGGAGCTAGTTAATAGTTAAATTTAACATAATCTATGTGATTAATTCTAAAAAATAATTTGATTATAGGAGAGAGCTGTTATGTAATTTTTCCTACTATTTTTTGTTGTAAAACCATTGTAACTTTTATCAGTAAGAAAAATTTTTCTTTCAAGTGAGAGTTAAAGATTAGAATTGGTTTCTAAGAAAAGTTGAAGAATGTATGTGTTATGTATATGTGAGTGTGTGTATACTTCTAAAGTAAGAAATTAAATTCAACTGCATTTAAATAATATATGACAGTTTAAATTCCGTATCTAATTTCAGTCCTATACTTTTGATAATTCCTAGATATTCTTTATTGAGTACTATAGCAATTCAATACCCACCTCCTCAGAAGAGGAGAAAAAGGGTGACTTTTCTCTAGATTAATCACTTTTACAGCTCTATCCTAACTTAATATTACACTACCTTTAAATATATATATTATCAATAATTAGCTTTTTGGTCTAAATATTTAGTGTATGCTCTGAATAGTATTATATCAGTATCTATTTTATATTGTCTATTTCTCTAGGACTGTACTTGTTTAAATTATTTTTGTATATTGATACTAACCATATGCCAAGGACTTATGCATGCTACCATACCGCTATGCCTTATGGAATCAAAAATCAGAATCTTTCATTCACTTCCCATTGACGTTCTCTGCAATGTCTTATCTACCTAGTAAGTTTTTATTACCCTCTCCAGTATCACTTTAGATTTTCTCATCACGTTTTCTCAACTGCTAGTTGGAAGCAATTGCTTAAAGTAAATTCGCTTACAGGGCTGCCACATTACATAATTCCAGGGGGCACCATTGTCTCCCTGGGATTGTGTAGTGCACAGCCTGCGTGGCAGCCATTTACCGTCATTACCCAAACATAGAGGACTTCAATTTTGGATATTTATATTTAGTATTTAGAGCTGGCCAATTACTTTACATAAACTAGCTTTTGCGTAAAGATCCAGGATTTACTTGCATGACTCAGTTGCTGTAAATTTAATCAGTATTCACATTTGAATACAGAAAAAACCGTAGCTTTATAGTTATTCCTGGACTACAAGAAGCACTTGAGAATGTAAAGATTTGTACTCTAGAATTTAATCACAAAAGATTAAAGTTTCTAACTTGATTTAAAGAACAAACTTAAGAGACTTTACTGGGAATGTAAATAGTTTTGGTTTATTTACAGTGCAGTGTTTTCAGTTGGCTAGTTATGTAGGCGGAAGGTGTAGGAGTTGTGATAGTCAGTATTTTACAACAATTTTGCCACTTCTTGACTTCTCTATATTCTTAACAACTGTAGTAGCAATGCCTAAATTTCTGGAATGCTCTTCCCCCACAGTAGTTTCCAAAGAACTAAGTTTTGTTCATTAATTATCAAACACAATTGTTTATTGTGATAAACAATTGAGAAGGGATGGGAAGAAGATGAAGAAAAAGAGAAACCCTGAAAGGTCACCTTGACTTTGTTAGCATTACCCCCGATATGCAGAACCAGCCAGATATTTCGCTTCTCTGCGTTGTGTTATTTCTCAAATCATCTTGCTTGTAAAATTCAAACCTAGTATAGCTATTTCACTTTCTGCATTTTTTCTCAATTCCTTTTAGTAAAGTACTGATAGAAATAGGTTTTACATTAATTAGGCTTATGAAGAAATAATAACTTCTCTGAGTATTCTAATGCCTTTTTTCTTAAAATTCTATTTCTTTTGTCCTATTGATGCACTTTGGTGGGTGGACTGGATATTAGCTGATAATAAACTATAGAAATATTTCAGTCCCAGACGTTTTGAGTGATAGTATTGCTTAATTCCTCCCTGTGTTTCTTATTTCCTGATCTAGACAGTGAGTGTTGGGAATGAATGTGTGTACATGGTAAGCCCTCAGTAAACACTTGTGATGTAGCACAGTAATATGTGCTGCAGCACTGGAGGATGGACCTGGCCTTGTGTGTCTGCTCTGTCAGTCACTAGCTGTGTAAATTTTCATAGTCCCTTAACCTTTCTGAACCTTAGATTGCTCATAGGAATATAAAGTTCCTGCCTTGCCTATCTTACAAAAGGTTATGTGGATTAAATTATTTAATGTACATGAGCAAACTTAGACCAATACAGTGCCATATGAATTTAAGGAAGAGAGTGATTGAATACTTCTAACTGAATTAAGGCAACAGTTATTGTTCACAAGCTCCCTTGTTTCAGGTCACTGAGTGAAATAAATTGGTATCTCTGGGAATCTTACATAATCATCTCCATCAGTGTTAAGGCAGCTTACCAAGTAAATGAAGATAACGAGGCCATGGCTAGAACTAAGTAAGAATGTTGAGGTGGATGACAGTAGCCTCTCATTTCTTTGAAAATTTTTTATTGTGCTGATCCTAAGGCAAATGGTTTAGCAAAACATGGTTGGATCTTGGAGTCTTAAACACCTGGGCCATGTGTGACACACAGGATGAGTAATGGTTAAGACTGAACACTGAATGTTTTCTTGGAAGGCCCTATACTGACGTTATGTAACGGTTTTCTGCTACCTCCTTAATTCTACATGATAGATTAAACTAGGAGACTTTTAAAAAATTGCATTAAAGATTTCCAACAATAGGGAGAGGCTGGATACCAGAAACATAACCAGATACAGAAGGTTTAGAATATTGATCCTTGTATAAACATAAATAAAACTTTCTTAGGCAATATTGCATAGCTCTCCAATGAACTGTTTTGGTAGCTCTAGTAAGAATATATGACTGGCTTCTTTTGAAGTGAACTAGAAATTGAGGAAAAATAAGAAGTGTCTTTAGGCTAGAGAACCAGAAGAATAAATTCTTAAGAAGAGCCACGGGGGGAAAGAGTACATCCAAATAGCTTTTGAGAAAGGAAAGTATAAATCATTCTTACATGGAGCAACTCAATTTGCCACATTTTAACCTGTTTTATTTTATTTTGAAAAATATATCTTAAACATGCCCTTGATGGATTCATAGTATGATTTCTATTAAGTTAATATCTGTCTTCATGCTAATCTTATTCTGTGTCATCTTCCTTCTAATTGCCGTGCGTGTGAATTATGGGTAGGTTAAGTAATTAACTCTGTTTTTCCTGTATGCTTATGATGCTTTTAGGCTTCCATGAGTAGGATATACAGGATGAGAAATTTGAGGTACTGTTGTCAGAAAATTAGGGAGAGGATAATGGGGCAAGTAAAAATAACATGCACATAACATTCATGGGTGCCTTCATTCATTCATTAAACAAATGAATGTGTGAAATTTGATACAGACACCATACTGACTTACCTTTAAGTGAATCATGGCTATTTCATGGGGAAAAGATACACAACTGCGAAACAAACAACAAATTTAGAGTAAGATCAGAGTACTCCCATGGCTTCTCTATATTACTGCATTTTGGTGGATGGAGTGTTAGTTATGGGGGCTCTGAAAGACTATTCTATGGGCATGCATACTCTGAGCCCCCAAATTATCTGGAAGACAAGAGCACAGAGCAGAAATTAAACTCCTTCTCAAGGGTTCCAACCAAGTAAATCATTCAACAATGAGTGGATAAGATGTTGAGGCAGTGTAGAATACTGGCAAGAATAAGAGTTAGGAATCAGTGGAAACTGGGCACAAATCCCATCTGTAGCCCCTGCAAGCTCAGTGACATTTAGAAGGCTACAGAAATTCCCTGAACAACTTTGTATTTTAAAGTAGAGATAAAAATACCTACTTCTCAAGCTCATTATATAATGTCCTGCATATTTCCTGGTACATGGTAGACAATTAATAAATATTAATTTCCTTATTACTAAATACTTCGATGGGTATTCAATTTGTCATATATCCATAGACTCAAATAGCAGAGAAAGTACTAAAGTCTTCTTCTTTATCTCTGTTATTAACTAGAATTTGTTTTGTTCACTCATTTGGATTTCACTTCATTATGGATGTTTTTTTCCAGGCTTCAAAGATTCTTTCAAATGAGCTGTGGCTTTATACATGTCAGAATGTGAAGGCATTTAGACCAATTATTTTAGTAATGAGCAGAATGTGCCTCGCTGGTTTCCTTAATGTTTGGTTGTTGGGGCCTGAAATCACTATGAAGGTAAAATCTTCATAGCTAATGAAACAGAATAGGTGAAAGTAAATAGAGAACTGTCCAGCAATAAAACTGTCACTTGGTCATCTGACACCTGTAGGAAAACTTGACAGCAACAGGCAGTTCCAGTCACTGGGGACTAGGAAATAAAGAAATAATATTGCTTTCTGGCTGATGAATTGTATGAGCACAGTCAACTGAGAAAGATTCACGCAGCAAGATTTGACTTGAAGGTATTGGCATTTCTATTAAAAAAAGGAAGGAAAGAAGGAAGGAAGGAAACAAGAAATAGAAGTGCTAGCAACTGAAAATAAAAATTGGTGACTTAGTGAGTGAATGCTTGATAGCACCTCTAGCCCCATCCTGAGGGGGTGGTGATATGACACCTGAACATGATTTCTTCTTTAAATATTATATACCAGTAATACCATGAAAGTAACCATTAAAATCATCTGCTTATCTTTATCCTCATCAGGAAGCTTCCAGTTATAATTTGGTTATGAATTATTAGCTTGCATATAGGCCAATGGAGTATCTGGTCCACCTGAAAACATTTCTGGTTATAAATTCATGGCTTAGCATTGTGATTTTAATGTGTTAGTCTCTTGGAAATCTGATTACCTGTAGACTTTCTTGCATGGATGAATAATTAAATTTCCAAGCCCACAAGCTGAGGACCAGATTCTGGGAAATGGTGATGTCATCACAAGCTAAGGGGGCCAGTTTCTCTGGAGAGCCAGCCAGCCTTCCCCAAACATCTTCGCTAACACCTTTCCATTCAAAATGAAGCCATCCTATGCTGGACTCAACTATAATGACTGAATTTACATTTGATTTTCAAGGGATCAGATCAAGAGATTTGGTTTGGCTTTAGCCTCTTACTCTATTTATTAAAAATACATAGAGACTTCCTTGGCAGTCCAGTGGTTAAAGAATTCGTCTTCCAGTTCAGGGGGTGTAGGTTTAATCCCTGGTTGGGGAGCTAAGATCCCACATGGCTTGTGGCCAAAAAGCCAAAACATAAAACGGAAGCAATATAGCAACAAATTCAATAAAGACCTTAAAATAAAATGGTCCACATTAAAAAAAAATACATAGCTAGAAAATCTATTTGACATTGAATTTGGCAATGACTTTTTAGTTAGAACACCAAAGGCACAATTTATGAGAGAAAGAATTGATCAGCTGGACTTCATTAAAATTAAAAATTTCTCCTCTGCAAAAGACACTGTCAAAAGAATGAAAAGTCTCCCAGAGACTGGGAGAAAATAATTGCAAATGAAATATCTGATAAAGGACTGTTATCCAAAATATATGAAGACCTCTTAAAACTCAACAATAGGAAAACAAACAGTTCAATTAAAAAATGAGCCAGAGACCTTAATGGATACCTCGCCAAAGAAGATATACAGATGGCAAATAGGCATATGAAAAGATGCCCCAGTTTAGACATCATCAGGGAAATGCAATTTAAAACTACAGTGAGATGCCACTATACATCTTTTAGAATGGTCAAAATCCAGAATGCTGACAGCACTAAATGCTGACAAGGATACGAAGCAACAGTAATTCTCATTCATGGCTGGCAGGAATGCAAAATGGTACAGCCACTTTGGAAGACAGTTTGATGGTTTCTTATAAAACTAAACATACTCTTACCATGTGATCTAGCAATCACATTCCTTGGTATTTACCCAGAGCAGCTGAAGACTTATGTCTACACAAAAACGTGCACATGGATGTTTATATCAGCTTTATTTGTAATTGCCAAAACTTGGAGGTAATCAAGATGTCCTTCAGTAGGTGAATGGGTAAATAAACTGCGGTACTTCCATACAATGGAACATTACTCTGCACTTAAAAGAAATATATATCAGCCAAAAAAAGATAGGGATAAACCTTAAATTCATATTACTAAGTGAAAGAAGCCAATCTGAAAAAAACTCCATACCGTATGATTCCAACTCTGTGACATTCTGGAAAAAGCAAAACTATGAAAACAGTAAAAAGATTAGTGGGTGCCAGTGACTGGGGAGAGGGAAGGATAAATAGTCACAGAGGACTTTTAGGGCAGTGAAACTACTCTGTATGATACTCCAGTGTTTGTCCAAACTCATAGAATGCACAACACCAAGAGTGAACCCTAATGTAAACTGTGGACTTTGGGTGATAATGACATGTCAGTTTAGGTTCACCAGTTGTAACAAATGCACCCCTCTGGTGGAGGATGTTGATAATGGGGGAGGCTGCAGTGAGGGGATGCAAGGAGTAGAGGGGAGTATCTATTCCTTCTGCTCCATTTTTCTGTGAACATACAATTAAAGTTAATTTTAAAAGGTATGACTAATTTTAAAAGCACAAAATTTCAACTGTTAAATTATCAATTAATTCATCATTGGGTTGTACTAATTTATTGATTTAAATGTCATTTTAGTTGGCTTGCTTGCTTTTGGCAAAGATTTGCCCAAATAACTGGATTTACATCGTATTGAAAGTTACTAACATTGTTTTATCAAGGAAAGTGCTTGATCTTGTTGCAAGAATGCAAAGCACCTCCTGGTTCATAAACTGAATGATTTGGTTCAAAAACATTGCCTGTCTAACTGGATTTGAAGTCAGGAGTTTTTTTCCTCAATCACTCTAAATTTCAATCCCATTTTTTAATGCTTTTGATAGACTCAAATTCCTTCTTCTAAGTAATCTAAACATATGAAATAAAATCATCAATTTAGTGGTGGACTCTGTTCCAATGTCAACATGGGTAAATAATCTTTAAAAAAATTATATATCTATTTTATATATAGATAACAGGCAATGCTGTTTTTTAAGACTATTTAAGGTCATTCTCCTTTATATCCCTGTCCTTCCTAACATAGCATGTTCTTTGATAGAGTCTCAGGTTTCTTATGGTACCTATGAGATCGAAATTTAAAGATACTTATTAACCATGTGGTATGTGTGTATATATATATATATATGTGTATATATATGTGTGTGTATATATATATATATTTATAATGTTATTCGCCCTTTAAAAAGAAGGAAATCCTGCCATTTGTGACAACATGGATGGAGCTGGAGGACATTATGCTAAGTGAAATAAGCCAGACACGGAAAAAGCAAATACTGTGTGATCTCACTTATTCTTCTACTCCTTGCAGAGTCTAAAATAGTTCAACCTCAGAGAAGCAGAGAGTAGAATGATGGTTGGCAGGGCTGGAGCGGGGGAGAAGTGGGGAGATGTTGGTCAGAAGGGCACAAAGGTTCAGTTATTCATGATAAATAAGTTCTGGAGATTTAATAGACAGCATGGCGCCTAGAGTTAATAATATGGAACCGTATACTTGAAATTTGCTAATAGGGTAAATCTTAAGTGTTCTTACCACAAAAAGAAAGGAAGGAAGAAGGAATAGTGGGAGGGAGGGAGGGAAGGAAGGAAGGAAGGGGGAGGGAGGGAAGGAAAGGAAAAGAAAAGAAAAAAGAAAGAAGAGTAAGTGAGGTGATAGGTATGTTAATTAGCTTGTCTTTGGTGATCTTTTCACAATGTATATGAATATAAAAGCTCAAACTGTACACCTTAAATATATACCATTTTTGGTCAGTTATACCTCAGTAAAATCCAGCAGTCTCACGTAAGGTCGCCTTGACTTGTGCAGTGACTTTGCTCTGTGCATTAAGTAGTTTCCTGCAGCATTTTCTTCCTCCTGGCGTTATTGTAATAAGTAGAGTGTGTCTCTTTCCCTAAGCACTAACTTCAGCTGTCACGGTAACTAAAATCTAGTTTCCAAAGCAGTGGGTAATGAATGCACTGTAGTCAAGTGAAGCAACAAATCTTTAACAATTGAAGGACTGCGAACAATTCTATTTACAAGGCATCTCTTGCTAAAAATGCAGATAAGAGCAACAAGGGCACTACATTCCTGCCCTGGGAAGGGGATTGAGTGGGCTTATTGCGGGGACACTCTGTATGCTTCCTTCCACAGGGAGTGAGTTGAGGGAGAAGCCTCAGGAGCATGGCACCCTTGGGTTCTCTGACCGGCATGGAGTGTTCTGGTCAGCCAGAGGACAAGAGCCTATGTGAGGGATAGGGGAGGGTGGGGAGGGGTGTCAGTCATTTTCCAGAAGAAAATGGAGAGACAAGGAGGGGAACAACCACTGTCGGTTTAGAGGATAATGAGAGGGACCTTGTTATATTTGCTCAACATTAGGAATGCACTCAAGAGAGTGAATACAGAAAGTACGGTCTTAGAGACGCCGCATACACAGAGCCAACCACCTGTTGCAAGTTTCCATTTGGACACAGTATATATCCAACCAGCCTAGCCATATCCCCTTCTCTCTCCTTCCCGCAAGTGCTGCTCAGCTGCTCCTGTTGTGGCAGTGCTCCCCACTCCAATCTCAGGAAATGGAACCATGTAGGGTGCAAAGAATTTGCAGGGTGCCAAGCAAGGAGTTCAGGACAGCTAGTGCTCAAAATACCTGAATTCCCTGATGGGTTTCAGCAAAGCATTTTTAAAGGCAAGGTGAGGGAGGGGCATCCCAGGGTTGTGATCAGCTTGTACACAATTCTGATTGGTTGATGGTGAGGTAACAGGGTGATGTCCTAGGGGTTAACATTATCAATCCTCAGGCTCCAGTAGGTCTGGGCGATGTGCTTATGGTCACCAAGTAGTTAACTTCTTCCATTTGATGGAGGTTTTAGCATCTGTAAAACAGCTCAGGAAATGTGCATGAGATACTGTTATCTAGGTACTTCAGGGAGGAACTAAAGATTCTGTGACTGCCATATGGTTGATTTACTGTTTAAATTGTTACCAGTTCTCCTGGCCCAAGTGCTACTTTTGTCACTACATGTTCACATCCTTTCAATCATTAATTCTTGAGCCAGGCTTTTGTGACGCAGGGGAAGCCTGGGACTACAGCTTTTCTACAAGCAAGAGGCAGGCAGAGGACATGGGGGGAAGGGTCTGTCCCAGGAAGGTCCCATGGGGTCCTGCTTGGCTACACTATGGGAGAATCTGTTTCTCGCCTTTTCATTTCCAGAGGCCAGTCACATTCTTTGGCTCATGTTCTCTCTCCTCCATGTTCAAAGCCACCAATCTCTGTTTCACTGTTGGTCATTTTCTCCTGTTCTGCTGTGCTCATATATCCCCCAGATGCGCCTCGTCTGCCTGCCTCTTCCACTTTTAAAGACACTTTTCATTACATCGGGCCCACTTAGATCCAGCATAATTTCCCCCATCTGAAGATACTTGACCACATATGCAAAGTCCCTTTTGCTGTGCAAGGTAGTCTGTTTACAGGTTCAAGAGATGACGATTTGGACACCTTTGGGGGCTATATTCTGCCCACCACACTCCTGTTATCCTTTTCCTCACCTTCATAATCGCCTCCATGTAGTTGAGAGCATAGACTTTTTTTTTTTTTTTTTTTTGGCGGTACGCAGGCCTCTTACTGTTGTGGCCTCTCCCGTTGCGGAGCACAGGCTCCAGACGCGCAGGCTCAGCGGCCATGGCTCACGGGCCCAGCCGCTCCGCGGCATGTGGGATCTTCCCGGACCGGGGCACGAACCCGTGTCCCCTGCATCAGCAGGCGGACTCTCAACCACTGCACCACCAGGGAAGCCCGAGAGCATTGACTTTTAATTCTCGCTTTATCAGATTCTACCTGAGTGATGTTGTATAAGTACTGAACCTCTCTGAGTTCTGGGTTTCTCATCTGTAAATGAGTTGCCCTCTTACTTAACATATTGCATAGATTGTAGTACGCATTCAACACATTACAGCATTTCTGATAACAGCATTGCCATCGTTATCATCATGATAATTGTCTGTTTCCTTACCTCCCCCTATATCTTTAAGCCTGGTTAGCAGAACCGCCATACCTTCTTCATATTATTTGTTTTGTAGTGTCTGGGATGGGGCCCCACCATAAGCGCTCAACTCAATAAATGTTTTTGAGTTCATTCAATAAACGGCTTTTGAATAAATTAATCAAGTAAAAGAAAACTGTCCACCTATTTCAGACTGTTGGTCTAAGAACACCTATTTTACATGCTTCAAAGAAATGTCTCCACAACAACCCTCTAATTGCCTCTGCTTTCATGTTCTATGTTTAGCTCATGTCACTGGAGCTTCACATTGGTTTTCTTTTAGCCAATTGTGCATGTATACATTCTCTCAGATATGACCTTCTAGATCTCTGAGCCAACTATGTCAAGAATTAAGATATATTAAGAAACTGGATCTTGGTAAAAACGTTTCTCAAATCCTGCCTGTCTTTCCTAAATTTGTATAATCATACAGAATGAATTAGAGACAAATACTGATAGTTTTATGCTTTTTTTAAAAAAAAAAACAGTGCTGTTCTCCCTTTCCTTTTCAATTACGTATATAATAAAATGTATGTTTATATATTAATTTCCTGGACCTGTAGGAAATAAGCCTATTTTGTTTATTTTAAAAGTTTTTGAGACTTCTCATGGTTTCACATTTTATTTGTATGCCTGTTTAGTACATAAAATGAGACTTTTCATCTTATCTTTTATCATCTGGGAAGAAGTAGAATTTGTAGATTCCCAGTCTAATACTGCAGTTAAATTTGTATGCATAATTGCTTATTGAAGTGACCAGATAGAGGTTATTATATTATAATAAATATGCATAATTGCTTATTGAAGTGACCAGATAGAGGTTATTATATTATAATAAGTTATAATTACTATATAATGTTTTCAATGTCAATATAATTTTTAACCTAAAAGTTCTTGAAGTTCAAGTAAACAGCAGCTTTGGGTCATATTGAGTAAATATCTCAAGTATTATGCAACCTTCCTGAATATGAATCCAGGTTCTCTTGTGCTGGTGTGTGACTTGGAGTCAGAATGAAGGGTGCAGAGGGAGCCCTGGGGACCCACTCCAATGCAGCACCGTTCCTGGGGTGACTTTGGGCAGTTGCCAGAAAAACCCATCATTGCAGATTTTCCGGGGAGATAGATTTCCTTTCATAATTAAGTCTATGTGCAATAAGTATTTGCATTTTATGTTAGTGTATCTGACATATTATTTACTATCTTCTGTATAGTAAACACTAGGTAAATATTTATTGGTAGCTTGATTTTGAGGTTTGAGGATTGGTATTGTTAGTTGGTAATATTAAATAAACCAGTGATGATGTAGCCAACACAAAACATTATTTAGATATATCAGGAGAGTTGTTATGACATGGTTATACAGAATAATAATTTCAAAAATGTTCTAATTATTAACGATAAAATGTGTTTCATCAAGCTGTCTTCTGTACTTAAGATGTTTAGTTTTATGAAAGATGCTTGCCTCTTGTTGATTTAGGATTATGTCCTCGATTATGTACTAATCATACGCTCTGTGATTTTGAGGAACTAATTTAACCTTTCCTACAACATATTTTCCTCACCTATCAGTTTTTTTTCCTGTAACTAGGGTGACCATATAATTTGTGTCCAAATTGAAACACTTGAGAGAGAATAAGGTTACCATTAATAACTATGCCAGGACAATTGGCTTAAACTAGACTGTTCCAGGCTAGTTGAATGTGTGATCACTCTACCAGTAGCCCTGTTTTCATTAAACACAACTAATACTTCCTGAGGACTATTACATGCGAGACATTTTTCTTTGAACCAAAGAAACAAAAGAAGGAATACATTTTCCTTTCACCAGCCTTTGTCTTCACCACCAACCAGCTGTGTTCTGCTTTGATGAATTTTATTTATTTTCACATAAACAATGTATTACCTTACTTAAAATGCTTGCAAACCACCAAAAGAGTAGAGTAGAAGAATAAGTTCAGTGTCATGAGGAAGATTTAGAATGCTGTGAGGTGCAGAGTTAAAGAAAGCATGTCTTATGCGAGGTAGGAGGATGCAGTATTTAAAAAGCGTGTTCCTCCTGAAGGTGAGCCTGGCGGGTGGTTAAAAGAACTGAAGACAGAAATGTAAAGCGGGAGATTCCCTGGGGCAGTTTCCCTGACTGAGAGGAAGTCTTCTGTCATCTTGGATTGAAGAGGCACAGGGGCAGAATGAGTTGGATTTGGCAGGTTTAGCCCATGTGTGGAGGAGCTGATGCCATATGGCATGATGGAGGGCTTTGTATGCCAACCTGAGGAATGTATGTTTAATGTGATGTGTTTATTATTAAACAAATGATAGTCCCAGCCCCTTCTCTTGTCCTGGCTGTCCTCTCTGCCTTTATACTGGCCGAACGTCTCAATCTGGGTTATTCATTTTTCTCCCTTCCTTTCATGTCTGCTCTCCTGGTGAATGTGCTCAGTATATAAGCATCCTGATTTTTACCGATTGTAAATACAATACCAACAGACTTGCTCTGCCTCGTACCCTCGGGAAGGAATTATTCTTTTGCCCAACCTTGCCTAGATAACTGGCCTTAATTTTCTTTTCATTCCTTTCTTTCCCTTCCTGGCCCCAGTTTATTTTTGCTGTCTTTTATGGGGTTTTCCCCTCATTTCCTAGTTAGTATTTTATTTTGGTTAATAGGACTGAAATCCATATGTGTGTGTAGACAAACAGTCATTTGCACACAGACACACGCACACACACAAACAGCAGTATGAGTACACTGATTTTCCTTGACCCACAAACACTTTTTTCCCCACGTATTAACTAATCTAAACAGAATATATATTGTAACCAGTACATACAATTAATGTGATGATGTAGCTTTTCTTCCCACACTCCCAAAAAGCTCCTAAAGAAATCTGTGACATTTTAGAAGTGTGAAAATATCGGTAGTGTGAAATTTCCGGTTTTCAAGCCTGTGAAAGAGAGCAGAGGCTTGTTGAATTAACTCCATGTCACACTGTTTTCTATGCTCCCAGCCTGCGATGAGCAGCAGTGTCGTGGTTACAAGGGCTAGCTCCACAGACACACCTACTGCCTGCTCTGAATGTGTGTGACCTCAAGCGAGTCAACCTCTTCTCCTCATTCCTTACCTGTAAAATGAGGCCAAGAAGAACAAACTTTCCAGGATTGATTGGAATGGTTTGCATGAATATTTAGATCAATGCTTAGCACATCCTAAGGTATCTACGTGGTCATCCTTTTGTTTGTTTGTTTCCTCTAGATTTAACAATGAAAAAGCAAATATTTAAAAAAGTGGAAATGGTATAAAATACTATCTGGTTATATTTCATGAGATGCACCAGAGGTTCTCAAACTTCCTGGGTTCACTCTAATCTCAGGCTTTTCTCATGATGCCCCTAGACTGAAATAAATACCTAATAGTTTGTTAATTAATTAAGTCCAAACCATGGAAAGGTAGCCATTTGTGTTGACTGAAAAAAAAAAAAAAAGCACAACCTAAAAGTTGAGAATTATGTTTTATTCCTTAGATATACTGAGGACATAAGCCCAGGAGACAGGCTCTCAGATGGCTCTGAGGGACTATTCCGAAGAGGTAAGGGAGGAGCCAGGATAGATAGGAAATTTGGCAACAAAACAGAGGTAGACAGAACATCAAAAAATTACTGTTAATTAAGGAAAACGCAGATATCTCAAGGTAATGACTTTAGCGCTTTTCTATGTATGGGAAGATGCAAGAGTCTGGGCTCATTTATATCATTCCTTTGATAGGCACCTTAACTGTCTGGGGCCAGCATCCTGTTTTTCTCTGTCCTGAATGCCCTCAGGGTGCATAGGTGGGGGCGGCTGTTAGGGGGCGTAGGGGGGCAGCTGTGGTGGCTGATGGCTTGCTGGCTACGGCATCCTTTGCTTACTGACAAGACAGGCTGTGGTCTTTGTCTACATTTGCATGATATCCACCAGTTGTCGATGTGTTTTCCCTGAAAATTTTAAATCCCTCCCAACCTCCACGCGTACCCCCTGTGAGTTTGCTGCAGCCCCTGAGGTATTTGGGGGCACAATTCGGAAATGATAAGGGTACTTACTTGTTTAGCTCTTACCCCTGCCTGTTATTTCATAATCATTCAGCAAGTGCTCTGTGATGCTGATTCATGACTTCCCCCTCTCCAAAACCTTTAATCTGTCTCTACACAGAGTTAGCTCAGAAAGCCCTCAGAGGAAAACCTAAAAAAGGAAGCTGGGGCTTCATGTAAAGTGTTGCTGTGTGCCTGAGGGCCTCGGAGAATCTAAAGCAAAACGAAAAGGAAAAAGAGACTCAGTTCTCCAGTGTGTTCACTGTGTCAATCACAGTTGCCCTTAAAACCTAGGAATACATGCTTTTATGGTTCCCTGGAGCTCCTCTGCAGGTGTGCCAAGCAGAAGTTACCCGAAGGTCACCTGCACAATGATGTAGGTAAAAGGAAAGCCTGATGTTTACTGTTCCACCCCCCAGGCTCTGGAAACCGGCAGCAATACAGCAGTGTCCACTCACCTGTCTTCCAGATGGCTCCATATGTTTCCAGTTGCCGCCCGCAGGTATTTGGGCTGGTTGTAAAAAGCTAACTAAGTCTTTGGAGAAAGGAAACACTGCCTCACCAGACCTGTAAGCTCCCAGGCCAATTAACCCATCATGCATTATATATTATATTATATGTTAATGTTTACCAAACTGTGTTGCCAATGATTTAACAAAACTTCACCAGTCCGGACTCCTAAACAGTAAAATCTAGGTTTCTGAAGAGCTGGAGGATACATAGAGACAAGAGCTTTTCCATATGAATTGATGTTAAAAAGAATTTTTAAAAAAGTGCCTCATACATTTTTCCTACATTCTGGAAAGATACAGTTACATATACTGAAGGAGCTGGAGTGGACCTTGAGGCCAAGTTACTTTTTACATGAAACTAGAATTAAAAATAAATCTTTCTAAAATGCATTACAGATTGTTCGGCAACATTATATGCTGTAGCTATAGATAGGCGTGCGGTCAGGGAGGAGCTTTAAGGTCCTGTGTTGCCACTACTTTACAGATGAGGGCACAGCCCCTCCAGCCTGCAGGACTGTCAAGCTGGCACACATTTATTTCATCGCATGCTGTCTCGATTAGGTTCAAATGAGTGCTGATCGCATCCGCACTGCCTGTGTGCCCCACGTAGGTTCCCTGCCCCCGGAGTCCTCTTCAGTCATCTCCTCTCACTCTCTCCCCTCTGCCCATTTCACACACTCTTTGTAATCACCATAGCCACATATCTGGGGACTCTGCACTCAAATGCACTGTCCTCCCTTCCAGGGATGTCATTATCTTCCTGACCTGTGCTTATTGCTTCTGGGGACTCAGGATCTGCTGATGGAATACCAAGACCGTTGTTTTTTTTTTTTTTTTTTTTTTTTTTTTTTTACATCCTATGTTAATGTTTGCAGTCATTATAGGAGAGGAGATTGAAAGAAAAATGGAAGTAGGAATAAAGGTCAGTATAGCATTACATTACCAAAACCAGCCCATGAGGCAGTATGAGCTAAAGGTAAGAACACGCTCTTTGAAGTCTGTCCTCTGTACCTGCTGTCAGACTCCAGCTCTCCCGTGTAGTGTTCATAAGATCTGGATTAAGACACTCAGCCACTCTAAGCCTCAGTCCCTCATCTCTAGAAAGGGCATGATGATACCCACCTTAAATAGTTGTTATGAGAAATTATGAATCAGAATATGTTGAAAGAGTTTAGATCTCTGAAAATAATAAACACTGATTGGTTATCATTAGCCCATTTTACAGAAGGGGCAGTTGAGGATAGAAGTAAGGGACTTGTTGCAGACCATGGTTTGTAAATAGAAGGAGCAGAAGACACCTTCGTCCCCCATCTGCCTCATTCCTTCTTCCTATTAGATATTCGGAGGCTGTCTAGAAGCTGGGGGTTCTGAAGCATCAGATTTTTTCAGTCTTAGGATTTCAGTGCTGCCTCCCTCCTGCTTCTCCCCCGCCCCACCACTAGCACTTAGTGAAACTTCAAGCTGAATAAATTGTTCATGGTCTCACTGTAAACAATGACTTTCTCCCATGGAGGGGAAAAAAAAATTGTGTTTGATGACCTTTCACTGCACATAGTCAGTGTGCACTGGGAGGAACAAAATGAGCCCTGAAGATAATTTAATTTTCTTTAGAGCCTGAAGACAGGAATCTGTAAGCCATAATGCTCTCCAGCTTTAATCAGTATCCTGATTTGTCAACCTGTGACTATAGCATGCCAGTCAGTTTAATGAATACTCACTGCCCCAAATGAATGAATATTGAGTACCTACTATGCGCTGCTGTGTAGTCACAAAACAATGCTTCTCACACCTTAACATACACACAAATCACGTGGGATTTATTAAAATGTCAAGTCTGGTTCACTCGGTCTAGGATGGGACTTGAGACTGCATTTCTAACAAGCTCCCAGGTGACACCAGTGCTGCCGGTCCATGGACCAAGAGGTGATTCTTAGACACATTAAAGTTCTAGAAGCACTAAGGTATCCCATTCTTCTTTTAATTCTCTAACACTTTTTGGTATTTACTATTCTTTTATTATTTTACATATTGCTTATATTCTCCAATAGAATTAAAGTTCTGTGAGAGCACAGACCTTTCTACTTCGATCATCACCGTATTCCCGGCTCCTAGAGTAGCGCCTAACACATGTGGGTGAGCTGCAGCCGAAAGCCCATCTCCTCACACACCAGTACTCAGTAATATTTGTGATTCAATAAATGACTAGATGAATACAGGTAATGGTAATGTACATACACACATAGTATTTAGATATTGTGTATATTATGCTAATAGGAACATTCAAACGAATATAGTATCAACCTCAAGTTGTAAATATACAATAATACATGTCAAATTAGTGTTATGGACAACTACAATAAAACTTCTTGAAATTGGGCAAATATTGAAAGTTTCAGAAAAGAATAAAATTTGAACTAGTTTTAAGTGAAGACAAACACTTTTATAAATATAGAAAGAGAAGGAGAGGAAGGTAATTCATGTAGATGGAATTTGGTAGGATAATTATTTGAGATTTAACCTTAAGTTTTATTCCCCTTGAAGCCTTCCCCCAGTTTCCATGCAGTTATCCGGTTCCCTAGTTTTCCTATCATAGAGAATTTTGCAGTGCAAAAAACAGAAGTTGCTGAAAGTCTGCTGTTTCTTTTATAAAATCCTAAACTTGAAGAGATTATGCTGTGTATCGTGGGGTAGGGTAGAAGAGAGAAGAGTTCTTTTGAGGACAGCTAAAGCAACAAGAATTTTTCCCAAGGCAAAAGAATTCAGTCTAAGCTGAGAAGATGATGCTGTAGGTATTATTCATTTTTTTCTATGCCATGGTCCCCTCCAGTAGTTTGGTGAGAATTACAAACAAAGCCTATTATATTGAAATTCATTTATCAAAACACTTTTTAAGATTGAGATATAGTAATATGTATGTTTATTTATTAATGTATAAAATAATAAGGTCTGGAAGCATAACTAATAATTACCTTGATTTCGATATAGTGATGAGCATGGATTTTTAGCTATGAAGTGATACAAAATATCTCTACTTTTTATTCATGATGGATTTATAGGTACTGCTAATATCAATACTCTTGTAGTTTATTGCCTACATTTGTAATAGGAGGAAATGGTACATTTTCACTTGGAAGCTAATGAAAATAAAGATGTAAACATTCTCCCATCCAAGTCTATGGAACCCTTTGGTGTGGTCTCCAGGTTCAAAGGAAGGACTGAGCGTCACTCCCGGTAGCGCTTATCAGTCAGGAGAGTCTAGGTCAGTGGTTTTCAGTGTCTTGTCCCTGAACCAGTAGCATAAGCATCACCTAGGAACTTGCTAGGACTGGAAATTCTCAGGTCTTACCCTGGTCCAACTGAATAGAAACTCTGGGAACAGGGTCAGAAATCTGTTTTTACAAGCCCTCCAGGTGATTCTGATGCATGCTCAAGCTGGAGAAGCACTAAACTAAATTATACTTTAGTAACAAACTAGCCCTAAATCTCAGTAGCATCCATATAAAACAGTATGATTTTTGACTTCATTCAAGTTGAATTTCCATCATGGTTAGGCTGGGTTCATTCTACTCCATGTCTGCTCACTTGGGATCCGGGTGACAGAACAGCCACCATCTCCAACATTATTAGTACTGTGCCAGAGGAGAAAGAAGAATGGAGGGTCTCACACTGGTGATTAATGGACCAACAGTGATGCGTGGCACTTCCACTAACCACTAATTGGCCAGAACTAATCACGAGGCTCTACCCAATGGCTGGGGGACAGGAAGTGCCCAGAAGCCAGGGAGCTAGGGATGACTAACACATTATCGAGATACAGTGAGATCTCAGAGAGTATGACCCACTAACACCCCACAGCCACTCCAATGATTCCCATGTTTGTAGCAGGCACAGGAAAAGCAGAATCACAGGCCCTGAGGAAGCCATGCAGCCTGGTCCAGCGGGTGGACCAATGTGAACCAATGTGACCACGAAATCTATGACAAAGTAGACCAGTGACTGGGATGGGCCAAAGGAGGGGGCACTTCGTTTTATTTTGGTGATGCTTAAGACCCAGGGACTTTTTCACAACTCTGGGCAAGGAAGGAAAACACAAGAGTGACTGAGATTGCACTTCCTGTTTCTGACACACCTGAGATTGTAGGGTAAGCTTCATATCCACCAGAGCTGTTGTCTGTGTAAAGTGCACTCGTTCAGCACTTAATGCAGGACATTTTAAAGGGTGATTTCTTAAATGCTTTTGATGATGATAAAATAAACTCTTTGGATACTTCAGCACTGACTAAATTGACATATTGACTTAGAAAGATTATAGGTCTGAGGTTTTTCTAAATTCATATTGGGACTCAGTTAATGGAACAATGAGTCACTGGTACTTAATCATTTCTTTGTGATTGTGACAGGTAATTCTTTTTCATCAGTTATAAAATCTTACATTCAGCTGGCATTTTTCTACAATGTTCTCTACTTGCCCTGCGTTTGCCTCAAAATAAAGAGAAGTTGGGCTTCCCTGGTGGCGCAGTGGTTGAGGGTCCGCCTGCCGATGCAGGGGATACGGGTTCATGCCCCGGTCTGGGAGGATCCCACATGCCGCGGAGCGGCTGGGCCCGTGAGCCATGGCCGCTGAGCCTGCGCGTCCGGAGCCTGTGCTCCACAACGGGAGAGGCCACAAAAGTGAGAGGCCCGTGTACCACAAAAAAATAATAATAATAAATAAATAAATAGAAGTTATTAGCCATGTAATGATGAGAAAGTAGTCACGGTAAAAGTTGATCTAATACGGTCTTGTTAAAAAATAGCCTGGCTCATCTGGTGAAGATTTTATTACTTGACCCTCTTGGAAATATCTTAGCCACTATGTGACCATAAATGTGCATTTGATGAAGATTCAAATCTACAATTAAATGCTACATTTGTATTTAGTAACCACAAGTTTTTTCTGTTGCATTGTAATGTACCAGTAGGTGATTAAGCCCTTGCCAATGGAGAAAAAGCTTCTGTAGAAGAATTTATGTGGTCACAATATATTTTTTGAGGGGGTATCTTTATTGAATGTCTGAGAATGAGGTATGACATATATGTTGGTAGAGAATATTTCACCTTCTCACTATGAAATGTACACATTATAATATCTGCCCACTTTGTCGCCCTATTTTTCCCCAGGGGGAAAACATGTGTGTATTGCCCAGGAAAACTCTATGGGATTAGTTAGTATACTTTTAACTGAGTTCAAATGTCCTGGCTTATCTCTGACTTTTGTACATATGACTTGTGTCTTCTTATTGTAGTTCCCTGTTAGAAATTAGCCGATAACTGTCCTTAAGCAATAGCTACCAGAAGTTCTTATAGACACTCCTGGAAGTTGGCCTATATTGTTTGCTATGAATTCCATTTTGCAAAATTGTAATAAAATACAATTTTTAAGAAAATGGTACAAGTATATGAACATCAGGTTTTACATTTATTGAAACATTTTTCTCAATGTAGTTTTGATGTTTGCTGCCTAGATAATAAATCCACGCATGGACTATTCCTTTAAACATATCCCAACACAATCTGTCTTATGAACAAATCAATCAACAGAGTATTTCAGATATAATTTTAAAAAATGCTATCTGCAGAAATAATAAAATTTTTGCTTACTAACAAATTTCATGAGACAGTTTGGAGCCCATATATTTTAGCTTCAATCAAATAAACCTTTGTATGAAATCCAGAAACTTTTAAATAGCAACATAGACCATAGGAATGCAGTTTATTTAAGTCAGACTTTAAGACTGTTGTTTTAAATCATGATTGCATCTCTAGTTTCCATTCTACTCACATCTTAAGGGGTGTGTGTGTGTGTGTGTGTGTGTGTGTGTGTGTGTGTAAATTAGACAGTGCATCTTGGGATTCATTGTAGTATGTCACTTGAAAAACTTTTTCAAAAATGCTTGGAGTTGATTTTTTCTCCAAGACAATTTCATTTGGCATTAGTTCACCTTGATCATCTTATATGGCAAGAAACCAACTGATGCAGGTTTTACCTCTTTGGCTAAAGAATGAGTAGGTTTTTTTTGTTTTGTTTTGTTTTTTGCGGTACGCGGGCCTCTCACTGTTGTGGCCTCTCCCGTTGTGGAGCACAGGCTCTGGACGTGCAGGCCCAGTGGCCATGGCTTACGGGCCCAGGCGCTCCACGGCACGTGGGACCCTCCCGGACCGGGGCACGAACCCGCGTCCCCTGCATCGGCAGGCAGACTCCCAATCACTGCGCCACCAGGGAAGCCCATGAGTAGATATTTTTTAAGTATGTAGTGTCCTGTTTTCTTTGACAACTGTAATTGCCCAGGAGGTAATTACCAGGTTAACTGCTTGTTAATTACTACTTTTGCTTTGGGCTCATACTTATTGTCATGAAAAATGTTATTATTTCTGGTGGCCTCCATGAGGGTCATCTTACATCAGGGGAAGAAAAGCGTGTGTTTAATATGAAATATATTCATTTTAATATCTTCACCTTCTGTGGCCCAAACCTTTGTGTAGCATGGTTTTGCTTTTTCTATTCTGTGTTGTCAGCACTAAAGTAACAAAATAGATTCTGCTCTGTGTGCCTAGAGGATTGTTTTCCCCAAAACCTGTATGGTATTTGCTTCCACTGTGCAGGAAAGATTACAACATGCAATGGACCTATCACTGTCTCCAAAATTGCTGCTGCCCTTAATCAACTGAATGCATGCCAAGAATTATGAACATGTTTCACAATTTTCCTTCTTCTTCCTTGATTCTTGAGTAGCACATAGAATCTTATTCAACATTTCCTGTTGGAGTAGAAAGGAAACATAGAAATATAATTACAGTAGTTTGATATATGTAGTGAGATAAAGCAATATTTGGGTTCTAACTCCAACAATACCCGTGAAGTTAAATAGGAGAATATGTGGTAGAAAAAGAATTGTTCTTCCCCTAAAACTGACCTTCTCGTCACTGTCTCAGCAGTGACTTGCCATTTTAAAGCTTTGTCTGAATAATAAGGCAGTATTTTTTTGCCTGTGAAGTGAGAAATGAATGTTAAAAACATAGTCACTGAGCTTTCCTTTGCTTACTGTGACAAAACCAATGACCCAGGAATCATAAATGACCACTAATGTCTAGCTGCTGGCTGTAGTGCTCTGTGGATTTTTGTGGTGCAAATTGTCATTGTGTGTAGACTACTTAATCGAGTTCCTGAGAAATTACCAAAGAATTTCTTTAAAAAGGAAAAGTACAATCATCAAGGAAAAACACAGCATATACTATACATGAAGTGCTACATTTAAGATGTCAGTCTTTTTCCTGTATATTTAAAAACCTCTGTAGAGAAGTTGTCATTTTTAAATGATGGAAAGCATATAACGTTTCCTTCTAGTTAAAAATCTCTGCAGGTAAACTGTCATTTTTAAATGAATGTGTCTAGTGTTTCCTTCTTAGTTAATGCAGAATGAAGTATTTGAGTTGTGACACAATTGCTCTACTGTCTAAAATTCTGTTCTAAGCACTGGAAATCTGTCAGTGAACAAGGCAGGTGAGCTTTCAGCTCTCACATCATTAATGAAGCGGTTCAGGACCACAGATCATTCACAAGAAAATATATCTACGATAAATAGTCTGAAGAAAATACCAGTAAAATAGGGTGTGGGAGGAATTGACAACTTCAGGCTGGGTAGTAAAGAAGGTCTTTCTCTAAAGAGGCTTTTGAGTTGAGATCTGGATGACAAGGAACCAGACGTGAATTTCTAGGGAAGGTGCGTTTCAAGCAGGGGGAGCTTCTAGTACAAAAGCTTTGAGACTAGTAAAGAGTCTAGGAACAGAAAAAAGTGTGGACACAACAGTAAGGAGGAGCATAGAGATGAGGACAGTGAAATAGGCAGGGGCCATGTCATGAAGGGTCCTGCAGGATTTGGTAAGTGGTTTAAAATCTATTCAGTGAAGATAAGAAGCCCTATTGGAAGGACTGACTTGATCTGAATTATGTTTTTAAAACAGCAGTTTGCTCTATGTGTGGAAAATGGATTGAATGAGAGGAAAGAGCGGAAGCAGTAGGAGGCCGTAGTGGCGTCCAAAGAAGGAATAATGGTGGGTCAGCCAGAACGTTCTTCCCAGGACTCTCCAAATTATCCTTGCTCTGAAATGCCTCTTACCTCTGCAAAATAAAAATGTTATCCATCTAAACACTTTCTGCTTCAATGCAAAAAAGGGAAGGATAGCATACTCTCCGCAGCTGTTTCGCATCCCAGAGCTGTATCCCATCTCAGTATCCTTTTCTCCACATGGAGATTATTTTGAACCATCCAGGTGGTTTTGATCAAATTGTATACATGTAGAATATTATTCTTAAGCTCCAGTACAACCCCACAGACACAAAGATTAACTTAAGCTGACTAAGGACATTTCAACTGCCAGGAGGTTAAGACAGTATTTAAATTCATAATCTGCAGTACCTTGGGTTTGAGCTATGACCTGCAAGATACGATTTACTGACCAATAAGAAAGACTTCATCAAGCTGGACTGTCATTCTAGAAGTGTTTCCTTATACACGATTCCTAGGTGCTGAAGCATCATTTTTAAAAAGCTCTGCTTTGGGAAATCAATGTGAGGGATTGCGTTAGGCAACACAGGCAGATCCAGCTTTACGGGTGTGTGCCCTGTGCAGCTAGCTGTGCAGGGCCTGTGCCTGTCCACACTTGGTTTTATGCTCTGCAGTCACTATCTTGAATTCTTACTACATTTTTAAACAAGGAACCTCTCATTTTCATTTTGCACGGGGAACCACAAATTATGTAGCTGGCCCTGATCACAGAGCTTGGAAAACTGTATGAAAATCTATCCCTCTGCTGTCAGGCATAGAGAGGTAGAGGAAGGAGGGGAGCAGGTTTGAATAAAGGGATTCTCTGGCAAAGGAAATTCATTGCCTGTCGAATCTGAGATAATCTAGTCCAGTGGTTTTCAAGTGCCTGTGTTCAGTCCACGCCTACCTGATTTTTACCTCTCTATGGAAAAATAAGAACATGGACGAGGATGCCCTCAGTTTTTTGTAAAGGTAAATTTGTTCAGCTGAGAGGTCTGCTCTTTATTATGAAATTAGATTAATCTTGCCACTTTTGGTCTAACATGTTTTCTGTTTTGTAACATATTGGTAGCAGGTAGGAACTTTTTATTTTAAAGCACTTCTGTAAAATAAAACGTGACCATTTCATTTCAGCCTAATGCTTCTTGACAAAAAACAAACAAAACGCTCCATCCTATCCCTGTCTTCTGCTTTACCTTTACCTCCTTTTTTCTAATCCCAACCTCAGTTTTCTCTTATTCTAATTATTCCCAATAGCAATGACACACAGTTCACAAATACTTGAACCTAATTTCTTAAGGTTGAGTAGAAGGTAATCAGAAATAAATTCACATGAATATTAGAACTTATAGATAAACTCAAAGTGGAGGAGAGATTATCCTCCTGTAACCAGAGTACTTATAATTCTGTTTTATAAATCCATCCCCTTTTGTGTCCTAAAGGAGAGCAACAGTTTTTATCTTGGTAACCCCAACACTTAGCATCGTGCATTAGGTTCAATAAGCCTTCAATTGAATATATTGAAAATAAATTTTTAAAAAATATATATATATATTATATTATATTGTATTGTGTTATATTTAACTGGAAATGTCCCTGAAATGGAGGGGTGTCTCCATTCTATCACCACCTTCTTTGGTGGTTCCAGCCCTTCTTGAGCCAAAGAGCAATGACCTTAAGAAGGGTTAATAAAGGTGCATTGTATCTGTAGCAGGAAGTGGAAATTAGACATTTTCTCTGGTTCAGCTGGATCTAAGACACCCGACACATTTTGAAATGAGGTGTGGAACCGCCAGATCGAGACTTGAGAAGCTGATGGTCAGGGACTGTTCTGTGACTCTTAGCTGAGCACCCACCGCCAGCTGATACAACAGTTTAGAGATTAGAGCAGGATTTTTAGAGAGAGCTGCTGGCGTTCTGGGAATCTTGTCCTATCCCAACCCCCACCCTCACCTTAAATCTATGTATGGGGCTTCATTGGGACAACCCAGAGAGCTTGGGGAAACAATGGGTTAGACTTTGACTCAACCATGAGAAATCAAAGAGTAGGGAGAATCTGACACAGGGATACAAAGAGCTGCTATCGCGCGAGTGTGCTGAAACCTACAGGTCAAGGAATGTTCGTTTCTTGTTGGCAAAATGTGGCAGAGAGAGAGAGAGGGAGACCTGGCCTGAAAGGTCAGGTCTTAGATCTTGTCGAGGAGGGCTGTTTGGGGGAAATAACATGGCAGTGTATGTGAGGGCTGGTATAGGAGCTACTAGGGCCCAGTGAGAAGATTTGCATTCACTCGAAAAGAGGAAACTGCAGAGGAGGGATCTCAAGTCAGGTGTGGACTACAAAGAACCTATAAAATATCCCACCTGACAAGAGAAAGAGGTGGCTTTAAACACCTAACAAAATGCAGAGTGCTGGTGCCCACAGCTAAGACCCCTGGAGCATAGTACAGTGCCTTGAACATAGATGGGGATCAGTGGATACTTGGTGAACACAAAGAATGTAGACTTGCTAGGCAGATATCACAGGGGTGATATCCAGCATGGTACAGACGAGAATGATGAGGTTCAGGTTAAGTGTGTTAAGTCAGGTTTATTCCTAGTTATGGCAGAATCTAGTCGAGAGCACTGTTCTGAATAGGTGCTCAGAACAGCACTGTATGGCCATTACCAGGTTTGTGAGATAAAGCAACTAAGAGTTCATAAGAAGACTCCAAGGCAGTCTTTCCTGGGGTGCTTGTATGTACCTGGTTATTCAGTTTATCCTTAGCCACCTTTAATGGTGGCTACTGTGTGCCCGGCAGGATACAGGGCGCTGGTGGTTCAAATATAAATAAGACAATCCCTGACCTCAGGTAGCTTATGGTGTACAGATGAAAGGCCGTAATAGGTCATTTACTTAATCTATAGCATGAGCCCAAGAAATGTTAGTTCCAGTAATGCCACTGTGAAGTCAGGTGGTTGAACTCAGCTTCCCTGCAGATTGCAAGGGCCCTCCAAACTACAGTTAAGTATAGATTGCTACTTTTTGCCATCATCAGATTTTATTTCTTATTCTTTAACGATGATTGACTGAATATACTATTTTTAATAGAGTTATGTAGGTATTTCTATCAGTCTTTAATGTAATTAGAAATTGACATATATGGATATATTTTTTTCTACTGCCCTTTTCTTCCTGGCTTGTTAATATGTAATATTTTGCTCCTGTGCGTTCAACCTCCATTTGATTTTTCTCCTAATGTGATTTACTACCTGCAGAAATAGGACACCCGGAAAATACAGGAGTGAAATGCCCATTAGCATAATGCCAGTATATCAACACATGTTTTAAAGGGTCTTCTAGCCCAAGCCTATTCCTTAGATGATGCATTCAACCATAATTTTCAGCCTTTAAAATTAGTCCTTCTCATAGATCTGGAGACAGCTCTCTTTTCACACAACTGTTATGAATATTGTGGTTTTCTAACCAAAGAGATGTGACAGTAATTTCTTAAGAAAGATTTGGGACATTGTGACCGGTCCAAACTAAAAATGAAAGAAGAGGGAGAGGATAAACATAACCTCATGCCCTGTACATTGTGACCGGTCCAAACTAAAAATGAAAGAAGAGGGAGAGGATAAACATAACCTCATGCCCTGTACATTGTGACTGGTCCAAACTAAAAATGAAAGAAGAGGGAGAGGATAAACATAACCTCATGCCCTGTACATTGTGACTGGTCCAAACTAAAAATGAAAGAAGAGGGAGAGGATAAACATAACCTCATGCCCTGTAAGTCTTCTGAGTGAAGACATGTCTGGAATTTACGCAGAGGGATAATTTACTTATTTCTTCATCGATTCACTTATTCGTGTAGTAAATATTTTTGGTGTGCACATACTGTGCAAGGCACTTGGTAGATGGATAAAGGAGATGTGCTTCCAGGCCCACCAGAGTGAACAGCAAAGTGAGAGAGACAGAAGAGAAAGAAGTAAACATGAACAAATGTATCATTAGACTTGGTGATAAATACCCTGAGAAGCAGATGAGCAGAGCGCTAAAGCACAGCTTGAGTGGGACCGGGAGGTAGGAGATGGGAGACAACCTACTTAGAATCATGGGGGATGGGGTTTCTGAGGAGAGTTAAAAAATGAGAAGCAACCAGCAACTCAGAGAGTCAGAGGAAATAGCATGTGCAAAGGCCCTGAGGAAGGCGAGAGCTTGGCGTGTTTGAGAACCTTGAAGGACACCAAGGGGACTGGCACATGAGCGAGAAGAAGAGCCCAGGATGAAGTAGGAGATGGAGAGATGCAGGGACTTACAGCCCATGGAAAGCAGTTGAGAAATTCATCAGGTCACACTGGGGAGGCGTTCAGTTCTTTGGAGCAAGAGAGTAGCCTATCTCCTTTAGGCTTAAAATGCTTGTTACGGCTGCTGCAAGAATAGGTAGGAAAAAAGGCAAGTCTAACAGGGAGACCAATATGGAGGCTGTGGCAGTAATCCAGGGGGCTGGTGACTAGGGAGGTGGGAGTGGAGATGGAGAGAAGTGGAGAGGCTGAAGGTATAATTTGGGAAGGCAGAATGGAGAGAATGTGTTGATGAATTAGAACTGGAGAGTGTTGGAAAGGGAGGGAACAAATATAACTTCGAGTTTTCCGGCTTGAATAACCGTAGGTGTTGGTGCCATTTGCAAAGATGGAGAAGACAGGAAGGAAGGTTGAGGCAAATTTAGGAACCAAGAATTTGTTTAGGAACATGGTGAGTTTAAGATGTACCACAGGTAATCGATAATGCCAAGTAGCTAGTTGTATATTTAAGTCTGCCGTTCTGGGGAAAGTTTGAGCTGGAGGTATAAATGTGGGAGTTTTTAGCATATAAATATTTCTTCCCAAGGGAATGGATGAGAACATCTAGGGAGATAGTGAACGTAAAGCGAAGGGAGGCCCAGCTCCGTTAGGCCCCTGGATATTCCAGAATTTAGGGTTGAAAGGGAAAAAAAGGAACTCTTAAGGAATAGTGGGGAAAAAAAGGAATATTAGAAGTATTGTGTGTCAGGGGCTCGAAGCTAGGATGTTTCAACATAGAGGGGCCGTTAAAAAAAAGTTGAGGACTTATATGTACCAGTGCATATCATGCTGAATATTTATATGGATGACGTTATGTTATCCTTTTAATAACGCTTCAAGGTAAGTAGAGTTATTAAACTCGTTTTACAAGTGAGTAAACTGTAGAGAGATGAAGCAATTTGCCCAAATTTGGGACACAGGCTTCTAACTCCAGAGTCTTACCCTTTGTGCCATCCACCTCTACAAACACATCCTGTGACTCAAAGACTAAAAAAGAGATGAAAACCAAAAAAAAGTAACTTCGTGTGAAATGATTGAAAACCTAAATGAGTTGTTTTGCGAGAGTGGTATTGGAGAGGGTTGTGCAGTGATGAAGAGATGAAGCCGAGTGCTGTGAAACAGAGAAGGGAACTCAAGAAATGGGATGGTAGCCTTAGGAAGAAAACAGCTTCTTGAAGGGATGAGAGATTTTAGCACCTGGTGGAATGCTGGTGGGAATGGCTTAGCAAAGAGGGGGAGATTCATGACCAGGTTGGAAGCAGATAACCTAGGAGTAACGTTGAGAAAGTGATGTAGGAGGAGCATCGTCTGCCTTGCCGGCATCCCTTCCTGTGTGTGTAAAATAGAAACTTCCTTCCTTTGTGAAGGATTTAGAAGAGACCTTTGGCTCTCTGTGTCTGTGCCTCTCCAAAGGAAGGAGAGCAACTTCTCAAACTGTGAAAGGGACTGCAGAGGTCTGGCCCCACCTCCTCTGCCTTCTGTCTTTGGGATGTGGTGCCCACAGCATCTTTGTGATGTTCTCTGAGCATGGAGCAGCCTCACCAGGATACTGCTTCTCCAAGCTGCCAGCTTGTAACGGGGTCCTTGACTCCTGTCTTTATTTCTCAGTTGGTTCAGGATTTACAGAGGGAAGAGAGTAGTTAGTCCATTAAAACCTCAGGTATAGAGAGAGGATGCTGTTGGATTCAGAGAACACATGGAGAGATTAGCTTTAACAAGAGGAGGACCATACCCTTTTCTGTAATAGGAAAAATGTTTTAAATAATAGGGAAAGAAATGTAGGTTTATAGAGTTGCCACTGGGAAGAAGACAGTGACTTCTTTAATGTAATTTTAAACATTTTATAGTATGTTTACCTGAAGAAAGTCTAAAATCCAACTTTGCTGTATTGGGGGCACACTTCGTAGACCTCATGTGTTAAAGCACTATTATCTGAACAGAAGAAAACTATAACAGGTTCCCCAGTGATCTTCAAACTGGGAGAGGGCACATGGTTGCCCTATTCTAGGGTAGCTACTTAGAGTCTACATAGGACAGTTTAAAAAAATTCCTTTTCCATCAGGAATACCCTCAATAATGCAATCTTACACTTAAAAACAACAAGGCATCATTTTCATTTGAAAATATTTAGGATGACAATAGGATGGGCTGGTTTAAAGAGGTAAAGAAACAATGGATTAAATGAAGTGATGTTTTCCATCAAGCTCCTGAATTAATATGTAAATAAGAGACCTATATTTTTGAACTTCTTTTCCTGTGTCTCATGTATTCATTTGGGGAAATTAAGACGGGAGATTTTTGTGCTACATTGGTATTTTAACTATAAACCATTGCGCTTTGGCCCAGAGTGTTATTACCTGCAGAAGCTATCTTGATTAAGTTTGGAGTTGCCTTGTGTTGTGCGTAAGCAAAACTACATTTTAATCAGCTAGTCCACATGCTTTATACAGATAGTTTGTAATAGGCCCTGTTAAACATAGATTCCTTTAATCAGCAATGTTGGATAGAAGCCTAAAGTCTTAAAATAGTCTTCTTTATTCTGATTTCCTTCTCCCTAAGATGAATAAACAGAATGCAGTCGATGTGGCAATAGCTGTTACAAATCATTTCATCAAAGGTAATAAAATTAAATTCCATCTCTGTGAGTTATTACAGAAGACTGTGGAACATTTACAAGAATTTGACTTCCAAATCCTTCAAGCCCTAATCTTTGGATTTGCATAATGTGTTTCTACTTTCAGGATTTTCCAGTCGAAAGGCTTTGAAGTTCCAAGGCAAAAACTGAAATAAATTGGAAATCTGTGTAATTTCAAAGTGAATGCTTACAATATAATGGTATAATTGGAAAGTACATGGAAGGGGAAACATAAAATTTTACTACTATTGACTTAATTTTTGGAAACTTGCTAGTAGAAAGATAATAGGCAAAATTCTTCATGAGTGATCAAAAATATAAAGTAGAACTTTCAAATCAATAACATTATTTAATATTAGATTACTTTAAAACAGTAGATCCTGAACTTGAACCCCAGTTTTTGATTCCAGAGTCCTTGCTTTTTTCACTTCTTCATGCCACCACTGAAATTTTTTGCATGGGGATGTCAATTTATCAAGACTACAGAGTGTATTTTTAGAAATTACAAAGCTGAATTTAGTGAAAAAAGAAGTGAAATACTGTTCAGCTTTATCATACTACTGATAATGGAGGTGGAATAATTTCCTTTGTGTAAGCTTCAAAACATTACCATGATCAGATGGGAAAGAGGCTATATTACGTGAATGTACTAAATTGATTATTATATCTGCTCCCAAACTGTCCAAAGTTACTTATTCTCTTAGTTTGTTTTCATGGATTTTATACATGAACTTGCTTGCATTTTTGTGTTATCTCTTGTGGATTTTTCCCATGATGAAACCACTCATTCATTTAACTATTTATGACGTGCCTTCTATATGCCAAGAAATATGCTAAGTCCTAGGAATGAAATGGTGAACAGACTGAATTTCTGTGAATGCAGGAATTCAGTTGATCTGGTGGTGAGTATTCCTGATGAAAAATGCTTCTCTCCAACCTCTTTTCTCTGGGCTGGCATAAGCATGGGGATATAAATAAACCAGCTGGCAAACTTCAAGGACTTGGATGTCTTTTTCATGAAAGGTCAATAAGAAAGGCTAACCTTTTACATTAGGATTTATTGAACTCTGTAGAGGCAGATCGGTTTTGGATTTAATTTCTAGTATTTTTGTTACAAAATTAGGTATGATAGTAATGAATTCATGTGTGCTTCTATATGACTGATATTATGTACACTGGCCTTGCTTGCTCTTCACAGAGTTGAATTCAATTGCATTTAACAAGAGAATTTCTAGCAAACCATTTCTACATATCATTGCACCTGTGGCTCAATTCTTGAATTTTCTGTGCTCTGAATCTCCAAGATAGGAAAGTATAAATCTCTTAGAATGAATACAGGGCTAGAAACATCTTATAACAAGGTCTCTAGTTTTGGTGTCCCATTAACTGTTCCACTACCAGTTTGTACTCCCCAATGATAATTCTGTTGAAACTTTTTGCATTGGTTTGGAATTTTAAAAGAAGACTGTGTAATTCCTGATCCCATGTTAATGATATTTTCTGTCTTAATCCTTGTGTTTAGGAGCAGAAAGAATAGATTGGCCACAGCAATTATAGAGCAGGCTGTAATTGGCATACCCCATACCAAGAAAACAAGGGATTGTTTTCTTGTTTTAATGCATAGGTTTCCAATCTGTCATTTCTTCTGCTTGGACTTCTGAATATGCTTGTTTTTTGATGGTTTTGTGGTTTGTTTTTAGCTGCTGATTTTTAGTCAAACTTTACAGCAGGGGTAACAAAAGCCCTTAATTTTGCAGTGTGAAAATTCTTTAGGCATTCACTCTCAAAAGCTCTTTTTGAGTGACTTGACATTTTTGCAGCGCACAGTATCCAACTTCGAAAATCTACATTCTCAGCAGCTTTACTACTTTAAAAAATATCCTTACATTAGCTCTTTTAGGAAGCAAGGAGACAGCTTTGCTAACAGTAATGAGTTGTGCAAATCACAGATGGTCTTCTGGTTGGAAATTACTGGAAAGGACTACAAGCATTGAGTCTTTGGGGCAGAGCCATTCACATGCATCCATGTATGTATGTGTACATGTACATTTGTGTAAGTATACAACAAATAAATGGGGCAAAGAGGGAATTTGTGTAGCTGCTACTGGTACTGCAGAGTTCTGTGGAATTTTACCAAGTACTTTCATTGAAATTAACGCATTTTCTGTTCACAGCAACTCTCTTGAGTCAAGTAGGTAGATAGCCTGAATGCCACCATTGTGGGTAAGAAAGTAGAGACCCAGACAGTCCAAGTTCTTGTCCACAGTCACATGACTGATGAGTGTCAGAGCTGAAATTCATCTCTGTCTCCTAATTCTGAAGTATGGCTTTTTGGTCAAAATGTCCTGGTTGGATTCCAGCTTCCCTAATTTTTAGCCTCCCCACCAAACTTTTCCTATGCCCTAGGGAATATTCCCCTTATACTGTAGTAGATTTTCCCAACTGTTGCTATTATTGCTATGGGCATCCCAATACTGTATAGTAAATGATTAATAGAAGGTTCGTTTTTTCCCCAGATAGCTACAGAGCTCAGGAACATATCCAATTAGTTATAAAAAATGTACGATTTAAATTCACTTGATGGGAGAAGTAATTCCAGTTAAGAACTCAGGTTAAATGAATTTTTTTTTCTTATGTATTTAAGTCATACCAGGGTTTAGTTTAGGCTTAAGGTAGAGTTCTATTATGCAGTATTCAAACAAGTTAACAAAACTGTTAAAAGATGCAGAGCATGACAGGCAAAGAAAGATGAAAAGCATTGCTTAGCTATGACTTGGAGGGAAGATGATTGAAGGGTGGAGATAGTGGGAAGGTGAAAATCCCCACAGTGTGAGGGGGAAAGGGAAGGTAAGACCAAAAGAGTATGACAGGTAATAAACCAGAGTAATAAACATCTAAATGTGAAGATGCTTAGGAAAAGCTTCTCCATGGTGAAAGCCATTGAAATAGAGGGTTGACCCACATCTTGCAGAGAAGTCCTGTGTGGTGAGCAGCCTAAAGCCACGTTCACTCACTGTCGGCACAAGTTCTGGGCTCCAGATGTCCATTATATCCTTTAACACAGAAGATTCATGTATTCTACTCCGTGATTTTGAAAATGAGTGGAAGATTTCTTATGTTTCTGGTAAAGTCGAAATAAGTTAGGCAAGAATAAAATTTAGCTGATGACTATGAGATTAATTCTGTTTACATTGGCTAGAATTGAAAGTTTTCTGCCATTCCTTTTTTTTCTCTAGCTCCTGTGACCTCACATTTCATCATCCTCCGCCTACAGGGCTTCTCCTGCTCCTTGGAGAACTGGTTGAAATCGGCATGAACCCTATTTTTACAGAGTAGGAGAGGCAAAAACCCTCCTCACGCTTGCTTTCTTGGTCTTGTCCTTACTTCCTCCTGATTCCCTGGTCTCTACCTCTGCTTACGAGTTTGCTAATTTAGGTCAACTCCACACAGATTAAAAATATGTATAACTCAAGTGAACTATTCAATGGATTCGGTTGTTTTCCAAAAGATTTGGGGGCTCTCACAGGAAAAATACCATATTACGCACCACCCAAAGGACTCCCATTTAGCGTGTCTCCTCTTGTTATCTTCCACTCCTTCACCAAAATCCACACTCCAGAAAAGGTGAAGCCCCCTACAAAATGTAATGTAATCCCTATAGGCTCAATGTTTAAAGTTGTGCAGCAGGGAAGGATCCTAAGAAACTGATATAATTTCCTCAGCATTCATAGAAGTTTGAACAAAATTATATCCCCTTACATCATCATAAAGAGATTGGAACTTGCATCCTGTGCAGGTGCTATGCTAGGTACTTTCCCATAGGATGTTGACTTAGTTCTCAGAACCTTCCTGGGTATGTTTTATCCCCATTTTATAGATGAGGAAACAGTCTCAGAGAAGTGTCCAACATTGTTCCCATGCAGAAAGGAGGTAGTGGGATATATGTTTGGAGGAGTAGGAAGAATTCTTTTTTGTTCAAGAACAAAGGAACAAGAAAAGGCAAAGATTATGAAACACCAGACGGTCTGCCTATCAGAGCCATGCCAAGAGGGATGGCTCCTTCTAGTCATGTCTTTGGAAATGCAAAGCACACTAAACAAAGATCCTTTCAGTGCCTATTAAGGGATTATTTTTGTCTCTGTTTGTAGTGCTTCATTTATCATCAATGGGTATTTTATCTCATGTACAACTACATAGGCCATTATGCTATATTTACATTTGTTTAACACATTTAATTAAGAACATTGTTAAAAAATGTAAAAAAGACTTCCCCTTTCATGAAATTTGGAAATCAAAGGTAGCATTTAGCAGGTTTCCTTGTCAACCACAGTAGTCATCTTCAGAATCTTTAAAGGAGTAATTCAATTACCCACACAGTTCTGCTTTCTAAGATTGTGCAAATGGAAGTCTTTTCTTAAGCAAGCCCACAAAGCTACTAGCAGTATTCCCGACTCCAGCAACAACACGAAAACATGATACCTTTCAAGTCTTGATTGGGAAGAGTGTCTGCTGGGGAAGGGCAGAAAGAAGAGGGGAAATACAGAAAGCCTATTGGCTGCTTGCCTTTGTCCTTTGCTCATTCCAAAGAGGCTATAAAAGGAGTTGTGGGACACTTAGGTGTTTGAAGTGTTGGTGAACTTCCTTACTTATAGTATCTAGCCCTTTATCAAACATAAGATCCATTGTTGATATCCTCCCATGGGACACATAACTTTAGCAACTCTGGTCAATTCTAAAACAGACCAACATAAGATATAAACAATTTCTGGTGATGAAATAATCTGCTATGTGAATTGGAAATAAAATCTGTCACATTTACATTTTGAAAATAATCTTTGTTGAGAACTAGAGAGCAGTTGAATTTCTTTCAGGAAAATTTAGCACTTTTCCTTTCGATCCCTACTCCTCTGCACCCCCCGCCCCCCAGAAAACTTGCTTTATACTGAAACTCAAATTTAATTTTGAAATACAGTTTATAGGATGAACTCTAGAAAAATTAACCTTTTTGTAAGTGAAAATGGTCAAATATTGGTGATTTCTTAGAGTTTGTAGGGTTCAGTGTAATGTTTTTAGTATAGTCTAAGTCTTTGTGTCTTAAGTGCAGTTTTCGGAAAGCCACGTTGGGACAAATTAACGTTGCTGCTTTGGTGGCCCCCAGCTTATTTCTTAACTTCTTATTAATCTTAATGCCTTCTTAAGCTGCATATAGTACTACCATAACTTTTAGTTCCAGTCTACAAACTCCAGACTAAGACAAGCATGATGTTATTGGAAGACCAAGGCATTAATAAATACATAACCCTGTACAAAGTAAACCCTTGTTTCCTTAAGTATGTTGAACATTACGACATACTTGGTTGTATGTTGATTTGTATGTTGTAGCTGATTTTTGGTGGTGATTCCTTGAAGGACGTTGTGTGCAGTTTGCTTAAGTTGGAAATACAGCCTTCAACCTAATTTCAACAAAGCAACCAAAGTGATTCTTTTAAAATACAGTCATCGTGCCATTTCTCCTTTGCTCACATCCTCTCCAGGCCTCATTCTTGAATGACCTTGAAGCTCTGTATAATCTGTCCTCTTTCCCCTGCTCCCCAGCACCATCTTGTTGACTTCATCTCCTGTTTCTCTTCCGCTCCCTTTTTCTGTTCCAGCCACTTTGTTCCTCTAACACAAAAAAAACTGGTTCCCCATTTGCTGAAATGCTGCTCCCCAAATATGCTCATGGCTCCTTCTTTCAGGTCTCTCCTCAAAAGTCTGATGGTGTGAGAGCACTACCTTGACTCTCCTTTATATAATAGTATGCCTGTACACCTCTGTCTGCTATCCCTTTTACTCTGCTTTGTTTTAATCCACAGTACTTTTTGCCACCTGATTTGTTATCTATTGGTTTCTTTCTTTGCTTATTACTCATCTCCCTCTATAAGAATGAGGATTCCATGATGGCAGGTGTTTTGCCTCTTTTGCTCACTGTGTATCCGTGGTGCCCAGTAGAGCGCCTGGTGCAGAGTAGCCATTCAAGGAATGAATGAATAGTCCCTTTCAGTTCATGAAAAGCAGGGGGATAGGGGATAGGGAATAGCCATCCCCAGCGAGGAAAGGATCCTTCTTTAGATTCACTCTACTCTGGCCATCTTTGGGAGTCTAGAGGCCAAGACTTTCATTCTATTTCTTTCTACTGTCACCTTTTTGTAGCAAGCAGCCGTTCAGTAACTATATGTAATCTTCATTGTAAATGAATAAGTTAAAAATTCAGTCAGTTTCAGATGGAGACTTTTTTTTTTTTTTTTTTTGCGGTATGCGGGCCTCTCACTGTTGTGGCCTCTCCCGTTGCGGAGCACAGGCTCCGGACGCGCAGGCTCAGCGGCCACGGCTCACGGGCCCAGCCGCTCGGCAGCATGTGGGATCCTCCCGGACCCGGGCACGAACCCGTGTCCCCTGCATCGGCAGGCGGACTCTCAACCACTGCGCCACCAGGGAAGCCCTCAGATGGAGACTTTTTATTGGAGTATATGGTATACTCAGAAAAGATGCAGAAACCGTAGATCATTAGATTTTCACAAAGTAAATACATAGAACCCAGATTAGGAAACAAAATAGTACCAGAATCCCAGAAAGCCCTTCATGTCTCTATCAATGTAATAACTCCCCCAGCAGTTATCCTACCCACACTTTTAATATCATAGATTGTTTTGCTTCTATCTGAACTTTATACAAATGGAATCCTAGAGCATGTGCCTTTATGTATCTGTCTCCTTTTCTCAACATTATTTTTATGAAAACCATCCATGTTGTTGCAAGTAGTTGTAGTTTGTTCATTTCCGTTGCTGTATAAAATTCCACTATGTAAGTATCATCATAACTCACTTATGCATTTCTACTGTTGGTAAGACATTTGGGCTGTTTTTGATATTTGTGTGTTACAGATAGTGCTTCTGTGAATACTCTCAACTGGGTCTTTGGGTGAACACGCCTATATTTGTGTAGGATAAATTCTAAGAATAGAATTGGTGAGTCAAAAGATGCATGCCTTCAGCTAAGCAGGCATTTGCCCAAAGTGGTCTCCACCATCAGTGTCCCAGAATTCCAGTTGCTGCTTATCACCATACTTCATGCCATGTCTTTGACATTTTAGCCCTTTTGGTAGATCTGTTCATGAGTGCAGTGTGGTCTTAGTTTGTATTTCTCATGACTAGTGCTGTTGAGCACTTGTTAATATATTTGTTGGCAATTTGGATAAAGTGAGTCAATTTTCATGAATATTAAGTAGGTAACATAGGTGGTATGTGAAGATGGCAGATATCCTACAGGTGATAATTCAATGACTAAAATTCAGTAAACACTGCTTTCATTAAAGAATCTTCTACTAATTGATATATTTTATTTCTTTAACAGAGCTTTTGCTCTGGTAAATTCAATTTAATAAACGCTTATTGAGAGCTCATTATGAATAACCTCCTATGCAGAATGGTGTCAGGCCACCAAGGTCTATGTCATTGAAAGCTGCCCAGAGGAGACCACATCTAAGCCGAGTCTAGAAGCAGGAGCAGGGGTCTGACTGTGGGGCAGAAAGTGGGAGCTAATGTACTGGAAAGGCTTGAATAAAACCTGTAGGTGTGAAGGTGTATGAAACTTTCAGGAAATTCCAAATTTGCAGGTGTGACTACCATAACTGATAAAGAAAACTGCCAACTCGCCTTCTGTAGGGAATTAAGACTTGAAAAATGACACTTAACATTAGCCTCCAGAAGAACCAAAGGCCTAGAGTAAGCTGGGCTTAGGGTTCAGTTGCATTACAAATATCAAGTTGTGTAGCTTGAAGTATTTGAATTTAACTCATATCATTTACCAATTATTTTTATACCAAGAGAAATATTCTCGTGCTTACGTGGCCTTTTGCTTTCCATGTTAGGCCTGATGTCAGCTCTCTAAAATGCAGGAGTGAGCAATACATTTATTGTCATTGAGAGTATCTGGAGAAACAGTATAAACGCTATAATTTTTCCAGCTAAGATGCTGTTACCGATGAAACAGAAAAGCACTGGCAGCCTCTAGTTATACAGATAGGCATTTCATTATTCTTTTCTGGGTTGCAATTATTTATTTCTAACTAATGTTTTGCATTAGCATTAAAAAACACTCCTTTCAAAAGTACAAGCAATAGTCAAATGCATTGTCTTTGTCTGAAGTTACATTTTATTTGCTATTCAAAAAATAAAGGTCTTCTTTTTATCACCTTACATTTTAATATATTTTAATGAAACCTTTCAGAATGATTAGACAGAAGATTTTCTTCCCCACTAGTTTCAAGAATATTTGAAGAATTTAAAATACTGTAGGGAAGGTCTGTAATTTCTGAACATACCTTGTTCTCTTTCAAGGCCAAGTATAACTCAGTTGTTGAAAGCAATTATGGTGGAGATAAATATGAAGAAAGTGTGTCTTTCTCTAGAGTCAGTAATTACAGCATGCGGTATTCTTTACCTGTAGGTTGAAGAAAAAGTCCCAGTCGGTGGATATTACTGCTCCAGGGTTCAACCCTTTGGCTGGTGCAGGAAAGCAAATGCCACAAGCCAGTAAACCCACCACACCCAAGACGTCCATCATTGAAGAAGAGCAGAACAACGCAGCAAATTCCCAGAAGCATCCTTCCCGAAGGAGTGAGCTGAAGAGGTTCTACACCATTGGTGAGCACCACGATTTATGCAAGTGAATAGATGGGGTCTATCCAAACAGCACAGTGAATGTGTGGGGCTGTGGTTAAATGTCCCTTGTTTATATAACGTGTACAGTCCTCCCTCAGTATCCACTGGTTCCAGGACCCTTCAGGGACACCAAAATCCAAGGATGCTCAAGCCCCTTATATAAAACGGCATAGTATTTGCATATAACCTACACACATCCTCCCGTATACTTTAAATCATCTCTAGGTTACTTGTAATACCGAATGTAATGTAAATGCTATGTAAATAGTACTGGATCTGCAGAAAATTCAAGTTTTGCTTTTTTGGAACTTGCTGGATATTCCCCCCCAAATATCTTCAATCCTTGGTTGGTTGAATATGTGGATGTGGAACCTGCAGATACAGAGGGCCGACTGTATATCTTTCTGATGGTTTATGGTGGACATCTCATACAGTCTGAACGTGGAGTTGGAAAAATACTGCACACCTTCAGCAAAGTTAAATAATAGAGTAGGCCTGAGGACCTTCTATATCCTGCCTAAGAGAAGTAAATTACATATATATGGTTTTCCAAGTTTTAAGCTTATGTGCTACTATTTTCATTTCTGCCAGTCTTTAGCCGGGTGCCGTTTTTGTTTTTGGTTTGCGGTTTTTGCTCTTTTCATTCTCCCTCCAGGCTTTCAGGTGGCTGACCCTGTTCTGTCAGGTTGTTGAGACAGTGGTTGATGTCAGCCTGTAACTAACAAAGCCACTAAGAAAATAGAAAATTATTACGTTCTGAGGAAGGACAGATTATGTTGTAGGTCCGTTTTTACCTTGCACATTACTTCACATTGGAGAGATTGAATCACGTCCAGATCCCAATGTATGACAGGGTAGTAGGCTGTGGATAGGGTCTTGCAGACATTATGCCGCCTTTTTCCCAGGTAGAATAATATCCTGTAATTTTGAACGTTAACACTTAATTGGAGTGTTAGAGGTAATCAATTCAAATAAGTCGAATTACCAACTTTTATGTACCAATATTTGTTCATCATGTCTTTGGCCTTGATTTTTAACTCACAATAACAATTTTCAGTGTTTTAGGTCTAATTGAGACACAAGTTGCTAAACATATGTATGGTAGAGGTGACGTGTAGGGGAGATGACTCTACCAGGAAGAAGACGGATGCTTCGGTGTTGCTTATTATTTCATTTGGAGAGATTTGGTCATCACCAAAATCCTTAATAGTAGACACTGTTGGCTTAATGCCTTTACTAAAGTTACATCAAAGGGGTCATGTTTTTCTTGGTATCCAGCACCCCACCACCCCATTATGGGATGTTTGGAATTTTTTCTCGGATATTTTAGTGTCTCTATCTAGAAATGTAATCAGATCAGATTTCTACCATTTCCTACCATTTTATATCTTCTTCCTATATCTACTCTCAGGTTTCCTTTTTTTCCACATGAAGATGTTAAAGTCTTATTTTTTAATAGACAACAAGCATGGTGTCTTTGAGGATGTCAGTGGTCAGCGATAATGAGAATTGATATACGAGAGTGTAGACAGGTACATATTTCCATTTTTAAAACTTATGATAGCAGAGTTCTAAAAATCAATCAACTAGAAAAGCCCGTGACGTTTACACAACTGCTTCTCTCTCCATTTTCCAATGTCCTCTCCTCCCACCCTTCAACATGTCCACTACCATCTACTGCTTTTCTGATTTATTATTAACTGGATAAGAAGACAATATTTTGCCTTCAGAAAATAAAGCTTATCTTATAAACTCAATATTCCTTAAAGATGAGAAAATGAGGGTAAAACATTGACCCCCAGCTTGGCCAATGTAAATAAACAACTAAGCCTGAAAAATAGAATTCTAAATGGTGAGTTTGGATTGCAGAAAGATGAACTATCAGTTATTTTAAATAGTCCTACAGCTAGTGAATGTTTATTTTTGGATTTGCAACAGTTTGATTCATGAGCAATGTCAGTGGCATGTCTGTATGTTAAAATAGACCTGGAGACATTTTCAAGGCTGAAATATTAGCAACCACGTAATCACCTATATTGAAAGATCATTTCACAAAACAAGCCTATTTCAGTATCCCTTAGTAAATGTATTGGTAATAAAGACAACAACAATTATAACTGTCATTTATTGGTAATTCCAAATACTAGGCACACATTAAGCTCCTTTCTTCTCTCTCAGTTGATCCTCACAACTCTTGTAAGTATTATACTCTCTATTTTTTTAGATGAGGGATAGAACCTTAAAGAAATTAAATAAAAAACTGTGAGCCAGAGATAGCCAACTCTGTGAATGAAATTAACCTTCTTGTGACATTTTAGAGTCTGCCTTTTATGTCACTCGGAAGGATACCATCCCCGTCTAGAGAGGTGAGCCCGGGGAGTTTCTTTGAGTGATACAGTGGAGTGATATTTTTACTGCAATCCCCAGAAAATTTCACTTAAGGAAACCATGCCAACTAACCCATCCACCAGCCAACATGCCCTTTCATTTAAAGATATCTTTCAATGTCTCAATTTATAGCTCACACAACTGGAAAAACCTGGGAGCCCTCTTGTGGCCAAGTTGCTACTACATTTAAGTGTAGCAATGAAGTGCAGTACTATATTTAAGTAATCATTCTAGGAATTGAAGACTTTTTAAATTAAAAAAAAGAACTAGAAAATTTTGAACTTATTTAAATGTCTCTTAGTGGCTAATGAGTGGCTGCAGTAGCTTCTCTAGAAATTTCTTTCGATCTCACAGCTTTTATCCCTCATGCATTTATGTATAGGATCTACTTCCTGTTGAGAGAACTCTAGGAAATAGAAATGATTGCCTCCTTGTATAGACAATAGATTTAGGTCCTTAATTATTCCTAATAACAGAAACATGTAAAACAATTATAGCAGCAAAAAAAAAAAAAGGCACGGCATAAACTCATTACTTTTTATAGGAAAACAGTCCATCTTATAAGAAGTAATAAAATTTCATTGTTTTGATATAAGCAGAGGAAAAACTGTTCTCTATTGGTGTGAGATATATGAATCTTCAGCTAAATTAAAAGGAGAGTAACCACTATATCAGGACTGTGGCTAAAGAAAGAGTCTGTTCTGTGCTGCTTTTGTTACCAACTGTATAATCTTTCACAGTTACTTACCATCACTTGACCTTAACCTTCTCATCTGGACAGTGACAGATTTAGACCAAATCAGTCTTTCTGAGTATTTTTTTCTTGCTCGCTTTTTATTATACAGTTGACCATATGAAGTACTGTATATGTTTTCTATTGCTGTGATACAAATTACCACAAACTTAGCTGTTTAAAACAACACCCATTTATCAGCTCACAGCTGTGTAGGTCAGAAATCCACAAAACATGACTATACTTTCTGCTCGGGGTATCTACAAGGCTAAAATCAAGGTGTTAGCTGGGCTGAGTTCTTGTCTGGAGGTGGGTTCAGCTCGGGAAATGTATGCTTCCAGGTTCATTCCTTTTGTTGGCAGAATTCAGTTCCTTGAACTGGTAGGTCTGAGGCCCCCATTTCCTGGTTGGCTGTCAGCTGGGGCTCACTCTTAGCTTTCAGAGTCTACTCTCTTCCCTTGCCATGTGGCCTCTTCCATCTTCAAGCCAGTAACTGCATGTCAAATCCTTCTCTTATGAATCTCTAGTTTCCTCTCCTTGGGCTAGCCAAGAAAGCTCTCTGCTTTAAACGACTTATGTAATTAGGTCAGGGCCACCCAGATGATCTTCCTGTTTCAAAGTCAGTAAAACCTAATCATGGGAGTAATGTCCATCACATTCACAGGCCTGGGGATCAGACACGTGTGTACATTACAGGGGTGAGGCATCTTGGGGACCATCTTAGAATTCTGCCTAACACATTGTACACCACTTACCCAGTGCACACTCAACCACCAACATAGCTGAAAAAAATTTCCTGAGCACATTTCCTTACTATCTATTCTGATCGTTATTTTCATTTTTTTAAATGCAATCTCAGCACACGAAACTGACTACATGGTCTGTTAATGAGTTGTGACTTACAACTGGACTAGATATTTGAAGTCCTTCAGGTACTTACAATTCTATTATTATTTTTAAATAAAAGTGTTAATTAGAACTAGAATAATATAATATTAAATTAGTGGACTGGCTCTAATGGGTAAACAGATGAAAACAGAATAGAATTGTTCCCTACTCCAGTTTTTGTTTGTGCTCAGTAAAACTACTTGAGTTTAACAACGTATATAAGAAACCTATATCCTTCAAAAACATAGTCCCTACTTAAAGATGGAAAATGAAACCAAATAGCAGACTCATATTTTTAATACTCCATGTATTCTCTACATTTAATTTAGAGAACTACATGTAAGGACTTCTGAAAAGAGTTGTAAAGCAGATGTAGAGGTAGTGAAGAAGACTCGGCATGCAGAGTCCAGAAGTGTCCCAGCACTCCCTAAGCTGGGCTTGTAAATCCGTGTAATATTCATTCCTTGATTCAGAATCTAAAGCCAGAGTTCGTACATCTCTCTCCAGCATCTGTGACTATTAGTAAAATGTGCTGATGTCTTTCCATTCTGAGACTTTTTTCGCTTGACAGTTAGGAAGTGGGACAGGTCTTGAATAGATGTCTCCATAATCAGAGTCATTCAGTGACACACCAAATGCTGATTAGTCCTCGATCAGACCCAGCTGTGTGAAGGCCTCATCGAAGATGCTGCTCAGAATAAGAAGAAGGGTAAAACAGAGATCCCTGCTCTTGAGGTGTTCATCACGTGTCGGTGGGGGAGGGCGTGCTTGGTTAAAATAGGCACACCAGTGAGTAGAATACAAGACAGATGCTCTCGATGCCATGGGTGGGGCCAGAGGTAGGGGAGATGAGTGAGGAGTAGCGGAGGGCAGGGGAGGTTCACTCACTTCTGCTGTGGAATCCAGAAGATGGAGAAATCACATCAGACCTTAAAGGCACTCCGGGGCTCTTTATTGGCTTCATAGATCTAGGCACTGTTCATCACCCTCCGTTCTCGCTGCCTTGACATCTAGCCCTTAGCTGTCTTCCTTATCTTCTTGTGTTAGCATGTCTCCATACCAAATCTCAATTCTTATGAGTAGGAAAGGATGGCATTAATGTCATTAATCCTAACACTGAGTACAGTGTAAGGCACACAGTAAGTGCTAAATAAACTTTGGGGGCGGCAAAGAGGAGGGAGCGGGGGTGCTGGTGGAGGTAGTGGAGATGAACCTTGCCCTTTTCAGTGGAGGAGGAGGGAGGAAATGGGCCAAGAGCTTAGTGTAAAGAAGAGCTTTGAATACTTCCAGGCATGAGAGAAGAATTGGAACCCCTGCTGTGGAGAACAATGAATAAGATCTACAACTTTTAAATCTGTTAGAAATTAGAAAAAGGTTAGATTTAGCAAAACCCTTTTTAAATTTTTTTATTTAGTTATTTATTATTTTGCGGTACGCGGGCCTCTCACTGTTGTGGCCCCTCCCGCTGCGGAGCACAGGTTCCGGACACGCAGGCTCAGCGGCCATGGCTCACGGGCCCAGCCGCTCCACGGCACGTGGGATCTTCCCAGACCGGGGCACGAACCTGTGTCCCCTGCATCGGCAGGCGGACTCTCAACCACTGCGCCACCAGGGAAGCCCTTAATTTATTTTTTTAATTGAAGTATCATTGATTTACAGTGTTGTGATAACTTCTGTTGTACAGGAAAGTGACTCAGTTACATTACATACATATATATACATATGTGTGTGTGTGTATATATATATATATATATATATATTCTTTTTCAGATTCTTTTCCATTATAGGTTATTATAAGATATTGAATATAGCTCCCTATGCTATACAGTAGGTCCTTATTTTATTTGTAGTAATTTGTATCTGTTAATCCCAAATTCCCAATTTATCCCTCCCCCCCTTTCCCCTTTGGTAACCATAGGTTTGTTTTCTACAAGTTTTCTACAAGAAAACAAACCATAGGTTTGTTTTCTACAAGTCTATTTTTGTTTTGTAAATAAGTTCATTTGTACCATTTTTTTAGGTTCCACATATAAGTGATATCATAAGATATTTGCCTTTCTCTGTCTGACCTATTTCACTTAGTATGATAATCTCTACGTTCATCCATGTTGCTGCAAATGGCATTATTTCATTTTTATGGCTGAGTAATATTCCATTTTCTGTGTGTGTGTGTGTGTGTGTGTGTGTGTGTGTGTGTGTGTGTGTATGTACACATCTTTATATCATCTTCTTTATCCATTCATCTGGGTTTTTTTTTTAATATTTATTTATTTTTGGCTGTGTCATGTCAGTTGCGGCATGTGGGATCTTTCGTTGCGGTGCACAGGCTCTTCGCTGGGGCACGTGGGCTTCTCTCTAGTTGTGGCGCACGGGTTCCAGAGTACGTGGCCTCTATATTTGCGGCACACAGGCTCTCTAGTTGTGGCATGCGGGCTCAGTGATGCGCGGGCTTAGTTACCCCGCAGCATGTGGGATCTTAGTCCCCTGTCCAGGGGTTGAACCTGCATCCCCTGCATTGGAAGGCGGATTCTTAACCACTGGACCACCAGGGAAGTCCCTCCGTTCATCTGTTGATGGACATTTAGGTTGCTTCCATGTCTTGACTATTGTAGACAGTGCTGCTGTGAACATTGGGGTGCATGTATGTTTTCAAATTAGAGCTTTTGTCTCTTCCAGATATATGCCCATGAGTGGGATTGCTGGATCATATGGTAACTCTACTTCTAGGTTTTAAGGAACCTCCATACCGTTCTCCATAGCAGCTGTACCAATTTACATTCCCACCAACAGTGTAGGAGCATTCCCTTTTCTCCACACCCTCTCCAACATTTATTATTTGTAAACTTTGTGATGATGGCCATTCTGACTGGTGTGAAATGATACCTCATTGTAGTTTTGATTTGCATTTCTCTAATAATTAACAGTGTTGAGCATCTTTTCAATGTGGCTGTTGGCCATCTGTATGTCTTCTTTGGAGAAATGTCCATTTAGATCTTCTGCCCATTTTTTTGATTGGGTTGTTTGCCTTTTTGATAATGAGCTGTATGAGCTGTTTGTATATTTTGGAAATTAAGCCCTTGTCGGTCGCATAATTTGCAAATATTTTCTCCCATTCCTTAGGTTGTCTTTTTGTTTTGTTTATGGTTTCCTTTGCTGTGCAAAAGCTTATAAGTTTGATTAGGTCCCATTTGTTTATTTTTGCTTTTATTTCTTTTGCCTTGGGAGACTGACCTAAGAAAACATTGCTACGATTTATGTCAGAGAACGTTTTGCCTGTGTTCTCTTCTAGGAGTTTAATGGTGTCATGTATTACATTTAAAGCTCCTTTTTATTATGCTATTTATTTATTTATTTATTTACTTATTTATTATAAGGAAGGTCAGTAGTAATATACCCTTGTTTATTTTTTAATTTAGTAATTTAAGTATTCTCATTTTTCTTTTTTTTTTAACATCTTTATTGGGGTATAATTGCTTTACAATGGTGTGTTAGTTTCTGCTTTATAACAAAGTGAATCAGTTATACATATACATATGTTCCCATATCTCTTCCCTCTTGCATCTCCCTCCCTCCCACCCTCCCTATCCCACCGCTCTAGGTGGTCACAAAGCACCAAGCTGATCTCCCTGTGCTATGCGGCTGCTTCCCACTAGCTATCTGCCTTACGTTTGTTAGTGTATATATGTCCATGCCTCTCTCTCGCTTTGTCACAGCTCACCCTTCCCCCTCCCCTTATCCTCAAGTCTGTTCTCCAGTAGGTCTGTGTCTTTATTCCTGTCTTACCCCTAGGTTCTTCATGACATTTTTTTCTTAAATTCCATATATATGTGTTAGTATACGGTATTGTCTTTCTCTTTCTGACTTACTTCACTCTGTATGACAGACTCTAGGTCTATCCACTTCATTACAAATAGCTCTATTTCGTTTCTTTTTGTGGCCGAGTAATATTCCATTGTATATATGTGCCACGTCTTCTTTATCCATTCATCGGATGATGGGCACTTAGGTTGTTTCCATCTCCAGGCTATTGTAAATAGAGCTGCAGTGAACATTTTGGTACATGACTCTTTTTGAATTTTGGTTCTCTCAGGGTATATGTCCAGTGGTGGGATTGCTGGGTCATATGGTAGTTCTATTTGTAGCTTTTTAAGGAACCTCCATACTGTTCTCCATAGTGGCTGAACCAATTCACATTTATTATGCTATTTAAATGCTCTCTGCAAGTTCAAAGACAAGGCAGAAAAGGGTTGAAGTTAGCCTTCCTTGGTTCTTGGCTCAGCAGGGCTTCCAAACAGGGCCAGTAGGAGGCTCCTTGAATAACAGGTGTCTGTATAATACTTCTGGAACTTTCCTTCAGTTGAGACTTCCGTGCAGGTCCTCACCTTGTCAAGCGAACTCACAGTCTGCTCACGCCTTTTAATCTCTTGTTTGCCCTCGTGGATCAGTCTCTACCTTTTGTCCTTTCTATATTAATCTCACTGTATCACCTTCTCTTTGTTGAATACCATGTATGATGAATCAGTCAGTGTTCTCTACACAGTAATTTCCAGTTATATTCAGATAAACAAATTCTGGGTTTATTTGGTGGATGTGTTTAACTCAAACTTTTTCATATATGAAAATATGTTCCTTCACTTATTAACCTATTCACTTATTAATTAAATAAATGTTTATTAAATGCCTACTACAAACCAGGCCTTGTTCAAAGTGCCACTAATACAAGAGAAAATAAGGCCAAGTCCAGGCACTCAGGTGCTTATACTCTAGTGGGAAAAACAGGGTATAAATAAGCAACTGGTTATTCATTGTCAATGAATAGTAAGTTTTTAAAGAAAAATAAAACAGGTTAATGGAGGAGGGCGATAGAAAAGTTACTCTGTAAAATGTGTTTAAACCTTATACCATTTTTATAAACATTCTAGCAGATAAATGATACAGTTCTGGGAAATCAGTTAGGCTGGTTTCAATTACAGGACATTCGATACATTAATAATAGATTTTTCAAAGAGTTGTTTTTCGCTTGTCATAGAATTAATTTATGAAAAGACTAATGGAATTGATATTTGCAGCATGAAGAAGAAAATGATTGAGGGAAAATTTAATGATCCTCAAGCTTCCCAGCATTGTTTTGAAAAGGAGGTGCCCAGATGTTCTTCACTTCTACCAAGGAAAGAATAAGTTGTAGCAAAGAATATAAAAATTAAATACTGGGGGAATGTAACAACTTGAGCACCGTTACTGGGGAAGTTTGGGTCGTGTTTTCTAAAGTACAGCCGTTATGTCTTTAGAGTGGTTTAGGCATCAACTTGCCTGGAAAAGTGCTCCATCGGCTCTCCAAGATCCTGAATGGTTTTGATCAGTGGCAGGAAGGCGGAAGGGTAGTCATTCATCCCACTGCGTTTACTGAGCTCCTTCTTTTGGTCCCAGAGGCAGGATGGATCAAGGGTGAGGAACTTGGCCTCTGGAATCTGGTGTCTAAGTTGGAATCCCATTCCCCCTGCTAGTTATGTGACCATAAACAAGGCACTTAGAATCTCAAAGCTCAGTGTCTTCACTTATAAAAGGAAATAAAACTGATGCTTCCTGAAAGGGCCGTTGTGAGGAGTAAATGAAGTAGTCTATGTAAAGTGCTTATAATAGTGCCTAGAACATGGAAGTTCTCCATGAATATTAGTGAGCTTGTTATTGTCGTTGTGCATTAAAGATGTGGCATGAATGAGGCGTCATGATCGCTGCCCACCTGCTATGTGAAGCTAGCCTCCTGCCCTGATCCTTGTGGATATGCTCACTTATCCCCTGGTTTTTAGCAGGTGGTTCCCTCACTCCCCACAAGATAAGGTTGTCTGTTGCTCTGTAGACCTTTCATGCTCTGCCCCAGTTTACTCTCCAGCTTAGTCTCAGACCCCAGCCCCACACTCTAGCCATGCTCATTGTGGTTTCCCAAAGGTGTCCTTCCGTATGATGTATGATGGGCTTTATGGGAGTGTTTCCTTCTGCCTAGAACAGTGTTAGGATTCCATCCAAATTCCCCTCATACTTGGCCACACCTTCCCCAGATTTGATCAACATGAAAAGATTCAAAGCATTTTAACATATGCATTGTCAGTTTTTTAGGTGACTAAAAAATACATGTTAAATTCAGTGAATGCTTATAACATTCCTAAAAGATGAGTAGGATACTTATTATGGCCACCATATAGCATTCTTGGGAATTGAGTCTCTGAAAGTTGAATGACTTTTTCATGATCACACTGGAAATGGTGGCAAAGTCAAGGAAAGAATAAGTAGATTGATAACTAATGGTAAACAGTTTGTCTTCTGCATGTTTTCAGGTCAATTCTCTTCTCAAAAACAAAAACAAAAATGAAATTTGATCATTGACAGAGATCTCAGTAAGTGGTTTCGCAAACACTAGTCCATACCTTTTATGGTGAAACAGATGCCTTAAAAAAAGAATACTAGTTTTTCATGAAATTACATTTATTCGATTAAAGTGACCATCTTTTCCTTCTTTTGCTCATCCTTCCTTCTTTCTTTCCTTCTTCCCCTCCTCTCTTTTCTTCTTTTCTCACCTCCTTCCTCGTGTTAAAATGGACTGCCTTCTGTGAAATGATGGCATAGTATATATATTGCTTTTGTAGAATTTTTTAATAAGATGTGGTTTTTTTGTTTTGTTTTGCGGTACGCGGGCCTCTCACCACTGTGGCCTCTCCCGCGGCGGAGCACAGGCTCCGGACACGCAGGCTCAGTGGCCATGGCTCACGGGCCCAGCCGCTCCACGGCATGTGGGCTCTTCCCGGACCGGGACACGAACCCGCGTCCTCCGCATCGGCAGGCGGACTCCCAACCACTGCGCCACCAGGGAAGACCTAAGATGTGTTATTTTTAAATCTCCTCACTTGTCAAAATTAAGTTAGGAAATGTCCCCCAAATATTCTTTTGAAATATTACTCTTCTGTGAAATTGTAAAAGTCTGACATCCACTGATCTTGTCCTTTGCCCTGCCTTCGGAATAGAATATCTTTAACATTCCAAACTTAATGAAGCACAGATAAATACAAATTTGTATCTTACTAACCCCAGGCTGCTTACATATTGAAAAAAGAGCCTACAGAATTAGGGGTTCCCTGGGAATTCTTCTGAGTAGTTGGCAAAATTAAAACAGTAATAACTAGTTTGGAAACTCTGAAAAGGGAAAAGCAAGACACGTATTTAACTATTTTTTAATTGCAATACACCAGGCATTTAAAAATATCACCACAAAACTTACATGCCTCTCCTTCTGAATCCAGACTTTTTAATTATAAGAATAAAAAAGATCGACTCTAAAGTGAAAATATTGTAGCAGGAAAGAGAAAGAAAAAAAGGAAAAGACTAATCTCGCTGGAGGTGACACATTCTGCAGCATGAAACTAGGTCACCGCTGAACCAGAACCTTCTCTCCACGCTAGAAGATTCTTCATGTAAAAGCAGGAAGTCTCTGATTTAATCAGAACCAACTTGGCACACAAGTCACTGTCTGTAAGCACAGAAACTAAAATGGGTAACTGCTCTGAGGGTTCAGATTAAATTATGTTCTTGAGAAAAATGACTTTGTTTTGAATTGATGTTTGTTTGATGACTTCTTATACTTTCTGGGTCACAAGATTATTTAAGGAAAATTATTCTGTTGCTGAGGTTCCTTGTTATACGTGGAATCTGGACTTCCCTAAATGGACCTGGGCTTTTCACAGATTTCAAAGACTGCTGCACATGTAGAAGTGCGTTTTCTTTTTGACCCACATTGCATTAGATTGGGCCATTTGTATTAAGATAATGGAATTTGAAGATATTGAAAATCCAAGTTCAATTTTTTTGTTTACTTGTGGGGTAAGCAGACCTTGGGATTCGGTGTATGAGAATCTGCGTCTGTGTGTATGTGCTGGAGGGGTATTTGAATGGGTTTTTATTTCATGTCATTTAAAAAATTCCGTTTAAAATCCACGTTAAAACATGAGGCCTAGGAAAACCACAAATGAAAACTTCTTTTCCAGTCTAGACTAAATATGAACACTTTATTTCTTTCAAGAGAAATTAGATTTTTTAACTAAGCATTTATACAATTTTAACTAAATTTTACTAAGCAGTAGAGGTGTACTCAGAAAGAAGAAAAAGATGTTTGTTTGATACCCCTATAGATTGGTAATGTTTGTAACATGCTAGATAAGCTTGCCAGCTGTAATTTACAAAGTTACCACCATATTTTGTACATTTGCCATATTCTCTTTTGCCCTGATTCTGTTATTGTTCTCTGTCAGAGGTAATCAACCCAGGATCGAGAAACACAGCTTAATCATGGCTGTGATAAATGGATTAAGAAATGTCAATACCCCAGGGTTTCCTTGAGCTACTGGTGTTGGTTTGGTATTTGAGTTGCAGTATAACTTATAACTTATTAGAAACAAATTATACCTGTCAATTTATTTAATGATTTCTAAGCAGCCTAATTGAAGCTATACTGGTTAAAATTGTGTAATAATTTAAACAGACATTGTTTCATGGTGGAGAAATAATCATGATCTTATTTGAAATTTGCTAAATCCCTATGACAATAAATCCGTCAGCACTGCCAGCCATCAGAACTTGCCCTTTCCCCCTGCCAACGCTTGTAGGAACGTTCCTTTCCACTGAACCATGGCTAGGGGAAGAAAATGACAGATTATTAAGAAATACCTGCTTTGTTTTAAACATTAAGGGATAGAATTAATGGCATTTTGAACAGTGAAATATGTTCAAATTTCCCCCGTATTTCCATTTTTTAAAAAAAGCATCAATTTAAAGAGTTTCTAGGATCTTGCAAATATTCAGAAATAAAGCTATTGATAGCCCCTTGTTATGTTGCACACCTGAAACTAATATAATGTCTATGTCAATTATACCTCGATGAAAAATATATTTAAAAAAGCAATTGATATCTCCTGATTTTTTAGGATATGGCTTTTCTTCCTACTTCATATCTAAAGACATTTTTCACACATTAAAAAAACCTGCAAGATTCATGCTCCTCAACAAAATTTTGACCATGTTCACACTCTGACCAAAAGAATATTACTGAGAAGAATGTGAAAATAGTTGAAAGTGAGACACAATTGAGGGAAATGCTTCTATTGGCTATTTTTGCCAGAGGTTTTGAAATGACTTTGACTATAGTTAATTACTTTGAACAGCCCAATTATAAATGTTTCGGTGACCATTCCTAATAGATTCACTATAAATCATGTGCACATGTACATGCAAGCAAGCTTTTAGTGAGCTATTTTAAAACTTCACTAATTCACAGCTTGAATCATCTGGACAGACTATGACCTAAAAAGCCTTTGTGTCAGTATAATCTATGAATAAAAGGCTATGTGAATTCTTAATGGAAACATGATTTCAGAATACAGAAAATATTATGTTCAGCAAATTAGCTTAACAGCCTTTTAGTAGGTAAAAATACCTGCTAAGAGAAATTCATGTAATGGTTTTGAAGTAATGTTATCTAATACTTAACCTATTTCATGTTACTATGTATGTTTGAAGATAACAAAGTTAAATACCTTCAAAATATTATCTGAATAAGTCTTTAGCTATTTAGATGGATGTTTCCTGGAGGAGAAGGCCTATGTTGTCTGTGTAATCATAGCCGACACATCTTAGCATCCCATTTCCTCCATTCTCCTTGGTCATTTATTTGGTCAGCCTGTTTCATGAGTTGGAATCTTAAGTCTTCTGGTACATTCAGTCTTATGGACATTAAATATTAAGATGTTACACATTAAGTATATGGACGATAGTCCATCACAGAGAAATCAGTAAGTCTTTAAACAGTGCCTGCCTACCTGCTGCATCACAATATTTTTTATTTGCTAGGATTTGCACTCAAGAATCCTTGGACTTAATTTTGTTGCTTAAATTTTAATATGTCGATAGAAAGGACATTGATTTCCTCCCCTAGTTCTCTGAGCCAAAGGAGGCAAAAATTATCATCAGTAGTATATTGGAAATAAAATATCATAGGTGCCCACAGGGAGTTTTACCTTGTGACTCTGTTTATTGAGTGTCTCATAAACCAGTTCAAAACAATTTCCTTTTTAATTAGGTAATTTTAGTGTCTTTGAGGTCTTTTTCAAGTATTATTTCAAGTGAGTCATTGTATAGCAGAACAGCAGAATACTGTTTACTCTAACTAAAGAAACAGGGTATCTGGTGTGCTATTTGAGGCTACAAAGTTTCACTTCCTACTTTAAATAATTCTCTCAAATTACAGATCTTTCTTGATATGAGAAACATTCTTGTAAATAAACATAGGGTGAGTGGGATGGGATAGGGATAGCCAAAAAGTCGCACTAAAATAAGAAAAAGAGGAATATCAATAGTAATTCCCTGTCTCCATGCTCTCATTTATTTTTTTCACCTCTACCCCTAAATAAGCCTATCTAAATCTTAGTTCAGTGGTCAGTTTTAAGAATGCTTATTCATTCATTTAATAAATGAATGACCACTGTTGACAATTGGCAGTTGGAGATGAGGCTTGAGAAAGAAGAGGGGCCAGATAATGGGGCGTCTTGTGGGCTGTACTATAGAATTTGGACTTAATCATGACACCTTGGGAATTGTTGAAGGTTTTTGCCTAGCGGAGTACCTTGATAAGGTTGCTTTATAGAGAGATGTTTTGAGCATCATATGGAGAATGGGTTGGGGCTATACATGCCTAGAGACAGAATAATCTTTTAGATGTATAAGTGTCAGGGCTAATTAGATATTATGCTGTACGGCTTAAGAGCTTTGGCTCTGGAATTACACAGATCTAGTTTTGGATACCCGCACAGCCATTCTAAGTAGCTCTGTGACCTTGGACAAGTCACTTAACCTCACTGATTTTCCTTTGGGAAGTGAGAATATTACCCTGTACCACTCAGGTTTGTAATAAGGTTTATATGAGGTAATGTGTACAAATTGCTTACTAGATCCTGGCACAGTGTAACACACAGTAGAAGTTAAATAAAAAGTAAAGTATCAAAATAATATTAATGGAGAGTGACAAAGTCCTAATCTAGGGCAGAGGCAATATGAGAGGAGAGAATTACAGAGAGGTGATGGATATAAATGGGGAGGAACTGGTGACCAGCTGGAAATGAAAAAGAAGAAGATTTTCCAATCAGTTCTATGATTTCAAGTTTTGAATGCTTGAAGCAATGGATAGCTGACATTTTTCCATTAAGGTATATCTCCTTTTCTAAACCAAACATATCTCTATGGGCCAGAAAAGGGGTAGAAACACATAGCAATAAAGGATCATGGAACCCACAGTCAAGAACAGCTCAAGAGGACATGGTATCTAAATGTAATGTGGTATCCTGGATGGGATCCTGGAACAGAAAAGGGACATTAAGTCAAAATGTAAGGAAGTCTGGATAAAGTATGGACTTTAGTTAATAGTAATGTATCAGTATTAGCTTATTAATTATAACAAATGTAACTAATCAATATAAGAGGTTAATAATAGGGGAAACTGGGTATGGGATATATGAGAACTCTGTACTATCTTAGCAATTTTTCGATAAATCTAAAAACTTTTCTCAAATAGAAAATTATTTTAAAAAAATGGGTACCATGCACATTAGAAGAACAAAGCCCCACTTACTTCTTCAAATTTAGCAGCTGAGCAGGGATTCCCAACCATGAAAGGCTGGAAAAAGCTGTGATTACTGCCCACCCTGGGTTGTGGCTCAGCGTAAGCTTCAGAGGCCAGAGGAAACAGAGAGGCTTGGAACCTGGACCTAGGAGAAGCCACCCCTCCATTCCACAGCCGAATCGATTTTCTCGCCATGAGCCACCAATACAAGACCTTGTTCTGGAATGGAAGTCTCGGGGGCAAGTTGAGCTAAGAGGAAAATGGCTAGAGGAAGTGAAGGCACTAGAGAGAGGAAAAGAAATGTGAAACCTAAAAGCTCGCTCTCAAGAGGAGTCCGAAACTAAAATTGAAGTACACGAGGAAAGCTAAAACTGAGAAAGTCAACAAAATCAACAACTGGGTGAGGAATTCACTAGAGAAAATGAAAAAAAAAAAAAAAACTGTTAGTTTTTAAATTGACTTTATGATTTGTGTGAGGCTTCTAGGATAACTGTTGAGTTTCTGATTTGAACACCTAGGTGCATGGGGTTAGCATTCACAAAGATGGGAAATGCTCAGGGGATAGCTATTGAAATGGGATATTGAGTTCGATTGTGGGTCCGTTGAGCTTTGAGATTCCTGGGGGGATAGGCAGTTGGATCTGCAGTTCTGGTGCACAGGAGGTAGGTTTAGGATGAAGATGTCTCTCCAAATCAGCATGTAAGTATAACGGAGTTTCTTAAGAAGAGTGAATAAAGTGATAAAGAAAAGAGTCCTCCCCAAAATTTAAGGGGTAGGACCAGACCAACAGGCTGCAAAGGAAACTGAGAAAGGACGAACAGGGACGTAGGAGGAATCTTTGTGGTTTCCTCAAGCTCTATAATCCTATAAATTATCCCCTTGTTGCCTCTACTAGTTATTTAGGAAAAAAATGAAACTATGCCATTCACATGACCAAACATGCAAAAGATTATCATGATGAGGCCTTGACATCCTAGTATTCAGGAATAAATGTGTTCAAGAAAGCTATGTTGGAAGAGGGGCAGGGGGAATGTTCTTTGTCAAAGAGAGAGGGAACAGCAACTTCTCTTTGGTTCCCTTCTTTGGTCATCCCCTGTGATTTAAGTCTACTGGAGTAATAAAATCTGTCAAGAAAAATGGGATGAACTGGGATTGATGTCTTAAGTATCACATCAGAAACCTTTTGATGTTAAAGGCAAATGGTTTCTATCTGATGTAGAGGAATGTCAATGCATCCGAAAACATCTCTTTCCAGTATTGAATCAGTATTCATGAGTCTGTTCTCTTAGCGTAAATCACACTTGTGATTCATTCTCTTTAAACACCCTACTTATTGCAGAGTCATGTCACATCACACAGGCTGAGAACTTTCTCCTCCCTTATTTGGGGACTTGTAGAAAACTTCAGGATAAGCAGCAGACAGCAAATGACTCAGGGGTTCAAGGCGGTTCTGTGATACACCCCCTGAAGAGGGGAAAGGCTTGGTTTTTTTTTTTTTAATCTGTCTTTCCCCAATTGTTTTTATTTATTTATTTATTTATTTTTAACATCTTTATTGGAGTATAATTGCTTTACAATGGTGTGTTAGTTTCTGCTTTATAACAAAGTGAATCAGTTATACATATACATATGTTCCCATATCTCTTCCCTCTTGCGTCTCCCTCCCTCCCACCCTCCCTATCCCACCCCTCCAGGCGGTCACAAAGCACCGAGCTGATCTCCCTGTGCTGTGCGGCTGCTTCCCACTAGCTATCTACCTTACTTTTCAACAGCAGCACCCAGAAAGGAAAGCTTTAAAGCCTTCAGACTATTCTAAAGAATCCCTTCGTAAATGGGAGAATCTTATAAAAATGCAGAGGCTGACTCAGTAGGCCTGGGGTGGGACCCACCATTTCGCATTTGTAACAACAATCCAGGTGCTGCTGGTCCATGAATAGCAAGACTGGTCTATAGAGCCTGCAGGCATCTTCACGAGGAAACACATATAAAATATTTTTCAGTATTTGGACCCAAGTTATCATCCTGGACTAAAAATATATCTTGAAGACTTAATGTTCCTTTCTTGAAACAGACTACTGCTACTCCAAGCCCTTAATACCTATGCTATTAGAAACTTTCAGAGTAAGAATAAGAACGTGGATGCACCCACACATGCATACACATAGTTTTCATACTATCAGATACACAAATTACCCTAAAGTAGTAATAGATAAAATTGTTTTGTTAAGATTAGAGAATTTGCCACGTGTTAGCAGCTTCTGAATTTGATTAGTCGAGGGTGCTGATTGGGACATTATCATGTAATTTAGTGCAGAGCAGGAGAAACAACTAGGTTCTGAAACAAAAGAGACAGGTTAGAATTTAGCAATTCACTGGCTGTTTTAGCTCTGCTATTCACCAGTTGTATGGGTCAAGTTTGTTGATCAGTTTTTTTCAACTATTCAATGGGAATAAAAACACTTTCTTCATAGGCTTTTTGTGAGTATTAAATAAAACAATGCATGTAAAGCTCTTAGTACTGAATCTGGTTAGTAAATTCTTAACAGATAGTTCCTCTTTCATTAAAGAAGGAGAATGAAAATGGAAAGATGTCAATGGGCAAGTAATAGCCATCAGTAATAATCAATAATAAGTAGTCTTACTTGGGGAAAATCCGTTATTGCTATATTTTACTGTCTATATATATTAATTTTGTCCTGAAAGCAAACATGAGGTTTCTGCATCAGACTTAAGATTACCTACAGCAATAACAGCACTGATTCCCCTTCCCTGGCAGCAGCTTGATGAAGGGCAATGTCAACCCTGCTTGTAGGAGTTTGTACTGCAGGGAGCCTGAAATATCAATCTGGACATTTATACAGGAGCTGGACAGCTGCCCTGCTCCCCTCTGGAAAAAGGGAGAGAAATCTTTGTCCGTAATATGTATGAATCTTCTCTGGTCCCTAAATTTTTATAACCCTTGGCACAACAAACAAGATAGCTCAGGGTTTTAGCCTCCTTTGAAATATAAACACATAGATCCAGGGAGATAAATCTCTGTCTCCAGAGCTCTTCATTTATTCAGCCATCGTTTTACCTAGATGCCAATTTTTTTGCTAAATCTGGACCTTCCGATGGCCCCTCCTCCCCTCCCATCCCCCTCCATGACTCCTGAACTTTCAGTACAGTTTATACAAATTAAGACATTTTTGTCTGTGATAGGATTTCCTGTGGAAACGGATGGAAAGACTAAGTTCCTTGTCCTGGTTGAATTGGCAGAAATAGGTAGAACTGACAGACCCATAGGATAGAGAGACCCACCCCTGACATTAGGGTCAGACAGATCATCGTTAATAGTGGAAAGAGGCGACTCAAAAATCAGATAACTTTGAAACTGTTCCCACATTTACTGCTAATCAAAGGTGTGGTCCTGGACCTGGGTCACTTATCCTCCCAGAATTCTAACTCCTACTTGAAAAACTAGGGAATTTGCGATCCACATGATCAGGAAAACCCCTCTGAGCCTTTAATACATGGATTTTAATATTTTTAACTGTGGTGCCTTTTATTAGCGTTCCCTTCAAACAAAGTTATTTTGAGCATTGACTTTTTTTGGCATAACCCCTATCTAAATACAAAACAACATTTGTTCTTAAAAACAGCTGCAGTTACTTGTACCTTGTCCTTTCTGTCATTTTTAGTATTCTTTCATGAGAGTTGTTTGTTCAAAACCTAGGCTAGGCTCTTTTACCAAAACGTACAAGTCTCAGGTTGGAACTGCTTATTTCCTGTTTGTGATTCCAACCATTCATCATGATTTGTCCTTTTACAGCCTCCTAAACTCCTTTTATTTAGCGTAATTGTTTTGCTGCGTTAAAAGAAGCAATCTTTATACTAATTAAATCATTTACAGAAAGGAACCTTTTCTCAGTGGTTATGTTCTTTGCTTTGGTTTCATGACCCCAGATAGTTCTCACAAACTCAACAATTCTGAATAGCCTGGAAATAGGTGTTTTGAGTGCAATAAAGCATAGCTAAAGTTAAGCATGCAAAAATGCATGTGGAGCTAGCTTCTGCAAAGTGGGGAAGACGAAGGAGAAAAAAATCCCAACAGTTATAAGCACATGTGTGTGCTGGACACTATGCATTATCATTTCATTTAATTATCATAAAAATTTTGTGATAGGTTTTTTTTTTGGTCATATGTGTACATGTATACATGAGATTCAAAGATATCGCATGGTCTTCCCAAGGTCGTCCAACTCGTAAGGGGTAGAACAAAGATTTAAATCCACGTTGGACTCCAAAACCTATCTATCTTCTTTCCGTTAAATTTCACTTTCTCCAGAGTTCTACTCTTTCATAGCAACCTGTTTAACACATGAGATGATGCCTGTATAAGCTCTGCATAAACTGTAAAGTGCTGTACAACTGTGACTTATTACCACTATAATTGATAAAACTGGATAAGTCATTTTAGGTTCCTAAGGAACAATCGTAAATAACAGATAAGCGCAATTATGCACTTAGTCTTGCTCATGTAATTTTACTTCTCATATGTGTATTTGAAATAGCATTTTATAATTAATGTATTGTTCCCACTGAAGCACTATACATGCCCTTTTCATATTTTCTCAATGAAAGCAGAATACTGGCAATATTTGAAAACTCATTGTATCATTCAACTTGGGACTTCTTACAGAGTGTGTGTGTGTATGTGTGTAGAGTTTTTAGTAAAATCTAAACTGAACTTCTGTCCTGTTTGTTTTCATGCTCTAGTATATTGTGAACTGATAAAATTACAATATTTTTTGACAGGAACCAAAACTAAGTTCACCAAACATATTGCTAAAAAACGGTAAATTAATTTAAAATGTCATGCAATGGAATTGGCTATGAGTTTTTTAAGAATGACTCATGTCAAACAAACCTTTTCTTTTTAAATAGAAGATTTAAGAATTAGGAAAATGTCATAGTGAAAATATCTTGATTTCAGCAGAGCCATCTGACAAATTTCTTATGATGGTCAGTTAAACAGAGAGAGAAATAAACATGAGATGATTCTGTGGATAGCTTTGAGGATGACTAATAATGAGGGGTCAGCTTAGAGAATGGTTTCCTAGTACTGGGCCATAAGGCCTGAATTTTAAGACTTTGTCTCATTCACATTTCACCGTCGTCTTGGCCCATATACAGATAAGCTCTAAATTGACACAATGCTAAGTGAAATCAAAATATGACAAGATAAGTTCACCTTAAATGATTGACTCAAATTGAAAAATTAACATTTAATAAGTTTAAATGTTAATTTTTCTCTGCTTGAAAAAGTCACCTGTACATGTACAGATTTCAGAAAACCTGATTAAACAGCAATTTGGATAAAAAGAGATCCACAGATTTTAGTTTTAGAAGTGGACTTTCAGCAATGTGACATTGCAAGCCGAAAAAGGGAATCCAGTCTTGAATGGTCAGGATCTCAGGGATACCTGCTAGCTGTTTTCTACCTTAGGGAAGACGGATCATCTACATGGCTCCCAAGGATAGCTCTAAAACCAGTAGGTGGAAGTTCCAAGACCACTGTTTAGCTTAATATAAAGAAGGACCATATGAAAATATGACTGCAAAAAGAAGGGATTCTAAGGCAACTCCTCCCAACAGTTAATCTGTTTTGTTTTTTAAAATAATACATTCATATTTCATTTTTGCATAAAACCATGGTAATGTCTGTACTGTTCCATTTTTTAGACTATGCAATGCCACAGTCAAATTCTGTTTGCATTTTAATAGACTTCTGAATGATTTCCTTTTTCTTGTAGTACTTCAGCATTACTGCCCTCAATTAGGAGGGCCCCGTAGTAAGAGGCAGTGTAGAAGAGGGTACAAGCCTTCGCTATAAAGCCGAACATAGCCTGACTTAAATCTAGGCTCTACTAGTTACTATGTGACACTGGGAAGTTTGCTTAATTTCTCTGAACCTCTGTTTCTACATCTCTAAAAAGATGTTGTCTACATCACTAGGCTGTTCTAAGCATTAAATGTAGATAATGTGTTTTTTAAATTAGTAATTTCAAATAAAATATGATAAGTGCTTAACAAATACCCATTAATAATAATTTACAAGAGTATGATAATTCATGTTTTTAAAACAATTAGAAATGTGTCAGACACGTAGTAAGTAGTAGATAAATAAAAGCGAATGATTATTATGTTAGTGTGAAACAAATTGGTATAATGGTGCTCCTGGGATGCAGCACAAATCATTTATTGGGAGATACAGTGGTGAAGAAATGAAGAAAAGGAGGTTCATTCATTGTTGCCAAAGCAGGCTGCGTGAGTCGAGGGCTATCATAAAGCCACGTCTAACCCCAAATATTTTCTCTTTCGGTTTGATCCCAAAGCCCCCCTATGAAAATCACCCGCAAGTTATAAAACAAAGAGATGACTTTTTCCAGGGAATCGCTGATCCACCTGTGAAGAAGAAAGGGAATACTTTTGATTCTTGCTTATTAGCACTTTGGCAAAACTGAATTTAGCAGATTGGTGTTCGCTATCTCAGAAGCACAGAAGCGGTTTCCTGAGGTGTGAAGAGCTATGGAAACAGCTGATTTCAGCAAGCCTAAGAGAAGCAGGGCAGGGATTAACACTGAGTGATTGAAAGGCAGAGCAGTCCCTGAGGGATCCCAGGGAGTGAATAGAGATCTCAAAGGCGATAGAGAAGAAACACGTTATACCAAGTGGGGCTAAGATACCAACATCTCATCTAGGCCCTAAGTTGATTGTTGTATTGGCCCTTGGCTCTTATATGTATCATTCTATATTATCTTGAGCATATCCTATGAGTTATGTATTTTTATCTCCATTTAACCAATGAGCAAGTTAGGGCTCAGATAGGTTAAGTAGCTTGCCTGAGATCCCACAGTTAGTAACCAATGAACCAAGGAATTGAGCCTGCCTTTTGTACAAGAGCAGAAATCTGTTTACTCTCTGTCACTGAATGAATAAAATGAGCCTCTCTTTTACAAACACAGCAAACTTACTTCACCATTGAAATAGGGACACAGGTGATCTTCCTAAGCCCTTTGGAAAGAATTCTTTAACTTGACAGAGATTGTCTAGCAGCTAAGATTATATAATAATTGGAGATTACTATGAATATTACCCAACCTGAAATCCTAATGAAATAAGTTCACAAGAAAACACACAGACTGTAAGTAGCCTAAAACAAGTGTTTACTAAATGGGTGGAGCATCTGATAGGGGGAAATATATTCTCCAATTCTAGGAAGTTTTGGAGGCAAAGCTTCCAAAACTTTCGGTTCGTATTCAGAACTTAAAAAGACCACAAAAACAACTTATTTCTTCTTCCCAATCTGTAGTTCTGCCAAGGTTTATTGAGAAAATGTTACACATTCATGTGTTCACATATATACAACCATAAAATTATTTCCTCTTACTAAATTTCCACTGTGAGTTAGGCTTTTTTGTGTGTGTTTTAATTTCCATTCCCTTCAATAAAACTGTGGTAGCGTTACTGCATATAAATAGATTCAGTTTAAGTAAATGTCTCAAATATATCATGCTGTTAGCAATAGCCAGAAAGTGATATCACTACAAGAAACTAAATTTGACATTGGCTTGAGGTCTAAGGTCATGAGAAAAAAAAAATAATGAAACTGTGTGTAAATTGGTTCTGGTAGCTCAGAAGATTTGTCCTTTTTTTTTTTTTTTTTTTTTTTTTAGCAAACCATCAAGCTCTGCTTTGTTGTTGTTGTTTTTCATAAATGGATTGATCTCAGATATGGCTCGTAAGTCTGTTAACTTTTGACTTAAGACTCACAAGTCTGAAGTCCCATTTTTATGACTTTTTTATGGTAAGTGGGCTACACCTGCAGAAATTTGCAACTTCTTTTTGCACTGTAAGCATAAAGAAGAGGCTTCCTACGTGTCTGTGCTTCTTGGCAAATCCTCAGTGACTGGCTCCAAATATAGACATTGGGGGATTCTACAGAGCAGGATGGGGAAAAGGAGAAGGAGGCAATCTAATGGGCATGACACTCATTCACAGAATTTCATAAAAGGCTTATTGGTCAAGTACCCTACCTTGAAATTACTTCAATTTAACTAGTTTAAGCTACGTCATGCCTGTCCCATCCCATATGGTCATTCCTTTGTTTTTATACCCATTTTTTTTAAACATCCCCACCTGAGATGCAGTCAGTTTATCTTTGTTTTTCTTCTGGGTTTTATGTTGATGGATTGTTTCATTTTTGAGGACTCGTGTGTGGGGATGAGAGGTTGATTAATGATTCACATGAGAGAAGGTAATGAACATTGTATATACTTGAAACAAAAGAAAAGACCAAAAAAAAAAGGAACTCTGTAGAAATTATGTAATTCTTAGCCACAAGTGATTTCTTTAAAAATGTATGAAAAGCTACTGCCTTCCTTAGACAGGATTTTATTTCTTCAGACACAAGTAGGTACATTTCTCCCTACAGATACTCATTAGTCAGCTGATACTATAGACTGTCAGCTAAGGTTTGCTTAGGAAAACAGACCACTCTAGGTATTTGAGCAAGAAAGGACTTAATACAAGGAATTAATGCCTACAAAGCTATGGGAAAGGTTGGGAGAGAAGGGCAGACAGCACTTTCTGGCTTTGAAAAACCTGGAGTGCCAATTTGACAGGAAGCAAGCTCTCAGCTGTCTACAGCACTGAAATAAATGATTTTAGAGACATGGGAGAAGCCTTTGAAAATTTCACATTGCCATCCACCCATAAGTCTACGTTGGCCACTAACAGAGGAAAGAAAAGTCGCCTTATCTTCTCCTTTCCAAGTCTTTATGAATACCTCTCATCGATGGAATCTAAATAGAAAACTTACAGGAGAATAGAAAAAAAATCTAGTTTTTAGGCTTCAAGCCCTTTGGGTCACTGTACTTAAAAGGTCAGGGATGGGACTGCATTGATATCTCTATAGCAAGAGAGCACTGTCAGTTCATATAAGTCATAGGTGGAATTTTGTGTTCTCTCCAGAGGACTAGCTTGAGTAATGTTGAGTGAGTTAGCATTCTAAATGTTTACATATCCTTTCTTATCCTGCCTCTTAATTGCAGAGAGGACAAGCTTTTTACTTCCATTTACAAGATGGTGTGCTTGTCAAACTGTATAATCCAAAAGGAGACAGATATGTGCAACATACAGGTAATAAGGAAGTTACCTAGCAACCAACAATATTGGCAAAATCAGCTTTCCTTAGCCTTTTATGAGCATTTTGGTTAGCAGATTGGATCACATTAAAAGCTGAAGCAAGCAGGAACGTTTTTCAATATTTTCAACTGTATCTTGTTTTAGAAGGTAAAAGTTTATCCCCATGATGGAAATGCTCCTTCAGGTGTATCTGATTTGTTTTCAGTTGATGAGAGCATTAAGCATATATGTATTACTGGTTGGAAGGAGCCTCACAGAAATGAGCGCTGCTTTTCTTGTGGTGTCAGAGTCTTTTCGACTGTCATGAAAGTATGTAAAAGTATTCTGTGTTCCTCTGCAAATAAAAATAACGGGGGCAAAAAGCTGATTCAGCAGCACCCCTAGTCTCTACCCACTGGGTACTAGTAGCACAGCCCACCCACAGTTGTGACAACCAAAAATGTCACCAGACATTGACAGATATCCCGTGGGAGAAGAGTCCCCTATGGTTGAGAAGCACTCTTCTAGACAGTTCAATATAATACAAAATAGAAATTAGAAACAGCTACTGAAAGGGAGACAATTATTATTTTAGATAATTGTTTACCTGGTAAAACCAAGACATTCAATTGAGAAGTTATTTGAACAAAAGACTTCAATAAACTAGTCAAAACTACATATATATATATATATATATATATATATACACACACACATATATATATATATACACACATACAAAAATCAATAACCATCAGAAACCAGTTAGGAAATGCAATATAGTGTCCCTTTTGTAATGGGCAGCAAACACACAACAAAAACCTATGAAAACCACAAGCAAGAAATGTACGGACATTATAAAAAGAAAGGAATGAAAATATTTTTGCTAAAGCATCCCTTATACCTATAATAATCAAAACAGTGGTACACTGACACGGTATCTAACAAACAGAGCACTAGCACAGAATAAATGGCCTCAAAATGACCTAATTTACATTAAAAAAAAATAGTTTTGAAAGGTAGCATCACAAATTAGAAGGTAAAGGAGGGAAATTTATTTTTATTTTATTTTTTAAATTTACTTATTTAATTTATTTTTGGCTGTGTTGGGTCTTCGTTGCTGCGCACGGGCTTTCTCTAGTTGCGGCCAGAGGGGGCTTTTCTTGGTTGCGGTGCGCAGGCTTCTCGTTGCGGAGCATGGGCTCTAGGTGCACAGGCTTCAGTAGTTGTGGCTCACAGGCTTCCGTAGTCGTGGCTCGCGGGCTCTAGAGCGCAGGCTCAGTGGTCATGGCGTATGGGCACAGTTGCTCCGAGGCATGTGGGATCTTCCCGGACCAGGGCTCAAACCCGTGTCTCCTGCATTGTCAGGCAGATTCTTAACCACTGCGCCACCAGGGAAGCCAAGGAGGGAAATTTTATTGAATGATTCTGGTACAGTTGGTTAACCATCTGAAAGAAAAATGTTAAATCCTTCACACTTTACATTTCAACAAAATAGGTGATGACTCTTCTATGCCATTCTGTGGGTTATCCTTCTACCCAAGGGCCTGTTCTTTCTCCCTCACCAGCACACTTGACATTCACCCCTGACGTACCAGGGCCATTCCTCCCCTGACTTCTGCTGTCTCTGTTAATTCCGCTCTTACATAATTCCACACCAGGATGGGCTTAGCTTTTATCGTGAGTTTCTGTTTACTTAGCTCTCTTCTCTGCTAAACAGTTCACTCTTTGAGACTTTTTTTTTTTTTTTTTTTTTTTTCGGTACGCGGGCCTCTCACTGTTGTGGCCTCTCCCGCTGCGGAGCACAGGCTCCAGACGCACAGGCTCAGTGGCCATGGCTCATGGGCCCAGCCGCTCCGCTGCATGTGGGATCTTCCCAGACAGGGGCACGAACCCGTGTCCCCTGCATCGGCAGGCGGACTCTCAACCACTGCGCCACCAGGGAAGCCCACTCTTTGAGACTTTTATCACAGCATTCCCAGGCTCTAGCCCAGTGGACTTGTTATTTGTAAAGTATACTTATATTTTTTAAAATTGTGATAAAATACCCATAACATAAAAATTACCATTTTAACCATTTTTAAGTGTACGTCTCAGTGACATTGAGTACATCATACTGTATGCAACCATCACCCCCATTCATCTCCAGAACACTTTACATCTTGCAAAACTGTAACTCTGGGCTTCCCTGGTGGCGCAGTGGTTGAGAGTCCGCCTCCCAATGCAGGGGACACGGGTTCGTGCCCCGGTCCGGCAAGATCCCACATGCCGCAGAGCGGCTGGGCCTGTGAGCCATGGCTGCTGAGCCTGCGCGTCTGGAGCCTGTGCTCCGCAACGAGAAAGACCACAACAGTGAGAGGCCCACGTACAGCAAAAAAAAAACAAAACCAAAAAACAAAAAACTGTAACTCTATGCCAATTAAACAGTAATTCCCTATTCCCTGCTTCCCCAGCACCTAGCAACCACCATTCATTGTACTTTCTGTCTCTGAATTTGACAACTCTAGGTACCTCATGTAAGTACCTACAGTATTTATCCTTTCGTGAATGGCTTATTTCATTTAGCATGATGTCTTCAAGGTTCAGCCATGTTGTAAAATTTATCAGAATGTCCTTCCTTTTTAGGACTGAATGATATTTTAATGTATGCATTTACCATGTTTTGTTTATCCATTCATCAACTGATGGACAGTGGATTGCTTCCACCTTTTGGCCATTGTGAATAAGCTGCTGTAAACATGTATGTACAACTGTTTCTGTTCCTGCCTTCAGTTCTTCTGAGTATGTACTCAGAGGTGAAATTGCTGCATCATACAATAATTCTATTTTTAATATTTTGAGGAACCACCATAGTTTTTTTCATAGCGGCTGTACAATTTTATATTCCTACCAGCAATGCACATGGGTTCCAATTTCTCCACATCCTCTGCCGGCGCTTGTTTTCATCTGTTGTTTTTTTTTATAATAGGCATCCTAATGGGTAGGAAGTGGCATGAATCATTCATTTTTATATCTTAGCAGTTATCTGATTTGACTCACTCATTTTGTCATAAGCAGACATTGAGTCAGAGAATTCCTGGGACTTACCTCAGGTTAAGTGGCTACCTAACTTGTTTCCTGACTCCTGGTCTGTTGCTTCTTCACCAAGCCATCATGTTCCTCTGGTTACACAAGTAGACACAAAGAGGGACCTACCAGAAACTTTCCACTTTAATTTCACCTTTGCCTCTCTCCTGCTTTACGGCTAAACATTTTCTAATCTTTCACTATAAAAAAGAGAGATAGCAGGAAAATTATGAGACTGTGGAGGAAATAGTTATAAAAATGTGCCTATAGGTAACAATACTGTACTGTGCACCTAAAGTTTTGCTAAGAGGGTAGATGTCCTGAGAAGTGTTACCACAATAAAAATGTTATATAAAAAGCTGAGTAAGAAACATGAACAAATGTTGTTTTCTCCACAAACCAGTAAAGAATGGTGAATTAAAAAGTAATTTACACTCTGGTCTCAACAATGAATTGATAACCAGCTGAAGAGGTTTTAATCTATTAGTATACTATGTATTTGGGGCCTCAAAGAAGTAGTTCTCAGGAAATTGCTATGTGCAAAAGAGAACTGAGTATATTCATAGGATGTATATTGCCTACTGCTTTGTCATTTTCTATTAATATGAAGAGATTTGGATTTGATTTTTAGAGTTCTCAAAATATTTCGTGATTCAGAGGTAATGTAGTCTGTGAATATTATAAAATGTGCCATTTTCTGGCAGCCTAAAACCAGCTGCAGAAAAAGAACTACTTGTGTAAACATCCAATCACAGAGTCCTTCCCCCTCACTGGAATCACAACACAAAAATAACCCCAGCACATTCATGAATATATTAAAGCAACATAAAGCAGCAGTGCAGAATACACCTGCCTCAAAGTCGCTGTCACTGAGAGAACCAGCAGCAGTGATGTAAATCTCAGCTATGGGTGCCCATCGCCTCCAGGGAACTGGAACAGCCTGCATGGAATCAATGCTCTGTGAAGCAAAGGAGATGGTGATGTCACCAACCTGACGGCAGAACTCCCAGAGCACCCTGGATTTTCCCACCATAAGACCCATCAAACATTTTTGAAGTGACTTTCATCCTTATCTAGACCATACTCTCCAGGACATCAGGAGTCCAGGCTGCTTGGTTCATCATTGTCTCCCCTGCACTTTGCTCAGGGCTAGACACATAGGAAACACTCAATGAACATTTGCTGACTTTGTGAGTAAACGAATGTTAGCAAATGTGTATGAGCATGATTGGGAAAGTTCTAATCTTTTTGAACTCTAGAGTTTTATTTCTGCACATGACACCAAGGGTTCTTTCTTACTAACTCCCCATTATATCTGTTTGTAAAATGGTGTGATCGCCCAGATGAAAGGCTGAAGATATAAATGATAAGGGTCAACCATTTACTATCCACGTGGGAGATCCTCCTGTGTCCTGTTACTACTGCCGTTGGGAAGAACATAGTGTAGCATGGTCACCCTGAATAAAAATAAGTGGTATTTCTGAGTTCTTACCATTTGCCCGGCATCATGCTAACAAGCTTTCCCTAGGTATCTAATTTAATCCTTTTAAGAATGCTGTACGACGAGCTTGATGTTGCCATTATTCCTATACTACATATGAGAAAACCTTGGCTTAAATTGATTAAATATCTACCCAAAGTCAGAATGCTACAAAGGAAGTGGGACTTGGAAATTGTGCTGTTAGTAAAACTGTGCTTCCTGGGTTCTGGTGCTAATATGGTAGACTCAAACTGCTCGCTGTCTCTAAGGAGAGGATTCCAGTGCAGAAAGATACTGTAGTTGCAGCTCTCAAAACACTCAGATTACACTGTAGACAGAGAACAAGGGCCAAAATCATAGTATATAAATAACAACGTTCCATATTCTCATTAGTAAGTCTTCAGAAGCCTCACCCATCTGGATTTCACTCATGATGGAAGTACATCCACCTGCCTACAACACTTGATAAGCCAAACAGTGAAGTTGCCCAATCAGAGGAGCAAACAGCTATCACCACATTTAAGCACTCAGTTGTTTCTTTATCCGAGAATGATCCTCTCTTCTAACCCTCGGGTAATTAGTAGCCTTTTAATGCTCTCAAACTTAATTCAAATGCTACCTCTCCTGTGAAACCTTCTCCCAGTCCCCAAAGGAATCTTCCCTTTCTCTCTGCCCCCATTCCGTTGTACCTTTGCTTACTCATTTAATTGGAGTAATGAAATTCAGGTAGTGTACGATCAAGAGCAGTTACATTTTAAAGTAAGTATGTAAATTATCCGGAAAATTCACTCATCCCAGAGTACTATACTTATTTTAGGAAATAGTTCAACATAGTATCCAGCCAACTACCAGTTATGTACTGTTCAATAACTGCTGTAATTAGGGAAGACTTCTTGTTGAAATAAGCAAAATTAAGTGGAAACGTAACAGTTAAAAGAAATGAGCCCCAGGAAAACCACTCTAAAGTCCTCTTCTATTCGTGCACGTTTGGGTACAAAAGTGGTTTTGTATTTTTTAAGTGCAAAAATATAAAAACAGTTAATTCGTTATTTGCTTAGCATTGGGTTCACTTTTTGGCCCTTAGAGGCTAAAATGAAATGCCCATCAGCTACTTGAATTCTGGTTTGCTTTTGTGATAACAGCTCAGTTTAGAATGCTGAGGTCACACCTGAGTTCAGTGCCTTAGAGAGTGAGAGGGACTTCTTTGTACCAGGGGAATCACTCATACTAGGGGAATCGAAGTGTTCAGACGGCAGAAAGGATTTATATATCGTTTGAGATGCTAAAGCTTTATTTTTGGTGAAAAAATTGCTGCGCCTTTTAGTGCTTGCCTGTAGGCAGAGTGCATGGCTGAACTCCATGACGGAAGAGTTGCAGCTGAGATGAGGAACCAGACGGTGCTTTCTTTCGTGAATCTATTCTGAGTAGTCCCATTTCTGTTTATCAAGCAAATAAATTTTGATCATATCTCCCAAGCTCCATATGAGTATTCTGTGTGGGCTGCTCTGTTCTCAGTTCTTAGGCAGTGTAAATATGTGGACTTCAGGCTGAAACTATTGTTGCATTTAAAACTCAAAATTGAGTCAGTATATTCATTCCTCCTAGAAATCCATAGGGACTTTACACATTCAGTATTAAGCCTTCCTGATAGATAGGATTCTGTAAATTTAGCTGCTAATTGACCAGATATATTTGTGAAAAACCAGAAAGTAAAAGTGCATTGTGATTCCACTTACTCTCTGTGTCTTCCTGAGAGAGGATTCAGTGACTCTTGCATTTGCAAAAAATAAAACACATAACTTTTCCAGGGCATGGAGGTAACAGAGACTATATTTAAGCTTGGATTTTCAGATATGAAATTCATTTGAAATGCACTAAGTTCATTAGTATGAATATTTCATTTCTCTTAACAGTAGTGACATTGGTGGGTTCTCAAGTTTTTTTTAGTTCCACAGAGTTTCTGTAAACCTGAGTGCAGACATGGGTGGTGGATCATTTGAACTTCTGTCTCCAAATAAATAGTAGCATCCTGGGTGTCAAAGACTGTTTTATTCTCCTCTTAATCGCCCCTCAGCATTGATCAGTATGCTGGGTGTGTAGTTAGTGTTTCATAAGCATTTGCTGGCATCTTAGGAAAGAAAATGTTTCTAAACCCAAAGGGAGAAAAACTTTTTATAAAAATAGTTAGAAATGTATTCTTAGAGAAAAATAACCCTAAAGTCTTGCACATTAAAAAACACAACCCAAGCTAAACTTTTAATGCCATTTTATTCTGTTGCAATTTATTTTCTTGTATTATATATATTTTTAAATTATATAAACAGTAAAATGTATATGGGCACTCCTGCCATACCCCACCTGTATACCTTGCTGTTCTTGCCTACAGTTCTTTATTCATGAAGTTCCTCTTTTGCCCAAAGGCTATTCTCATCTTTCATCAGTTAACTTTAACTTTTCTTTTAAGATTCAATTCAAGTAGCATCACTTCCAGAAAGCCATCATAATACCTCTGTATTAGAATTTGATATTTTATGCTAAAAATATTTTCTTCCCCATTACCTTAAGCTCCCTAAGGGCTAAGTTTATGTTCTATTTATTTTTGTTTCCCAATACCTGGCATGTAGTGAACACTCAGTAAAAAATTTTAAGCCTAAATGCCAGTTATTCATATTTATATTATTTATATCTCCATTTATATTTGTATCACCAGTTTTCAGTATCTGGGAATTTTTTTTTCTTGTTTTCCTCTCTGTAATATCCATATCCCAGGATTTATCAAGTTACCATAGATTCTGGAGACATTATAATCTCTTCTGTGTTAATAATGGTTCTCAAACTTGATTGCATATTGGAATCACCTGAGGAGTTTTAAAACCTACTCATGCTCATAGTAAGTCGTATTAATATCCTGTACACCCAGTATGATGTATTAAGGTGGGCTGTAGTATTACCTCTGTGGTATGCATCTGGAAAGGGTATAACCCAGTCTAATCATGAGAAAATGCCAGGCAGATCCACTTGAGTGGTATTCTATGAAATGATTGGCTGGCATGCTTCAACATGCTTAAATTTATGTTACGAATTTCACCTTTATTTTCATGATCTAATGCAGGGTCCTCTGAACCAGAAAATGGACATTAGTAGGAAAACTGGTAATATTTGAAAAAGACATAGATTAGTTAAAATATTCCATCATTGTTAATCTTCTGATTATGATAACTGCACTATGGTTATATAAGGTGTTAATATTAGAGAAAGCTGGGTGAAGGCTGTATGGTAATCCTGTGTACCATTATCACAACTTGACTGTAAATCTACAATTACTTAAAAATAAAAAGTCACTTATGTCACTCCCAGGTGTTCTGATTTAAATTGTCTGGGTTGAGACCTTGAAACTGGGACGTTAAAAATCTCCCCGGGTGATTCCAATGAACAGATAAGTTGAGAACCAATGCTCTAAACCAAACGTACTTGAATTTGGCTGTCCATTAGAATCACCTGGGAAGGTTTTTTTACACTCCCAATGCTCAGTCTTTACCCCAAATTAAGTTAGAATATCTAGGGCTTGGACAAAGGCATTGATATTTTTTAAAAGCTCTTGAAGTAATTCTATGCAAAACATGGTTGAAAATTGCTGCTCTAAGCTAATGTTCCCCAATGTGCATGATTATAATAAGCAAATCCTGGAATGTTCCATGATCATGACAATGGTCCATGAAAATTTTAACATAGACGTCCCCACTCCAAACCTACTGAATCAGTATTCAGAGGAGATAAGAATTTTTAACATTCAGCCAAAGTGAATTTTATGATCAGAAAAGTTTGGGAAACATTACAAGTTATCTAGAAATACTGAAGTTGGTCTAGGTTCTGGCAGTGAAGGCTGAGGCCCTGCAGAGAGAGACTTCCTTATTGTACCAGCAGGAAAAGGAGGGGTATAAACGATGGGCTCAGAGGAAATCCATGGACGATAAATCCCCCGGCCTGGATAAAACATGTTTGGCCATTATTTATTCAATAGTGATTTACTAGGGAAAGAGTAATGGAAAGGCAAGTACCTGACCTCACAAAACTTGCATTCCAGTGGTAGAGGGACACACATGATAAACAAGTAAATTCATAAGTGAACATGGTATTTCAGATAAATTCCTCTTTAAAATAATTTTAAAACAGTCCAAATGTCCATCACCAGATGAATGGATAAACAAACTGTGGTATATAAATTCAATGGAATATTATTCAGCCATAAAAAGGAATGAAATACTGATACGTGCTACAATGTGGATGCCCCTCGAAAACCGTATGTTAAGTGAAATAAGCCAGACACAAAAGGTCGCATATTGTATGGCTCCATTTATATTAAATGTGCAGAAAAGGTCAGTCCCTAGAGACAGAACACACACTGTTGATCGCCAGGGGCTGGGGTAGGTGAAATGGGGAGCAACTACTTATGCATGTGGCATTTCCTTTTGGAGTTATGAAAATATTTCGGAAGTCGATAGAGGTTAGTTGCACAACATTGCAAATGCACTAAATGCCACTGAATTGTTCACTTTAAAGTAGTTAATTTTATGTTATGTGAACTATAGCTCAATAAAAATAGTAATGAGGTTTAAAAACTTAATATGGCAACATCATAGAGAAAGGTAGGTGGTGGATGGATACTCCAGATTGGGCCACCAGGGAAAGCATTGCCCAAGGAGTTACTTTTGAAATAAGACCTAAGTGATAGAAGAAGCCAGTCATGTAAACATCAAGGGTTAGAGAATCCCAAATGCAGGGAATAGCAAGTGCAAAGACCCTAAGGTGGGAATGAGCTGCACGTGTTGTAGGAAGGGAATAAGGCCAGCATAGTGAGGGAGGGGAAGAGTGAGTGAAGTTATAAGGGACAATTGGGGTAGGTCGTATGGGAGCTTATAGAGTTTTAACAGCCATCATCTGAACCTAACTAACTAACTAACTAACCATATATATATATATATATATACACACACACACATATATATGTGTGTATATATACGTATGTATATACATACATATATACGTATATATATATAATTTAAAAATATATACATGTATGTTTATATTTTTAAGTTAGCGTATGTAAAAATTGGATTTTTGGAGACAAGGGTGGAAGCAGAAGGACCAGCTAAGATGCTGTTTCAGTGTAGCAGGGAAGATAGTAACTTGGAGTCCAGTGACAGTCACAGAGAGAGAAGTAAATGGGTTCAGAATCTCTTTTGAAGGGCATGTTGATGGAATAGAGGTAGAGATGTGAGGGTAGGAAAGAGGAACAGGTTGGGGGGTTGGTGTTATCTGAGCATGTTTGTTTTCCCGTTTCGGATAGGGCTGAATTTTCGGATAGGAGGGGAATTTTGAGGGAGAATACATATGTTTAATACCTCTCAAGCTCCTATCTTGGTGGCCCTAGAGAATTTTGTCTTATCTTGATCAATGTCAAGGGTATCTTAGGCATTGAATTATTAAATGTTGACGATGAGTACCTGTTTCAATTACTAGTCATGACTGGTTTTGTTCTAAGGGCTGAGATAGTGTCTTGTTTAATTTAAATTAAATTTAATTAAAATTTAATTAATTTAAATTAATTTTTTTTTTAATTTACAAAAAAGTGTCTTTTATTTCTGGCTTGCAGCCATTTGGGAATTAGAATCAAGCTGAATATTTACAAAAAAGATTCTTTATGGGTGTTGAATTCTTATGCACAAATGCATGGAGTTAGAGTAGAAATAAATAACTGAGATAAACATCAGTGCTTTTCCGTAGACATCACTCAGACCAGGTCCACTGGTGGCCGTCCCCCTGCCTCTTGCAGATCCTGTGAACATCTGGTTGTGAACACCTGTTTCTTCATTAAGAGCTCATTAGATAACACCCCTGCAGAGGCATCACTGACCCCTTCCTTGAAGGACAAGTCCTTTATTCTCCCCCCCACCACTGAACTTCAGTGATTGATGATCTGCAAATCCTTGGGGAGGGAAGCCTGGCAGTTCCTAGAATCAGAAAGGCCATGTGTTCCCCACCACTTTTCCTCCCCTTTACTCTTTCAATAGCAATACTTTCATTGAGGAAGTGGTATCATAGAGCTTCCCTTCTAAGAATGCCTCCTGCCAGCTACCCTTACTAGTAACAGCATCTAGGAAGAAGCACAGCTGTAACTACACTTCCCTGAGTTGTCATTTTGTAACAGCTGCAAATCTGATCAGGAATCTTTACAAAGGAGGAGCATGGCTCCTCCATCCTTATTAAAATATATTCGTTCTTACCATTGGTGTTTAAAATGAAAACTGCGTGAAAACAAGTTTGGCATGTTATTTGAGGGAATTTGTGATTTCCATATTCAGTGGAAATAATTTTCCAGTCTCTTTCCTTTGAAAAACAACCAGCACTATGCTGATAAATATGGAATAATAAGTATCCTTGTCAGAAAGTGGTCTAATCTGATACTTTTCTACCTTCTGTGCAGAGAAAATAAACTCTGCTCAGACAGACTATGTATTAAACTAACATATTATGTCTAGATTCATTCCTGTATCTGTTAAACAGAAACATTTTGCCAGTATGTGTTGTTTAATGTCCCCATAACCTGAGAAAATAATTTATATCTATATCCATATCTATATTTTATCTATATTCATCTATCCATTTATTATCTATTTCCATTCTTGGTTTATGTAATCATGATACAATTTGAGTAAAATAAACTCTGAGAACTAAACATACTGAGTAAATTTCCTTTTGCAAAACGGTGGCTTACCATATAATGCTCTAGAGCTGGAATTTTGCTACAGAGTAGCTGATGCCCTGAAAAAAAATTAATTGCCCTCAAGAAAGTACGTCTTTTACTTCAAGTGCACATTTTACTAAAGCAGCTTTTTGATGGGATCAGTTCTAATGTGAATGTAATGAATATGCTGATCATAATAATAAATGGGTGTTAGGCTCAGTTTTCTCAAATGATGCTAAGGAGGTTTTCCCCAAAGTTTCAATTAAGTGTGAACTGAAGACTTTCTAGCCTCTGCTTATGATCAGCTTAATAAAGTACCTTAGGACAAATTCTGACCTTAACTCTGTGTTCTGTTTTGAAATAAAGTTTTGCCACAGAGTAAGAGTTGACTTGCTTGTTTCCTCAGTGGAAATATTGAGGAAGTTGGGGATGAGTAGGACTGATGGCATGCTGTAGACATAATATATTTGAATGTTACATTTGCTTATCTAACAGGATATTGAATAGAGACTGACATTGTATAATTTTTCCCTTCTACTTAAGGCAGTTCTAAATTATTATTTACTTTGGCCTAAGTTTTACAAGTCCCTCATCTTACTGGTATATTGGTATGGTTCATGTATGTATGAATTTTTTCCTTTGGAGATATATATATATATATATATATATATATATATATATATATGATATAAATCAATGTATCATTCCTAAAACTGGATGATTAGCCATGGAATGGAAAACATTCTTTTTCTTTGATCTTGGGACTCCCTCAGACTAGACTTCAAGCCACCTGCTATGTTGGAAAACTACATGAGTAGAGTCTTCTAGGAAAAAGATGAAATTAGCTATAACATGAAGTCGTCCACACATCTGTTTAAGCCAAGACTTTGCCTCTGAGGAAAATTTGCAGTGTCCATTTGGAAAGTAAGTTCTCTTCCACTGTAGGGTTAATAAAGAACAAAAAGAGAGCCGTGGAAGCTCTCTGAGTTTGGCTGGAGATTGTAATGAGAAAAAAAGGTTTGGGGAAATGTTAACAGATGCAGCAGGGGTTAATTCCCCAAAGATACCAACTCTCTAAGCCTTGCAGGAGAATGCATATTCTCAGCACGGGCAGTATCTGAGAACTCTGCAAAACAAGGTATTAGGCATAACCTTTGCCTAGCCACGAGAGCTATCTTGTTAATAATAGAACTTGTAAAGCCCAGAGAAGAGTACAAGTAGGCTGGGGACGCGAGAAGAAGCAGATTTAAGCCCCAGCATTCCAGGCCCTTGTGACTCGACTGTGGGTGCAACGAAGAAGGCTAGGGAGTAATGAGGAGGCATCACAAACCTGTTCTGTATTGTGCTTTCATTTAAGACTCTGGATTTAGGCATTTGCAGGAAGAACAAACCAGTGTTCTGCAGTGTTGAAGAATATACGTTTTTATGTTTAAGATTATGTTGTTATCTCAATATCAGAAGCTGTAGAGCTCTGATGAGCATAAGCGTTCATATCAAATGACAGAATCTGTGTTCACATCCTGGTTCTGCCTTTATTTTCTTTGTGAGCTGGGCTGAATACTTAATATCTCTCCCTTCATTTATTTCATCTGTAAAGCAGGGTAATTCCTAATTCATAGATTCTTATAATTAAATGAGATCATGCATCAGCAGCTGAGTATAGTAGGACATCAAATTGTCCTTGAAAAAAGCAAGAGACACAAAAAACTGACTGCAGCAAAGGCTGCCCAGAAGCCCCTTGTTATGCAAGATGACCATCTAATGCCAGGCCTATGTTTTATGTAATCTGTCCTCACTGATTAAGCAACGTCTCTGCTGTTGTTCCCTCAGTCACTTGACTGTGTGTGTGCTTCACTGCTAAATGTTCTTTCTAACTCACCGTGTTTCCTAACAGCTAGTCTGATCTTTCCTTCCATAGCTTCAGGCCACAGCTTCCTGTTCTCTCGTCTGAAACTGAGCAATTCCCTTCCCTCATTAATTTTGTAACCTTGAAGCTATTGAAGCAGTCTGAGCAAAAACCCACCTGCAGTTTTCTTTTTTTTTCTAAACTCATACGAATAGAATTCTTTCCTTTTCTTTTCACACATGCACGGAAACCTGAATTCCTTTCTCTCTTAGTGTTGGCTCTAACTGTAGTTAATGAAACGTTTTCTATATGGAGCCCTTCCAATTAATTAAGACTTTTTCTAATGAAGAAGGCATAACCCATTACCTGAAAAGCAGATCAGTAGGATTTAAAGAAACTTCCCCCTTTATGGTCCTTAAAACCATTTTAAGTTAGTGCCATAATAAGGTAGCTGAAGCATGGGAAATAAATCCATACATAGCGGCACACCAGCACTCGGTTTAAAATGCAACTTCAGACATATAAAGCATACAGTTAAGGGCTATGTTACCCACAGAGGCTGTTGTGCTGGCCTGGGTTTCTTCTAAATGATGATCACTTGGCATTGACAGCAAAGTCAAATGATTAATATTTCCTGGACATGTTTATCTGAGGCACAGAATTAGCAGATACCAAAACTCTCAATAAAACTATGGTTTGTGGAATTCTGCGTATTTATTGGGAACTACCTTATTACAGGTAGCTCCCAAGAAGAGAAAGAAGCAGGTATTTCCCCTAGATTCCACTTATTGAATTTATCACATAGGATCCTTTGGAACTCAGCATTTATCCTCCATCTCTGCAGGCAACTAAGGCTGAGCTACGCTAAAATGTGGAAAGAATAAACACTTACAGTCCTGAAGTAGAGCTACTGTTCTGTGTACTTGTCAAGTTGAACGCCACTCATGTTGGTTTCAGACCCTCCTATCTGAAGTGGGGACTTTGGTGGACTCCTCTTATTTGTCTTAATAAAGAATGAAGAATCAATAAGGAGTAATTTAAGTGTAACTAAGAAGCTGAATTGAAAATTGAAAACACAACAGCAAACTAAACTATATTGCACATTACTACAGATGTTCACCTCAGTGATTTGAAGTCAGATGTAACTGACTTTGAATTCTGGCTTTACCACTGATGAGATTTTGTAACTGGTGAAGAAGTCATTTCATGTGTCTAAAAGCCCATTTTCTCACATTCAGAGTGGAAATGACAGTCACTTCATAGAGTTACTGTCAAAATTATATGAGATATGAGCTCCCATTTCTAGGACATGCGCTAGGGAAAAACTAGCTTCCTTCTTGAAGCTTCCTACTTCCTACTCTTGGAAGTTAAAGCCAGAGCCCTCTTGTATCAGTTAGCCACTGATGCTTAACAAACCAACCCCAAAGCCAGTAGCTTAAAACAACAACCGTTTATCGAAGTTACTTCTTCCAGTTTAGGTAACACTGAGCTGGGTGATTATTCAGGCCTCATCTGGGCTCTCCTGCTTCTCATGCTTCTGCAGTTGGCTCAATCAAAATAATTGATTTTTATGAATGTTTATATATTTTAGCCCTTTTCAAAATAGTGATATTCAAAATATTTAGCAATCACTTTGGCAGCAGCTCAGCCCAGTCAAGTGCAATTGCAGGGCTGGATGACCCCTGCAAGGCAATTGTTAATCACTTAGTTCCTGGATGATCCGTTGGTCTGAGGGGCCAAGTTGGGGAGCCTGGACAGTGCGGGAGAGGGCTGTCTGGGGGATTGGTGCAGCAGCTATAGATCAGCCAATACAAAAGTGTTTCTGATACAAACTGGCTGAATGTTAGCCTTGCCCCATCCATATTATAATCTTCTTCCTGTCCACGTTGCCCCAAGGCTCTTGATATCTTATCACTAATATACTGTACCTTGCAGTTAGCACTAGTGCCCCCTTCATCTTAGTACCAAGGATACTGCTTACATCCATGTGTCTCTCCATCCCACCTCTCCCAAATTACAATAAACCCACATCAATAGCAAGCACAAGTTTTATACATGCTTCTTAGAAATAGGGCAATGATTCTTAACTGGGGAAAAGATGGCAGTAATGGGCTTGGAGAAAAATATTGTTTTCCAATATTATAATAACCATATTTGTCAAGTGGGACACAAAAAGTCCAATTATTTTTCATCATAATAGATAATAAAAGTTGGTAGAGATTTGCCCAAACACACAATGCTCAAAACAGGAAGAGACCCACACCCTATTTCAAAAGGCACCATGGATTAAAAACATTGAGAAACATAAAACTTAAAGGTAATACGGAGAAAGCCAGAATCTCTAGGGTGAAACCCAGGATCTGATTTTAAACAGATCATTCTTACTGACACTAAAGTTGGAAAATCATTGGCTCCAATGGTCTGCTGTATTGAGGAAACGCAGTTGTAAAAGGGCATTAACCTTAGTAAAACACAGGGATGTCAGCTTACTAAGGCAAGTTTGAGCTATGTGCTGGGTATGGAATTCTGTCCCATAAACTGGTTAGGGTCTTTCTTCTGAGCTCTTCTTGCATAGTCCCATCCTTAAACCTGACCTGATAGCACTGATGCTCCCAAGTGATTCGTTTTACCTCTTTGGGAATTGTATAAAGCTGGCCAAGATTGCTCGTAGCAGGCATCCAGAGGTAGTTCCTGTCCTGAACCTTGACAGATAACCTGTCGGGGCTCCACTGAAGTTCCTGCATGCCTTGGAAGTCCCATCTGCTAAGCAGGGGTATCAGCCTGAATGCCTTGGGCTCCAGATTCTGTTAAAGTCACTGGCCACTTGCTAAGAGCCATGATAAGTAGAGCCCACCCTCTAATCAGCCCATCACATTGTTATTCAATTTGCTGCAACAAACTTGACTTAAGAACTTGCATATCTTACCTCTCATGAGATTATTTTGTTTTCACACTCTGTATCTCAGTAGGTGTAGGAAGAAGAGGCAAGAAGGGATTTTATCTTTTATAAATGCTTGTTATGCATATAGAGATATCTGGGATGTTGAATTTATTTAGATTCAAGACAGGTAGACCAGACACTTCAGGTAAGTTTCTCAGGTTTTAAAAAGATTACTCATGGCTTCACCAGATGCTCTGCAATTTCATCAGCACTGCATGCTGTATAAAGATGCTGCCTCGAAAAGGAGAGATACTTAGTTTGATGCCATGGCTTTCTTTTTGTGCTTAACTCAGTGAGGAAAGAGTTCAAATACATTTTTTAGCCTCATCTGTTTACACTGTTTTCTATGAGCCCATTACCGGATAATTACCCAAATAAGGAGTTACTTCTCTGAAGTTGGTCTGCCAAAATTCATTGCAATACCAAATAAAAATGCTGTTAAAATGGGTAATATTTAGAAAGTCTTGTTAGTCTGTCACAAAAGTAAATATATTGCATAATTTGAAAGCCATGACTATTATGCATTCTTTCAAAACACAAAGTATTCAGGAAGAGTTGATAAAGGTAATGAAATCTAAATAAAGGTAATGAAAACAAAATAATTTTTGTGACCTTCCATTCCAGTTGCTAATAAACACAGAATATCTTCAATTAAAATGTAAATGGAATTCACTGCATGAAGCTACCTGGATGATGTGTGATCACTGAATAATTTGCAAACAGCCACTGAATAATGGCCAAAAGAAAGTAGAATTATTGCTTCATGACTCACATTTGGATATTTTATGATCATTTCTCTCTAGTGCTGGGGCTTTGTGACCCTGGACAAGTTTCTTAGCCTCCCAGAGTCTCTGCCTTTCCATCTCTAATATGAGGAAATTGAAACCCACGATCTACAAGATCCTTTCCTGTTCTAAAATTCTGTGGGTTTTTAGGTCTTTGGCTTTATCATAGCTTGTTTTCTTCTGCCCTGCCTAATGAGTTAATGAAAGAAGGACTGATTTTGGACCCAGATATGAATTCAAATCTTGTCTCCTCACTTCCTAACTGTGTGAACATGAACAAGATACCTTTTCCAAGATTTTTGATGTGTAACAAATGGAGAACACCTACCTGGTGGAATGATGATAAATAAGTAAGGAAGTAAAAAGCTCCAAGTACAGAATCCTCCACTTATAACTCGTCAGGTTCACCATCAACTGTATTCCTTTTCTTATCCTGCATCATTTTGGAACTCTCAAATCTGCCTTTTCCATGAAATCTTCTGGCCTCTGACCTCTGGTCCCTACAGAAAAAGTTATAATCCTGGAGACTGTACTAGAAGGATGGTAAAATATAGAACCATGGCAGACAAGACCTAAAAGATGATTTGGTTTTTCTCCTGCGTTGTCTTGGTGAAAAAAAGAATGACGTCTATTGAAAACAGTTGTCCTGCCTGACATTTCTTTTTCTTTTTGTCTATGAAGTCGTACTGGCCTTATTTTTTGTAAATGAGATATATCTGAATCATGTGAAAGTGGCATGCTTCCTAAATGACAGATAATCTTTTCTTTTTTTAAAAATTTATTTTATTGAAGTATAGTTGATTTATAATGTTGTGCTAATTTCTCCTGTACAGAAAAGAGACTCAGTTATACATATATGTACATTCTTTTTCATATTCTTTTCCATTATGGTTTATCACAGGATATTAAATATAGTTCCCTGTGCTATACAGTGGGACACCTTGTTGTTTATCCATCCTATATATACTAGTTTGCATCTGCTAATCCCAGACTCCCAGTCCATCCCTCCCTTACCCTCTCCCTTGGCAACCACAAGTCTGTTCTCTATGTCTGTGAATTTGTTTCTGTTTCGTAGGCAAGTTCATTTGTCTCATATTTTATTTTATTTTTTAATTTTTTTAAATTTTATTTACTTATTCTTTTTTATTTTGAATTTTATTTTATTTATTTTTTTATACAGAGGGTTCTTATTAGTCATCAGTTTTATACACATCAGTGTATACATGTCAATCCCAATTGCCCAATTCATCCCACCACCACCCCCACTCCCCCGCGGCTTTCCCCCCTTGGTGTCCATAAGTTTGTTCTCTACATCTGTGTCTCAGTTTCTGCCCTGCAAACCACTGCATCTCTACCCTTTTTCTAGGTTCCACATATATGCGTTAATATACGATATTTGTTTTTCTCTTTCTGACTTACTTCACTCTGTATGACAGTCTCTAGATTCATCCATTCCTCTACAAATGACCCAACTTCATTCCTTTTTCTGCTGAGTAATTTTCCATTGTATATATGTACCATATCTTCTTTATCTATTCATCTGTTGATGGGCATTTGGATTGCTTCCATGACCTGGCTATTGTAAATAGCGCTGCAATGAACCTTGGGGTGCATGTGTCTTTTTGAATTATGGTTTTCTCTGGGTATATGCCCAGTAGTGGGATTGCTGGGTCATATGGTAATTCTATTTTTAGTTTTTTAAGGAACCTCCATACTGTTCTCCATAGTGGCTGTACCAATTTATATCCCCACCAATAGTGCAAGAGGGTTCCCTTTTCTCCACACCCTCTCCAGCATTTGTTGTTTGTAGATTTTCTGATGATGCCCATTCTAACCAGTGTGAGGTGATACCTCACTATAGTTTTGATTTGCATTTCTCTAATAATTAGTGATGTTGAGCATCTTTTCATGTGCCTCTTGGCCATCTGTATGTCTTGATGTGATTTCAATTTTTTAAAATTTACTGAGGCTTGATTTGTGACCCAAGATGTGATCTATCCTGGAGAATGTTTTGTGTGTACTTGAGAAGAAAGTGTAATCTGCTGTTTTTGGATGGAATGTCCTATAAATATCAATTAAATCTATCTGGTCTATTGTGTCATTTAAAGCTTGTGTTTCTTTATCAATTTTCTGTTTGGATGATCTGTCCATTGGTGTAAGTGAGGTGTTAAAGTCCCCCCCCCCACACTATTATTGTGTTACTGTCCATTTCCTCTTTTATAGCTGTTAGCAGTTGCCTTATGTATTGAGGTGCTCCTATGTTGGGTGCATATATATTTATAATTGTTACATCTTCTTCTTGGATTGATCCCTTGATCATTATGTAGTGTACTTCCTTGTCTCTTGTAACATTCTTTATTTTAAAGTCTATTTTATCTGATATGAGTATTGCTACTCCAGCTTTCTTTTGATTTCCATTTGTATGGAATATCTTTTTCCATCCCCTCACTTTCAGTCTGTATGTGTCCCTAGGTCTGAAGTGGGTCTCTTGTAGACAGCATATATATGGGTCTTGTTTTTGTATCCATTTAGCGAACCTGTGTCTTTTGGTTGGAGCATTTAATCCATTCACGTTTAAGGTAATTATCGAAATGTATGTTCCTATTACCATTTTCTTAATTGTTTTGGGTTTGTTTTTGTAGGTCCTTTTTTTCTCTTGTGTTTCCCACTTAGGGAAGTTCCTTTAGCATTTGTTGTAGAGCTGGTTTGGTGGTGCTGAATTCTCTTAGCTTTTGCTTGTCTGTAAAGCTTTTGATTTCTCCATCGAATCTGAATGAGATCCTTGCCGGGTAGAGTAATCTTGGTTGTAGGTTCTTCCCTTTCATCACTTTAAGTATATCATGCCACTCCCTTCTGGCTTGTAGAATTTCTGCTGAGAAATCAGCTGTTAACCTTATGGCATTTCCCTTGTATGTTACTTGTTGTTATTCCCTTGGTGCTTTCAATAATTTTTCTTTGCCTTTAATTTTTGCCAATTTGATTACTATGTGTCTCAGTGTGTTTCTCCTTGGGTTTATCCTGTATAGGACTCTCTCCACTTCCTGGACTTGGGTGACTATTTCCTTTCCCATGTTAGGGAATTTTTGACAATAATCTCTTCAAATATTTTCTCGGGTCCTTTCTCTTTCTCTTCTCCTTCTGGGACCCCTATAATGCGAATGTTGTTGCGTTTAACGTTGTCCCGAGGTCTCTTAGGCTGTCTTCATTTCTTTTCATTCTTTTTTCTTTATTCTGTTCCACAGCAGTGAATTCCACCATTCTGTCTTTAGGCCACTCATTCGTTCTTCTGCCTCAGTTATTCTGCTATTGATTCCTTCTAATGTATTTTTCATTTCAGTTATTGTGTTGTTCATCTCTGTTTGTTTTTTAATTCTTTTAGGTCTTTGTTAAACATTTCTTGCATCTTCTCGATCTTTGCCTCCATTCTTTTTCTGAGGTCCTGAATCTATCACTATCATTATTCTGAATTCTTTTTCTGGAGGGTTGCCTATCTCATTTCATTTAGTTGTTTTTCTGGGGTTTTATCTTGTTCCTTCATCTGGTACATAGCCCTCTGCCTTTTCATCTTGTCTATCTTTCTGTGAATGTGGTTTTTGATCCACAGGCTGCAGGATTGTAGTTCTTCTTGCTTCTGCTGTCTGCCCTCTGTGTGTCATAGTTTAGCTTCCACGTATAAGTGATATCATATGGTATTTGTCTTTCTCTTTCTGACTTACTTCACTTAGTATGTAATCTCTAGGTCCATCCATACTGCTGTCGAGAACCTTCTCTCATTGCTCCTTTTCACCAGTTTTTTGTTATTGCTGGCTGTTGTATATCCTGATTTTTTAAATTAAAAATAACTTATGATTATTTGTTCATTATACAAAGTACCAGACAATATGAACAAATAGAAGAAATGAAGCATAAACACAGTCTCCAGAGAGAACTACTTTGTATAATTTGTCAGATTTTCTAACTACATGTAAACTGTGTTTACATTAACAAAATCGGTTGATATTATATGGTTCTAAGGTAAGCACCAGTATATGTGCTCTGTAAGGGCTGGGATGTGCTTGGATTTGTTCACTGCTCTTGTTCAAGCATCTAGAACATGCCAGTCACAGAGTATATACCCAATACTCTTTTTAACTACTATATTCCTATATATCTTTTTGTGCCAATGAGTATGATTCTGCAGCATCATTTTAAATGATTATATAGTATACTGCAGTACAGATATACCACAACTTAATTAGATTCTCTGTTATTGGACTTGTCAGATTTTGTTTGTTCGTGTTTACCTATAACAGTATTTTAATCAAAATCCATGCAAATAAACCTATGCCTTTCTTCTTCTTTATGACTTTGTTAGGATAAATTTGTAAAGGTGGGAATCACCAAGTTCAAGTCATCCACTCACAATTTTAGAAAATGATTACATGTTGCCAAATTGCCCTCCAAAAGATTGTGTCAGTTCACAATCCAGCCAACGGAGACTGACTCTTTCCCTTCACTCTCACAGGTTATTAGGAATTATGTTGAAAAAAATTAAAAATCAGTTTAAAAAGTAGATCACTGCATACTAAATGTTGAGAATATTTATTCCTGCATGCTATGTTACCAGCCCAGGACATCTTTCCAAATACTTTCTCTGAGATACAAGATCCTATAACCCAGAAAGGATAAAATCTTCCTAAAACAGTGTCAGGAAAGTTCTGTTTTGTTTGTTTCACTGATTTGGTTAATTGGGAGAAATGACAAGAAAGTTCCCATAAATATTCCATTGATATTCATATCAGTACTTTCACTTTGACATGCCACCGTTCTACATTAAAATCATTTTCAGTAAATCATTTTTCACATTTGTATAGTTTGACAGTGCCCGTTTAAATCAATCCCAAACTGTTATGAAACCCAGAAACGGTGTAAAACTTTGTGAAATATTTGTAACCTGTGCAGTGTTCTCCCCTCATGAAATCAAATGTGAAAAATCTGTGTGGGAGCTGTTTTTCCAAGGTAAATAGATTATTTTTTATATCTCTAGGTGCAAATACTTTGAAACAACCAGAACACATTACAGCTGAATGTGGTCTTACAAAATTTTCACAGCTACTGCATTCTTGTCAGTACGCTGTCGTGGTGCAGCTTTGATGGTTTATCTGAGTTTACCCCTAGCCATGATTGTTGCTCACAATTTTATTATACACCCTTATGTGAACAACAAATATGACAATATCCAGTTCTGCTTCCTTGTATGCTCAGACTTTGACATTCAGAAAAATCATTAATGCCGCTGCCACTGTGTCTGTGTCTCCAGATGTGAGATTTTTTTCCCCCTTGAAGATATTTCCAGACTACATAGTCTTGCAAGTACAGAGCCAATGGCTTTGTACTTTCTGTATTGCATAGAGCTCAATTTGATATGGTCAGTTAATGATTACCAAAAGGTTTAGACATGACTTTGCTATTTAAGAAGCAGCTCAAAGAGAGAGAATTGACAACATTAATAACCAGGAAAGAGGTTGGGTGATATTGTGAAGATTTAGAGAAAGGAGAGGCATGAGCATTTAAAAAGAAGAGTTAAACAGGATATTGAGAGAAAAAATGGGAAACTTGAACTTCAGTGCCTCCTAGAAAGAGATGATATAAAGTAGACAAAGAAGCTGGCCTCTACCTGCAAGGGAAGAAGGTTATTGTGGAAAAGAAAGTTGCCAAGAAATCAAAGGAAAAATTACAGTAAGAAAGTAGAAGAATGGCCAAGAATCCTACTTTAACAATAGAGATAGATTTGAACTGTGGGACTCTGGGTAGCTTAGAGTGATGGGGAAGAACTCTGAAAATTGCTCTTTGATAATCATTTGAGACACGTTGATAAAGATTGAGGGGAAATGGTTACTAGTTGCCAGACTGTTCAAATTGGCACATTCATGTTTTTCTCTTTTTAAGAGTCAGTGAGATCTGCCTTGTTTTGACATTGAAGTTATCTCTAAATGGTCTGGAAAATTCTCAATTTTTCCAAAACAAAATTTTAAGTCTTCAAACTTTATACAAATTTAAAGAGGTAGGCGGTGGCCAATGTTTCAAAAACTCACATATGAAAGGGTATCTCAATGTTTTTATTTGTTTGGAATTTATTACTTATCTAAAGCAACCTAGTATAATAGGAAGAAACTGAGGGGGACTTCCCTGGCAGTCCAGTGGTTAAGACGTCACCTTCCAATGCAGGGGGTTAGGGTTCAGTCCCTGGTCGGGGAGCTAAGATCCCACATGTGTCGTGGCCAAAGAACCAAAACATAAAAACAGAAGCAATATTGTAACAAATTCAATAAAGACTTTAAACATGGTCCACATCAAAAAAAAAAAAAAAAAACTTAAAAAAAAAAGAAAAGAAAAGAAAGAGACTGAGCTTTGGAGATTCAGTTCCCAGCAGCTGGATTAACTGCTGTGTGACCTTGGGGATCTTCTCTGAACCTCATTTTCTGTATCTATTAATGGAGACCCTACCTTCTCAGTTTTGAGAATTAAATAAAATAGTATACGTTGAATGCCCGACTCAAAGTAGGCAGAGAACGAATAAAGATTTCTTTCCCACCACCTTCCCACACAATGTGGGGAAGGTCTGCAGAGGTTTATGGAAGTAAACATATTGTAAATAGTGTAGTTAAGTTAAAGAACCAAGGACCACCTTTAAGAGAGGGGATTGGCATTATCAGGAATGTGAGATGAAATTAGTGTTGCAGTTAAGCCCTGAATTTGTCTCAATTTCTCGCTGTCTCTACCAGGATGCTTTTAGTTACAAGCAACAGCAAACCTATCACAAACTGATTTAAACATAAAAGAAATTCATAGGCATGTGTGACTGAGATCTGGAGGTAAAATGACTTGAGGCCAGGCCTGACCTGTCTACTTAAATGACAGGAGAAGGACCCATTTTTATGCCCTCTCCGTTTCTTGACTCCGCTTCTTGAGTGCTAACTCCATTCTGTGCAAGCTTCCCACCTCAGTCCCAAGATGACTATTTTGTTCACATTCAGGTTTCTTTACGGCTAAGGCGTCAGATCTGCATTAGCTAACAGTCTATTGTGAATGGTTGCAAACTTGAACTTGAATCTCATATATGCTAATCTCATTCTCATTCAGCAAAGAGTACAGGTTTCCTACTCTCAAACAAAATCCGGGGCTTTAGCCTAAATTAATCAGCTTAGAGCACTTGCCCACCCTTAGCTCAATACATGTGGCTGGATCTAGGTTAGGCGAATTGCTTTAGGCCTGAGTCATAGATTCTACTTTCAATTTGGAGGTCAAGCCAGTTACCCTTGAAGCACATGGGCTGTATTGGAGAGGAGTAGAACCAGTACAAGAATGGGAGTGCTTTCACCAAGGGTCACAGGAATATATGCTGGTAGGCTAAAGGGAAGATATCCCCCAGAGTAGCTGTGAAGGGGAAACTTTGGGTTTTATATATGTATATATTAAAAAAAGAAAAAAATATATATGTATATTTGAAAAAAGGAAATGAATTTCATCTTATACTTCCAAAAATGAAATTGGAGGAAGAGTTTATTGAATTGAGTATTGTCTAAAAAAGAACTATTTAACAGAGACAGTGTATTCAGTAATAATTCTGCTAGATTAGGTAAGAAACACCAGTCGAGTACTAAACTTTTATATACATATTTTGTTTTTTCATGTTTTAACTTAATTGGAGACATGATTTGGAGAATCTAGAATAGATTTCTAGTATATCCATTAGTCTTTCAAATAAAGCCATTTAAAATGCTTGAGCAGTATTCAGTTGCTGTCAATTCATGATTCAGTTCTCTGAGAAGGGACAGCATCTAAGATATGAAATAAAGCAAGGTTTCTTTATGCTTAAGATGTCAGATCTGAAGTGCCTGACATTCTGTTGTGAACAGTTGAGAAACTGACTCTCATTTCAGCACTGGTGTCAAAAGTCATGTGACCTGAAAATGCTCCCAACAGTATCCCAATAAATACTTTGAATTTTCTCCAGCAACTGAGTCTGAGCCAAATGGCATATGATGAGTGACTTTTTTTTTTTTTTTTTGCGGTACGCGGGCCTCTCACTGTTGTGGCCTCTCCCGTTGCACAGCACAGGCTCCGGACACGCAGGCTCAGCGGCCATGGCTCACGGACCCAGCCGCTCCGCAGCATGTGGGATCCTCCCGGACCGGGGCACAAACCCGTGTCCCCTGCATCCGCAGGCGGACTCTCAACCACCGTGCCACCAGGGAAGCCCGATGAGTGACTTTTAATATAAAAAAAAAAAGGCATTAATTCTTTGAAGGACCTTAGATGGCTTCTGGGACATCTGGTTTCAAGTAGCATGCCACTCTGAACCCTCAAATAGCTGTATTAATTGGCCTACAGAATGGGTTATTTAAGATGAGCTCTTTAAATGTTGGGGAATGGGTACTAAATATAGTGATTTTAGTTTTGGTGTAATTAATGGTGAACTAATCTTCTAAAAGTAATCAGCTAAGTCCAGCTGCTTCTGACAGATAGAAGCAGCACTAGTTAAGATACTCATTTGGCTGCTGCTATAATAAAGGCCCAGAGATTTAATTTTTGTCCCATACAACAGCCTGAGGGTAAGGAGTCCTGGGCAGGTTTTTAGTGTCAAGAGTAGAGACTCATTCTAGTTCCTCTGGCATATTAATGTTCATCTTCCATCTCTTGGTCTAAAAAGGCTTCTCTAGTGTGCACTCCAGCATCTGCATTTCAGCCAGTGAAGAGATGAAATAGAAAGATGGGACAAAACCCTTACTTGTAGGAGCGTGACCCCAAAGTTGCCACATCACTGCTTCTGTTCATTTCTCACTGGCCAGAAACTAGTCATGTGGTCACCCCTAGAGCCAAGGAAGGCTGGGAGACAAAGTCTTTTGCTGGATAGCCTAGTGCCCAGTTAAACCCAGTGTCTCTATAGAAGACAAGCACAGATATTAGGGAGAAAACTAGCAGGCTCTGTCACAGAGTCTCTGAAGAAAGGAGGCTGCATAACTCCCTATCCACCCAAGCTAAGTTACATCTGTCCAGTTCTCCCAGTTAGTGCACCAGCTTGTCCAAATATGAACTATAATGGACAGAATATAAGATTTTTGTACACTAAAATAGTTTCTACCTCAGTTACCATGGTTACAGAATCCAGCCTTTAAAATCATTATAACATGTACCTTTTGTTTCTGATTTTTTTAAATGCATATTTTTGAAAGTTTGGAAAATACAGAAAAATGTAAAGAAGGTAACAATCAACCATAATTCCATTAGGCGGCAATAACCATTGCTAAGATTTTGGCACATTTACTTTATGGCTTTTCTCCATGAGATTCTTCTCTTTATGTAGATAATTAGACACAGTTTTGCAACCAGATAATATACATTATTATCACATCTTTGAAATATTAAGTGATTCTAAATATTTTTTATGTTTGCATTAACTTAACCTGTAGAAGTACCAGAATTTATTCAACATGTCGCCAATATCAAATACTTAGAGTTTTAGGTCTTTGTTGGTATTAAGAATGTTACTGTGAACATCTTCATGCATTAATGTTTGCCTGCATTTTGAATGATTAGAATAGAGTCTTAAAATAAAGTTGGATCACAAGGTAAGAACATTTTAAAGGCTCTAGATTTATATTGCTGAATCACTTTCCGCAAAGGGTCATGAAAATTTCTCCTATTAGTTCTATTGATCTCTTTCATATCACTCTTACTAGCATTATTATAATTAAATAAATTTGTCTCACTCAGTTACATGAAAAAGGACATTCACAGTCCCTTGATGACGGATGAGCCTGAGTGTAGTTTCACATGTACCAGCAATGTTTTCATGTCTACATTAAATTCTATTATATTGATCTTTTATTCATCCTTTGTTTTAATGCAAATATAAACTATCATGTGCCCAACTGTGTTAGTCACTAAAGCAGGTACGAAGTGAATGTATGATATCTCATTTAATGATACCAACCAACTTGATTTAGCCAAGAATCCTGAAGAGCATATTTTTAAAAAGAGAGAGAGGGAGAGCAGGTATTGAATTGCTAAAATAAATGCCACCTCATTTATGTGCCAAAGTTCATGAAATTTTCTCAGAGGGGAGACTTCAAATCCTCATTTCAAAGCACATTAACTCTGAAGTTAGATAAAATCCTGACACTTTTGATTATGTGATTTCCAAGTCAATAGCAGATTAAAAACAGATTAGAAAAGAGCAGCAGACACATTAACAACAAATAATGGTAGCTAAGAGGTTGACAGTGAGGAGGGAGAGAGAGACAGAGGGATCTTGTGTTGTTTATAACACAAACACACACAACAATGTGAAATTCTGCTTTTTAAAATTGTAGCTTTTTAACAAAACTAGTGTTTAAGTAAACTATAGCTCACCTATTGAAAGTATGTTAAGAAGGCCTTACATATTATTTTTATGGCTTTAAGATAACAGAAAAATACCATTTATAATAAGAAAAAGCTGGATATAACTTTGAACATAAAATTTGATCACAGACATTTTAAAAATTGAAAAGGGACATATTGGAAGTAAATGCACCGTAATATGAACTCTGATTTTTCTTGGGGTGGTAAGATAAGTTTTCCTACTTTTTTCTGTATCTTCTAAATTTTCTAAAAAATATATGTATTACTCTAATAAAGAGAATTAAAGTTACGTTATTTTGGAATAATATTCCAGAAAATTTAAGAATAGAAATTATTATCTTGTACTTATTGATAACATATAGAATTATACAATAATTTGTGCTTACAGTGGTAGCCAAGTTAACAAGAAAAGATCAAATTTGGTTCCACAGACTTTACTGCAGAAGACCTGAAAAATATAATCTCTTTTCGAAAGATTTTTATCCAGAGTAAAAATAAACATGCAGTATTTGTAATATATAAAATGTAAACTAGATGAGATGCAAAACACATAATTAGTAGTGATGTAAAAAACATCATTATTTAGTCAGTAGTCTTTTGAGGTTGTCTCTTGGATACTATTTAAATTATTTGTTCTATGAAGTAATGATCATAATGATTGATCATACATTATGATGTTAGAAAGGAAATTCTTAAATTAGATAAGTCAAGCATCATTATATATTTAGACAGAGTGCTCTTGCTATATAAGTAATATTGCAGACATTTGACAAATTAAAATTGTTTCAGGCATAAGTAAAACTTCAGCAATTTAAACCATAAAGTGTGTTTAAATTTTTTACATATACACTCATCTTGCACATAGGAGTAGAATGTTTATTTAAATTGTTTCTGTAGCATTCTTCGGTGTAAATTATTTTTCTTTGTATTTAGGGAGAGAAACTTTTACTACTTTTACTTAGAGGAATTCATGGTATTTTCTAGAAAATTACTAAATGTATGAAATATTTCCTTTAATATAATAGCTTGAAATTGATCATCTGCAGATTTTCTAAACTAATCACATGAACAATGTAATTACATGATTTCCTTTATTAAATTATGTTACATTGAACATATTTCTACATGTACCAGTTTTTAAGTAAGTTGTCTCTCAGATCCAAACCCACTCTTCTGGACTCAGCTCCGTTATGGCTGTAGCTGGGTCTCTGTGAACCAAGTTTCTCCTCTGCCCATAGGGGGCGCCAGAGGGAGACAGCAAGGCTTAAGCAGGGAGATGAACTCCTTCCTGGCTGACTGCTACTGCTATGAGTAGCTACCCAGCTACCCTTAACTTTGGCAACCAGGGTTCATTCCAATAACAACCCTTCTCTAAGTTCCTTTGTTTTAAAAGTATCAACCACTTCTTTTTGCTCCCCAGCCCAAGGTAGTAGCCGCTTTCTGCAATTGCTTTCTTTGTGATAGCTTAGTGTTATCTACTTCATACCTAAACTGTTCCTTGCATTCTGTTCTGTCTCCTGGCTACACTAACTGAGACAGCATAATTTCCTAAAGCAGAAATACTGGAATTGATAAGATAATTTTCCTACTAGTTAATAAATTAACGTGGGTACATATGGTAACTCTGATAGAGGCTATCAGAACTTTGTCTACTTTGCAAAGAAATGAGTTCATATACAGGATATAAGTAGTTTTTTATGGTTCAGGAATACAAACCAGTCAGTTCTTCTCATGTGCCAGCATAGCTTCCTTGTCAACATTTTAAGGAATTAAAAATTTACCATATATACTCTTTGTGTGTATGTATATAACTGCATATATGTGTATATATGTATATATGCATATATGTGTGTGTGTGTTTATGTATATTGTAAAAATGTGACAGGAAGGAAAAACTTACAAATTTAACGTGGTTGTAAAATAGGTCAATTGTTAATTTGTAACACGCGTTAAGTTTCATTGTACCACTTGTATCTGAGGTCTGGACTCTGAGTACTAAATTCATTAGTTAGCAAAATACTTAACACATCTGGTTACATATTCATCAGTTCAAAAGTGTTTACATGGTGTTCGTATTGTTCTTATCAACAAGGTTGTCTCAGATTTCCCATTGATTCTCTTCCTGGTTCCTGCCATTATCTGAACTCAACTACTACTATAATGGCACTTTTGACCTTAGTTACTACCCAGATAATCTTCTCGGTCTTTTTCTTGCATAGAAAGGAAATATACCAAAACATCCTGAAATAAATGCTACCTCTTTTATGGCTGACTTGGACTGACCCCTCCTAGCTCCTGAAATTCTTGACTGCCTGCTCCTTTGCCTGTCTCTAGCTGTGACTGTTTGGATTCCAGAATTTCTGTGCTGACTCTGGGTTCCTGGCTTGCCCCAGACCACATTTCTGGCTTGCTGCTTGGCTTTTGCTGTAATTCTGTTTATGGCTGCGGTTGGTTATACAGTGACCACTTGAAACTCATCCCTTCCTGTCTGACATCCTGTAATTGCTGTCCCTTGAAACTCCTCACCTCTGATTCGCCCCACACTTCTGGTTCTCCTGTATGTCCTTTCATCTTACCTGAGGCCAGGGTTAGCCCTAGCCTTTCTGATTCCTGGGCCTGCCAGCCTCTAGCTAAATAAACTGAGCAGGGAACGTAAGTCAAAGTGGGAGAAGTGAGTGACTATTTTTGCACCTCTGCTCATCTCAGGGTATTTGGGGAAGGATGTTGGAAAGCCTCGTGGCTGAGTTTGCTGGCACTGGAGTCAGAAGGACTGAGCTCACACAACTAGTTCAACCATTTACTAGTTGTGTGACCTTAGGCAAGTTTCTTTACCTCCCTATACCTCAGTTTCCTTATGTATAGTATAAATAGAACATATCTGCCTCAAAAATCATTGTAAAGATTAACTTAAATAAAGCATGCAAATTGCTCAGGAATGTGCAGCACAGAAAAAGCACTGAAATGTTAGCCTTTGTTGTATTATTCCTCTATCGTGATACTTGATGATTTTGTTGATATCTAAAATTGAATATCATGTCTAAATGACTACTCTCCTGACTTATCAATCATTGAGAGGATGGTTGAATACATATAACTTCCCTTACACAATTATTGAACCCTCCATTTTTATGTGGCACCTATTTCGGTAAATGAAGAAGGGAGAAAGATCACTATTAATAAAATCTTTCTTTCAGTCTGTGTTTGAAGGGCCCAAAGATTGTAGGAACCTGGAAGAAGCAGTGACTAGAATGGAAACCTTAGAACAGCCTGTTCCAGCCAAGTTGCTGGGTTAAGCAATTAACAGCCTAGCTTAGTTTACACTTGGGTCTATGTACGAGACAAAGATACTATTTTCATCTGTCAAGGCAAACCTGCGTGTAATTGGCTAACATTTTTTTTTGCCCTGTGCAGTGACTCTACAATGAACAGTTACTAATAATATACATCCTATATATACTTGATTCTTAATCCATATATTTTAATTATCAAATAACTCTAAAGAACTTATTACATTTGTACAGTATTAGGGTTTACAGAGTTTTTTGGTAAGCATGATTACAATTGATCACATTTAACTTACTTTCAAGGTTTTAATAGAAATTAATCTAATTTTCCATATGAAGATATTGACACAAAATGTAAAGTTTACACATGTATCCAGTGTAACTTAGCTAGTAGTCAAGAGCGTATCTACCCCTTCATATGGTTACTCCAAATTTACTGTTCTTTCTGTTACCTCAAGGTGATGCCAAAACTCTCTTACTACTTCAAAGGATGTCATAGAGTTTGAAAGTAACAGTGGTAAAAATTAATACTATTAATATTTGAATATTTAATACCTTAGTATTTGAAGGAACCAAGTAATCTACAGAATCAAAGTAATTATAAAGCCTGGTTTCAGAGACTCAGTAAAACAGTTTGATTCATTTTCTCACTCAGAATATTGAGCAGAAAACCTCTAGCTTCAAATATCTTCTCCAAAAAAGAAAAAGTTGTAATGATAGCCAAGATTTAAGTGTTACGTGCCAGGCATTTCATCGGATGCACTGCTCCTGAGAGCCTCACAAAGTACTTACAACTTTTTTTTTACCCCTCAGATGAGAGAAAGCAAGCTTACAGCTCAGAAAAGCTAAGAATTTCCAAAGTCGTCCATACAGCCTCTAAGCAGGGAAGTTAGGATTCAGACTCAGACAGGCTGAGTTCTGAGCCCATATTCTTAATCACTATGCTATCTATGTGCTTGATTTTGTAAAATGTAGCCTTCATGAGCTGCGCGATTCTTTAATTCAGTGGTTTGGGGTAGTAGTAACGAATGGTTAAAACTCCAAAAAGTGTCACTAGTCTCCTAGCAGCAGCCCCGATGCTGTTGTCATGCCAGGCTCATAGCAGAAGTGTGTGCATTCTGAATGACCCCACGCTTCCAGCCAGCTGCCTGAAATCATTATTCATGATTTAGCTTGGAAAACATATCCTAATGACCAGCATTTTCTTCCTGTGTGACTGACCAGCCAGTGTGATTTCAAATGCACAGAATGATAGTCAGAGAGCAATTTAAATAAGAAGCCTTTCAAACATATCTTTCTCCTTACCATCTTAACCACTTTTAGGTGTACAGTTCAGTAGCATTAAGTATATTCACATTTTTGTGAAACAGATCTCCAGAGCTTTTTCATCTTGCATATCTGAAACTCTATAACCATAAAACTTGTTTTTTCCCCTTTCCCCTCCCCCTTAGCCCTTGTTAACCACCATTCTACTTTCTGTTTTTATGAATTTGACTACTTTAGATACCTCACTTAAGTGCAATCATAAAAAAGCTGTCTTTCTGTGACTGGTTTATTTCACTCAGCATGAAGTTCTTGAGGTCCCTCTGTATTGTGGCATGTGACAGGATTTCCTTCCTTATTAAGGCTGAATGATATTCCGTTATATGTAAACACTGCATTTTGTTTGTCCATTCATCCACTGATGGACATTTAGGTTGCTTCCAACTCTTGGCCATTGTGAATACTGCTGTTATAAACGTGGGTATGCAAATATTTCTTCGAGACCCTGCTTTCCATTCTTTTGGATATATATCCAGAAGTAGTATTGCTGGATCCTATGGAAGTTCTATTTTTAATTTTTTGAGAAACTTACGTACTGTTTTCCATGGTGGTTGCACCATTTTACAGTCCTACCAACAGTGCCCTAGGGTTCTAATATCTCCACATTCTCACCAACACTTGTTATTTCCTGTTATCTTTTGCATGTTTTGATGAAGAAATATACTTTGTATTTCAGAAAATATAATATTACTGAAGCTAATACTTTGTGAGAAACAATTTGGGGCTAACATATTTAAATGTTTTCTAGCCCTCTAAAATGTGTTTAATCTAAGAAGCTAAATACTTCCCAGAACATTTCTTGAGTAAATGAATAACTTGCTCTTGTGAACCTAAAACACATATTTGTTTCTTCATTCCTTTGGCTGCCACTGTCTTACCCAACTTTAAAATCTTCTTAAAAATAGTCAGAGGAAGACAAGTGGGAAGGTATAGACTTCTCACTTCAATATTCTCTAAAGATGGAGAAAAAATGGTGCTATTCAAAGGCATTCTGTACTTGGAGATTTAGAATTTGGGATGGAAATAAACCCAATGAAATAGCAAGAATGTTTGAAAGACAACTCGCCAGCGCACTACTGCAGAAGGCTGAATTCCAGAAAAATATGCCCAGTATTCATGAAGTGGAGAAGTAAGTTTCTGAAATCATGCCTGTTTTTTTAATTTCTCATTTATTTGAAATGGCAGTCATAGTTGGGGAAAGCAGAATCCTGCTACTGAAGCATTTGGTTAATGGAAATTAACCAAATGGTAGAATCTTATGCAAATAAGAACGGATTTGGATATTTGCATAGTGGCCCTTCTATGGCATAAGCACCAGAAATTGCTAACCTTGGACCTTAAGGGCAGTAGTTATGTTAGCTGTCTGTAATATTTTGATTCTGTGATATAGGTTAAAAAATATTTAAAACATTTATCTTATTTCTATTAATATTGTTTGATTTTTCTTGTTTCCATTTCTCATTTCATTAGTAGAAATGTCTAGAAGCAAATATCTTTTTTCAGTCTAAACATGAGAACAGGTGAATAAAATAAAATTATAATAATTTAACCTCACATTTATTTACTATAAGATGACGGTATTTAGATTCTCAAAAGAATTGCTAGTATGGAAGAAAAATCAGAATATTTAACATTTTCCAGCCAGTGACTGATAAATTTTCTAATACTATCAGATAAGTGATAAAAAAAACACAGCGAGACAAATAGACTTTTATAATGTATTGAAAAACAAATATTGCTCAAAACTCAAGATAGTTTACTTAGAAATAAAAATAACAAAGACCTAGTAGATAAGACAAAATTATGTGGAAGTGTGAAAGTTAATGATGAGCCAAAAACAAGGCATTTGTTCTGTGTGGCAGCTAAAAATAGCAAACCTGGGGACAGTGAAATTTTCTTTCGTATATTTATTCTTTGTTACGGTTGTCTAGCATGAGGAACAAAACAGAAATGCCCTGTCATTATAGAGCTTACTGTATATTCTTTCTCAAGGGTAAGTGTTCAACAATGGAGAGCATTACATAAAAAGTCTTCTACAACACTTTAACTTCGCCTTTGCTAACCTTATAAAGCCAAATTCCTTACTGAGTTTATGAGTAAAGCTTAATAATAACAAAGTTAGAGGGAAAACACCACATGTTATAAAGTAGAGACAATAACTTACAAAGCAACAGCAGTGTTCTAGTTCCTGTTTTAAGAAAATAACTAAAGCTTATCGCTTGACCAGCAGGCTTAATTTATGAAGGAATCACTAATATATTAAACAATGAGACTATGGAGGCCATGGACTTAGTCACAAAGTGGTTGCAGAGCAAATAGATTTCTTAGAGAAAATAGGCGTAAAAGAGAAAAAAATAAAGGCCTTTGACTTTTATAGGGATATTTTTAATAATAGTTGGAGGTAGTAAGTAATGTCCAGCCTTAGTTATAACAGTATTTTTTTTCTTTCTAGTTTATCAAAGTCTTTTGCCAATGAAATAACAACATAGCACTATTATCTAATGGGTCCTAATTAACAGACCCAACAAGCTATTCGACTGACTTTGTTACAATACTCCTTTCAGGTAGTGGATATACTTATTCTCTGGAGTTCTATGTAATTACGCCAGAGGATGTCTAACTACATACAGTTACTCCAAACTGCCAGCCCCTCAGACGTTCCCTGAGGTTCCCTTTCACTCCTTAGGTGTCCCTCTTCTTTGAGGGACATTAACAATCAACAATCAAACAATTCCAGGGAATTAGCTACCATGATATCTTGGTAATTACTTATCATGGCATCTGGTTTCCAGAAGATAGACCGCTTTGCTCTGCCATTGGTGGAAATACAGACCAATGCCTACACAGCCTCCTCTACTTTCTCTGGCCAGCCAGCTGCAGCCAGGTTCTCTAAAGGCACCCTGAAGTCTTTCACTTGGTTTGACATGAGGAAGAAGCTTTCCTAGCCCTTTTCCCACACCAGATGGGGGTGGGAGTGGGGGGGGGGGTGGAAGCGCAATATACTGACCACTTTCTCCAAAGAAGTTCTCTTTCAGTGACGTCCATAGCAACTGTTTTATACCCTTCAGGTGCGTGATGGGCCAAACCAACGTTATAGTCTCTGCATCACTTTCAGGATATGGAGATATTTGATACCCACTCCACAGTATTCAGCCTTAGGGTCCTCAGTCAAAACTGAAACAAAGTTTCATTTCCATAGCTTCTACACTTCTGTGACATGATGTACTTATACTATTTTTCATTTATTTAAAAAACACTTTATTGAGGTATGATTGATATACAAAAAGTTGTACATATGTACTGTCTACAGCTTGATGAGTTTGTTGTGGTGATCATTTTGAAACGTATTTTTTAAAAAATCATCATGTGTAACAGGAACTAATACAGTGTTGCAGGTCAAATATACTTCAAAAACAAACAAACACATGTACAAACAACTCATAGAAAAAGAGATCAGATTTGTTGTTACCAGAGGTGGGGGACGGAGGGAGGGTCCGTCATCAATTGGATGATGGCAATCAAAAGATACAAGCCTCAGTTATAAGTAAGTACTAGGGATGTAATGTACAACACGGTAAGTACAATTACCGCTGCTGTATGTTACATAGGAAAGTTGTTAAGAGAGCAAATCCTAAGAGCTCTCATCACAAATCATTTTTTCTATTTCTTTAATTCTGTGTCTATATGAGGTGAGGAATGTGCACTAAACTTATTTTGATAATTTCATAATGTATGTAAGTCAAATCATTATGCTGTATACCTCAAATGTATTCAGTGCTGTATGTCAGTTATACCTCAATAAAACTGAAAGAAAAAAGAGATGCACAAGAGGCAGGTGGTACCAATGGATACATCCCTGCTCACTCTGTGAACATAGCAAACAAGTTTACATCCAATATCTTATCAGTGAGGAAGTCTTTTAACCCCCAAACTGCCATCGTTTGGGGCACTCCTTTGGAGAGAATGACTAAGGAGCTGGCTATTGTCAGGTGTTCAGAATCAAATCTGTAGACCTAAACCTGCATTTAAAAAAAAGAAAAAACTGTACACATTTAATGTATACAACTTGATGGGTTTGGAGATAAGTATGCACCCACGAAAGCAACAGCACAATCTATGCCATAAACATCCATCACCTCCAAAAGTTTTCTCCCACCTTCTTTATTTATTTTTTATGATAAGAACAGTTAACATAAGCTCTACCCCCTTAGAAAAAAATTTTGGTATATAATACACTGTTGTTAACTATAGGTAATATGTTGACCAGTAGGTTTCTAGGTCTTATTCATCTTGCATAACTAAAACTTTGTACCCTTTGACTATTACTTCCTCATAGGTCCTAGTAACCACCAATTTACTCTCTGCTTTTATGGGTTTGACTATTTTAGATTCCTCATGTGAGTGGGATCATCTAGTATTTATTCTTCTGTATCTGGCTTATTTGACCTAGCATAATGTCCTTCAGGTTCATCAACAAGGTTTTCAGTTGGGAGGAAGGGTAGTCTTTTGTGAAAAAGGCTTTTTAAAGTTATTTGTGTTTAAATAAATAACTTTTGTAAACTAAATATTAATTAGAAAGCATAGTTTTTCCTTAAGATTTAAGCACAATTCATAAGTCTGTTTTTTATAAAACTGTAGACACTTCATTCCATTAAGTCATAAATTTAACAGATTAAGTTCACCTGAAATTTACTGTCATTCACAAATCTAGTTAAATAAGCTTCTTTAAACATTTTAAACTACACTTACAAATGATTTTTAACAAATCATGATTTTTATGTCATTTTTAACAGACATTATAAATGCTTAATGGGACAAATTAAAATGTAATAAGCCAATACTTTCTAAGCACTCAACTCCTGTAAAACTAATAATCAGATCTATAAATGTAATACATTGGTATATTGTATATAGCCACTGTGGTATAGCCACTGTGGAAAACCGTATGGAGGGTCCTCAAAAAACTAAAAATAGAACTACTATATGATTCAGGGTAAATATCCAAAGAGATTTATTTGCACTCCTAGTAAAATATCCGAAGAAAACGAAAACACTAATTCAAAGAAATACATGCACTCCAATGTTCATAGCAGCATTATTTACAATAGCCAAGATACGGAAGCAATCTAAGTGTCCATCAACAGATGAATGGATAAAGAAGATGTGAGGTATATATATATGTATACATACACACACACACACACACACACACACACACACACACACACACACACACACACACAATGGAATACTACTCAGCCATAAAAAAGAATGAAATAATGCCATTTGCAACAACATGGACAGACTTTCAGAGTATTATGCTTAGTGAAATATGACGAGAAATAAAAATACTGTATGTTATCACTTATATGTGGAATCTGAAAATAAACTAGAGAATATAACCAAAAAAGAAACAAATTCATGGATATAGAAAACAAACTAGAGTTTACCAGTGGACCAGGGGGAAGGAGTAGGGGCAATATAAGGGTAGGGGATTAAGAGATAAAAACTACTATATATAAAATAAATAAGCTACAAGTATATATTGTGCAGCATGGGGAATATAGCCAATATTTTATATTAACGAAAAATGGAGTATAATTTTTAAAAATTGTGAATCACTGTGTTGTACACCTGAAACTTACATAATATTTGTGAATCAACTATACCTCAATTTCTAAAAATAGTAACTTACATTAAAAAAAAAACAAGCAATAAGATGCTCCTAAGTATTTCAAACATCTTAAAGTCATGACTGGAAGCAAGACTTCCAGTTAAAGATGGCAGATTAAACACAGCCATTAAGGTCTGTTCCTTTTTGATGCTCAACTGAAATGACAGTAAAGTGATTTTTTTCTTTTTTAAGAAGGCACTATAGGTTAAAAGGAATATAAAGAGGAAATAACAGTTAAAATATTTCAGAAGTTGGAAAGCAGATGGCTTAGCAGACTCAAGAAAGCTAAGGCTAACTTTGGGAAAAGTGAGAAGCACAAAATTTATAGTGCAGAACTCCTGAAATGCAGTTGGTGATATTGAGTATTTCAGAAAGTAGGAATAAAGGTAGAATTAAAATAATATCTGTTTAAAAAGTAGATTGACCCAGGAGAAAAGACCTCATTAGTGATATTAAGAATCCTCCTAGGAATCAGCTCAACTAGAGCATCTTACAGTGAACAATGCAACTAACCAAGCCCCATTTCCAGTCAGCTTCTTTAGTGTCCCACTGTTAAATAGGAAAGCTATTGAGGTATGTTTCTTAACATACCTCAAATTAAGCAGCCTTAAATTAAGAAAGTTTTTAAGGGAATTCCCTGGTTGTCCAGGACTCCGTGCTTTCACTACCCGGGTTCAATCCCTGGTCAGGGAACTAAGATCCCACAAGACAAGCCATGCGGGGTGCAGCCAAAAAAAAATTTTTTTTTTTTAATATGAGAGCACTGACCAAACCAAACACACAGGAAAAGAATTGTAAAGAATGTAAAATATACAGGAAGAGAGAAAAACCTCTAAAGACATCAATAATATTCTCTAAAGGGTAAGATACATTGTATCCATGAAACCAAAATAGGGAGATACAAAAAGGAATATTTAGAAAACAAGACAAAACAAAAAGGCTCTAAGAGATTAAAGATACAATGGCATGAATTAAAAACTCAGTAAAAGCTTTGAAGGACATCTTCCCAAAAGTAAGATAATAGGATAAAGGATGAAAATAAAAGGAAAAAAAAAAGGGGGAAATTAGAGGACCAGTCATGGAAGTCCATCATCCAAACAGGAGTTCCAGAAAGAGATACAAAAGGAAAACTAGAGTGGAGAAAAGTCAGAGAAATAACTCAAAATTTCCCATGACTGAAAGACATTAGTTTCCAAACTGAAAGATCCTAGTACCAAGAACAGTAAATAAAAATAGGCCCACACATAGACATATTATCGTGAAACTTGAGAAAGCTGGTAATAGGGAAAAGATCCTCAAGTCTTCAAGGTGACATATGTAGTCAATGGATCAAGAATCAGAGTGGTATAGGACTTCTGTTTTCAAAGTTCTAATGTAAATTATTTCCTACCAGAAATTCTACTCAAATTATAAATAATATGTGAGAGTAGAATAAAGCCATTTTCGTAATGCGCATTTTTAACATTTCCCTCCCACGTCCCCTTTCTTGGGTGTGCCATCATTATTAGAAAATAAAACAAGAAAAAGAAATTATGGCGTTCAGAAAGCAGGGTATATCCATACATAAGGGAGAAGTGAAGGAATCTTCCGAAGGACAGTTCCACTAAGAGCTGTCCTAGATAACAACAGTCCAGGCCGGAGCAGGTCCGAATTAAAAGAGTTCAGAGTGATTGGCTCTAGGGAGTAGAAAAAGGAAGGGATTGGAAGAACTGCTTTATTTTATAAGAAGCCCAGGAGAACTAAGTATGGGCTCCTTTAGTTCATGTGGAACTTTGGTAAAAATTAAAACTAAACTTACAAAGTATAATCAAATCATCATGTTGATTAGAAAATTCACAAGTTTCTATAAACCCAACTTGAGCAATATTCATTTCTTCAGCATCTCTCCACTTTTTCGGATGTACTTTCCTCATGTTAAAAGTTAGCCGTTCAACCAAAGAGACTTATCATCATCTCCACCCTACTACAGCAACTGTGGTCATTGATTTTGGTTGTGGATGGTGATTCTTGGACTTCTCAGGGCTACTTCTAGGAAAATTCTGTCCAAATACAGGTTGACAAGCCAAGTCCCTTCTTTTAATGTCACTTTTAAAGCCCATCCCTTTTCTTACCACCTAGTGAGTCACATCTTGCCTTGTTCACTTATTTCCTATCACCTCAGGCAGCTTTTGTCTAAACTAATTTACTAGGTATATACCTGTTACCCAGTTTGCAGTTATCTTTTTTGCCTGATTGAATTTAATACTTTAAAAAAAACTTGTACATTATCGCATTATTTACCATTCTATATACTACAGTAATTCAGTTTCTCATGGAGCATATATATCAGTAGAGAAAGGCAAAAAAATGAATGAACATAATAAATAAGTAAATTGTATAGTAAATTAAGTGAAAGAGCTAATGAGTAAATTAAATGTCATATTAGGTAAAGGAGATCAGGAGTGCCAGGGAAGGGGGTGTGTTGCGATTTTCTTTAATGGTAGTAGGCCTCATTGAGAAGATGGCAAAGATGAGCAAGGACTTTAAGGAATTGAGGAGTTAGCAAAGCAGATACTTGGGGAAGTAGAATTCCAGGAAGAAGGGAAGAAAGGCCCCAGGGCAGGAGCTTGCTTTGTATGTCTCAAGAACATCCAAGTCAGTGTGATTGGAAAGAAGTGAGCAAGGGAAGAATAAATGGGAGATGAGTTTGGAGAGATAATGGACCAGATCATATGGCATCTTAGAAACTTCTATTCTGGGTTAATGGACTACAGCTCTTACTCAGAGTGAAATGAAGCATTATTAATGATTTTGAGAAAAGATGTGACAAGATCTGACTTACATTTTGAATGACATTCTAAATGGAATGTGGAGAATAGACTGGTGGACCACCAAGGGCGGAAGCAGAGACACCACTTAGGAAGTTGTTGCTCTGATTAGGTGGGAAATGATGGTCCTTCAGACCAAGATGGCAGTGATGGCAGCAGTGAGAAGTGGTCACATTCTGGATATATTTTAAATGTAGAGCCAACAGATTCTCTTGATGGTTAGAATATGAAGTGTGAAAGAACAGAGAGAAAGTAAAAAACAAACAAAATAAGGAGTCAAGTATTCTGCTAAGGTTTTTGGCCAAAGCAAATGAAAGGATTTTCCCTCATGTAAGGTGGGAAAGACATGGGTGGAGCAGGTTTGCAGAGAATTCATGAGTTTATTTCTGAACATGTTACATCTGAGAGGTTATCTAGGCTTCCAAGTGGGAAATCAGGAAGTTGGCTCTATGAATCTGGAGTTGAGGAAAAACATCTATGCTGGAAATATTAATTTGGGAATTTTCAACATAGACATAACAAAAGCCATAGATGAGCTCACCAAAAGAGTAAGCATTGACAGATGACCAAGAACTGAGGCCTGAGGTCTCCAGTGTTGGAAGAAGAAATCTGACAGAAGAGATGGAAGGAGGAACCAGCTCAGTGGGAGGACAGCCAGGAGATGGTGATGTCATGGAGCCCAGTGGAGAAGGAGGTAGAGGTCACTGTGTTGAGTGAGAACTGAGATGGCCATTGGTTTTCTCAAGGTGAAGGTCATTGATAACTTTAACAAGACCAGTGCAGTGGTGAGCCTGCCACCACTGTTGGAGTGGATTTAGGAGAGAACATGGGAAAGGAGAAGTTAGAAATGGTGAATATGGAAAAATTCAAGTTTTTTTTTTTTTTTTTTTCAGCCTAGGGAGCAGCAGAAAGGGGTGCTCATCCATGGAGTAAAGTGGGTCAAGAGAAGGCTTTGTTAAAATGGGGGAAATAGCATCATGGTTTTATGTGAATGAGAGTGGTCCAGCAGAGAGGGAAACAATTGACAAAGTAGAGGAGAGTGGAGAGTTTCAGAAGGTTTGTCTTCGAATAAGTAGTAGGGGAGGGAGATAAATGAGCTTAAGGTAGGAGCAGATGAGAGGTTGAGTGGGTGGGTGCAGATGCTGGGAGGTGGGTCCGTGTGATACTGAGGGTCTGTGGAAGTCCTCCTCGGAATGCTTCACTGTTTCAGTAAATTAGGTAGCAAGATCATCATCTGAGGATACGGATGGAGGAAGAGTTTCTTCGGGCTGTTAGGAAAGAGGAAATGGTGTGAAGTCATCATCTAGGAGAGTGGGAGAGTGAATAACTAGGAAAATGTAGTACAAATGCCAGGCAGCACTATGGGTCAACTTGAAGTTCACAGTAATAGCTCTAGAAGCTTGCTTTTCGCGACTGTATTGTTGGATTTGAAAATCCAACAACCTTTATGGTTGTTCTTTTAAGATGGATTTTGAATAAAGAATGTTCTCAAAGAATAGGCTAGATTTCTCATAGAAGTCCAAAGAGGTCAAAGTATAATCATCCGTGAGTTTCTCTTTGACACGTGTGCACACGTGGCCATGGCTGTGCCCACGTAAACATTACGACCTGGCTTTTCTCCTTCCTCTCTTGAAACCTTTCTGTATCCCCTTTCCGCATGTTTTCCCTTTCTTGTTGGCATGTATTTCCTTTGCTTATGGCATTTCTAGATGGAAATTTTAATGTTTGAACTGGTGTGTATTAGCATTATTTTTGAGCTTGGGAAAAGGAAAAACAGAAACCAAAAAGGTAATAGAATGCCTGAGAACAGAGAAGGGAAAGTTACAGATTTAGATAAGAAATTACTCAGGATAGACCCATGAAGGTAAGGCCAGCTGAACGATGATCTAAATATTAAAAAAAAAAAAAAAAAAGTAGGATGATCGTGTGGAAATTTAATCTGTCTCAAAAGGAGTCTCAAATTATCTTCAGTTATTGGTAGATCTGCCAGGTATTGAATTAACTGAATATTGAACCTCTTATTTAATGATTTAATTTTTCAAGCAAGGAAGAAAATTTTTCTTGCTTCTTAGTTTTCATTTACTTGCAAGAAATTCATATAGTCCCTTGTTTACTTTTAAACCAAGCAAATTCTTATAATATAACATAATAGTTAACAGCTTTCTAGCAGGGCTTGTATATCTCAGCTGCATGATTTTAGGCAGATGACTTAATCTCTCACTGTTTGGTGTTTTAATATCTAGCTCGTAGGGTTGGCCTGAGAATTGAATAGTATTATTATAGATAAGTTATCATTAGCTACTTATTCCCAACATTCCGAAGGCCATACAGCTAGTAAAAGGTAGAATTGAAAGTATCACCTACCATCACCCCAATCCTTAAATCCAATTCTAATGCGTCCCATGACTAACTGCTTGCCACGTGGAAATAAAATCAGAAGAGTGAGTTTTTCTTGATCCTTGAATTGAAAACAGTTTTTACAGAAAGAAAAGACAGTTTACACATCATTTCTCTCAAGATATCAATTCTTTCCTTATCTCACAGGTTGTAATGACTTGATGGAATATTTAAATACAAGTTACTCAGCTCGAGGGAAAACACAGGATACCTGGACTAGAGTTGCAGATGCATTTTTTTGGTGCACTGCTGCCCCCTGCTGCCTAATACATAATTGTACCTTTTCACACGTGGAACCCTTATACAATTAACAAAACTGTATCCCATATTACAGAATCTCACTAAGGGGCCCCAAAAGTGACCAAGATGACACAGATGGTAGAAGATTCAGGTTTAGGCTACTGAAAAGTCACTTCTCCCTGCTTTGTCATATTGCCTGTCCCCCATTAAATTGAAAGTCAACAAATTATTTATGGGGTGCCTACTATGAGCCTGATACTGTCAGAAGCACTGAAGATGGAGAAGAGAAAACCAAGATTTCTTCGCTGACAGAATTCATATTCTTGCACGAGTAAACAGACAAAAAAATGGGGAAAATATCAATAAATAAAATAATTTAAGGTTATGATAGATGCATTAAACAACAGTGATGATAATTGATATTTGTGGGTCATGGTGCATACAGAAAGTTAAAGGCACTGTTCAGTTAAAGGCTTTCTGTGATTTGATTCTCACGGCAACTCCAAGTAGCTACTTCACTTTACAGCTGAAGATACTGAGGTAAGGCCAGAACGATCCTAAGAGGTGGAACCAGAATTTGAAACAAAACCACTTCTGACTCCAGGAATGCTTAGGGTCAGCTTCTCTGGGGAGATGACACTGAAATGAGGAGGAGAAGCCGAGCTTTTGAAGATCTAGGGGAAAGCAAGCCAGGCAGAAGTAATAGCAGGTGCAAAGGCCAGGAGATGGAAGTGAGTCTGGAATGTCAACGTACAAAAAAAAAAGACCCTATGTTAGAGCAGCCTGCAGAGAAAGTAACAGAGGCCAGTTCACGCTGAGGAGCTTGGATTTTATTCTAAAGTGCAAGAGGGAGCCATTGGAGAATGGTAATCAGAGGAGTAACCTTATTCCTGACCTAAGGAGCTCACTCTGGATATTGAAAGGACAACAGACTATAGGAAAACAAGAGCTGGTAAAGGGCAACTAGTTAGGAGATTGGTAACTTCTGTCCCATCTGGGCCTCCTCTTCAGGAGACCTAACATTCCGAGTTCTCCAGCCCTTCTTCTCACCATAGCCTTCAGCCTTGTTGTTTTCTGATGTTTTCTGGTTTGCCAGTATCCCCTTTACACTCAGCACTGGGCAGGCTACTCCAGATCTCATCAGACAATGGAACAGTCACCTCCCTCAATCATGTGTCATGTCATCAAATGCAACTGGAAGCTCCCTCTAATTTCCTTCTTCATGTGACCCATTTGGGAATGAGATTGGATTTATGGCCAACTGAATCCCTGTGTCCTTAGCTTGATCCTTACAGCACCTAGAATCCCACATAATGTAGTTAGCAACAGATTTCTTTTGATACCTCTTTTTAGAGAAATAGGAAGACCAACTCTCATGTTTCTAATTAGAAAATCCTTTTCTGTTCCTAAGCTCTCTTCCCAGCAATAAGGTAGGGTACTTTTAATTTTACATACTTACGATTTCCTGTTAGTTTAAAATTTTTTCTCCTTGCCCAAACTTTGCATAAATTGTTCTAAAACCCTTTACCTACTTTATATCAACTTTATCTGGATTAGTACTTTATGAGAGGACAAAACCCTTCGTTCCATAAATACAGCAGAATGTCTATAATGGAATGATAGAGGATCCCCAACCTTGTTTCCATAAGTTGTGGATATCAGTGAAAACAATTATAGCAATCAGAACTAATTTTTTCATTATGTCAGTGAAAATATATATAATATTTGTATCAAAAAGGAGGTACATTTAGATGGTGGTAACAGAGACACAACTACAATATTTAGTCAGACTAAACCTTTATACTCACGCAGAATGACCAAAGATAGGCAGTTCAGGTTCCACAAAGTCACTGGGCTCTGTCTTTCTGTTCTGCCTTCCTTAGCACGTGGCTTTCATCTTTCACATGGCTGCTAGCATTCCAGCCATCGTGCCTCCTGCGTATCTTCACCTGAACATTCCTTTGGTCCCTCAAGCTCAACTATCCCTGGACACCTGTTCCACCCTTTTCCACATATTTTTCTGTAGTACTACCATTCTGCTGAGCACCCAACTTTAAACCTTATGTTATCAACACTCTCTCTCCTGAACATCCAGTTTCTAAGTCTGAAATATTCCTCTGAAATGTCAGTCAGACAAGCTTTCTCCTTTCCACTTCCACTACCACTTCAGGTCCTCATTGCCTCTCACCTGAACAATGCAATAGTCCTTCTATCCTTGTCTCCATTTTCACTCATTTTACCCACTATTGCCAAAACATAGCTCTGACTTGTCGAAGGAGAACACTTATGTTTAGGGACTTTGTAATCGTAAAGGGGCTTGACTCCAGCTCTCCCATTTATTTGCCTACTAAGCCATGGGAACATTAATCTTTCTAAGCTCAGTTTTCCAATTTGCAAAATTAGAGGTAATAGCAGTACATATTCCACAGGATTGTCATGAGAGTTAAATGAGATAATGCATGCCAAGAGTTCGGCAAAATGCCTTCTTTATCACTAACTTTATTCTGCTCAAGAACATCTGAGACAGTGGTTAATGAATTAAAAGCAGAATCCTCAGTTTGGCCTTCAGTGCCTTCCCAATGATGGACCCAATGTATTATTAAAGCATCACCACCCATTCCCACCATTTATGTAAATGTTACACATCACCACCCATTTCCACCATTTATGTAAACGTTACACACACCCTAGAAATACTGAACCACTTCATGTTTCCTAAATAGTCCCCCATGTTCCCCTGTCCTATTCATTTTTCAGGGTTTTTTTCTACCTAGAATTCCCCCTTGAACCCTCTCCTCCTTTCCATTGCAACCTTTTTTAAGATTTCTTTTGTGAAGCTTTTTTTGATCCCTCAACTGTATAATAATTCCATCCTTTGAACTCTGTAGTATTCCAGGTATAGTTTTCCTGTGTTAACCTCTATTCTAGGATATGCATTAAGTACCTGTCTCATTGACTGTTAGATTATAATCTTTTTTTTTTTTTTTTTTTCTTTTTGTGGTACGCGGGCCTCTCACTGTGTGGCCTCTCCCGTTGCGGAGCACAGGTTCCGGACACACAGGCTCAGCAGCCATGGCTCACGGGCCCAGCCGCTCTGTGGCATGTGGGATCTTCCCGGACCGGGGCACGAACCCGTGTCCCCTGCATCGGCAGGCGGACTCTCAACCACTGTGCCACCAGGGAAGCCCTCGATTATAATCTTGAGATCAAGGACTTGGACTTTCAGGGCCACCAGGTATGAGGGCGTATGCTGACCCCTTCACAAGGGCACCCAACCAACACTGTGATTCATAGCTAAAATCCAACTGAGTTCTCCTTACTAAACTGAGCCCCATGGCAGAGGACTGCATCCACCAAGAAGGCTTCCTTTTTTGTCTAATTTGCATAAAGATGCCATGTAGAGTAGTGGGTCCAGCACTGATTTCACTCATCTTTGCATCCCAAACAGCACCAAGTACCTAGCACAGGAGCATCTACATAGTAAGTGCCTGATCGACCTGGTTTAGTTGATTCTGATTTAACTAAGTCCAGTTGTGGAAAATAAGACCACAGATTGAAGATTTAGAGTCTGTGTTGGTTATTTGCCAAGGCTGAGTGCAGAAAGGAATGCAGTTGGGTGTCCTCCCCAGCCCCAGAGAGCAGCCACCATATCTCAGTCTCAAAGGGAAGTAAAGGACAAGTGTCTGTTAAACTGCTGAGGATTTAGTTTTTTCTCTAACTGGCCATTTATAGGGCGTATGGCTCTATTCTGAGGGCTGGTTTCTTCTCTGTTCCCTATAAAGTGAAGCCCTCACAGGGGCACGCCAGCATCAATATTGCTATGTAAGAGAAAATCTCATCATCTCTTAAATTAATTAAAAATTAAATTAATTCATCATCCAGTTTATCTATCAGTCTGTAAAAGTGGTCCTCTTTGTTACATACAAGTATGGAAGAATGATGTGAGCCTCCACAGAAGCCTTGGAAACCTCTTCCACACCACCCTTCCTAACTACTGCCTAGTTGTCTGCTATTTCATTTTGAGAACTTAATGATGCATCTGTGTTGTAGCTCTTGTTTGGAGACTTCTTGAAGTTCTCATCTGTCTTTGCCTTCAATCTGAATGAGTTCAAAATCTCGAAGATCAAGTTTAGTTTAAAAGAACAAAAATCGGGGCTTCCCTGGTGGTGCAGTGGTTGAGAGTCCGCCTGCCAATGCAGGGGACATGGGTTTGTGCCCTGGTCCGGGAGGATCCCACATGCCGCGGAGCGGCTGGGCTTGTGAGCCATGCATGGCTGCTAAGCCTGTGCGTCCAGAGCCTGTGGTCCGCAGCGGGAGAGGCCACAACAGTGAGAGGCCCGCGTACTAAAAAAAAAAAAAAAAAAGTTTTGAAACTTATAGTCAAAACCATACTCTTCTGTGTGAGGGCCAGATGTGGCCTGTGGACCACCATTTTGCAACCCTTCCTTTAAAATTATAATAGGCTCCTGGTCCCTGGACTCTGAAAACAGAGCATGCACAGAACTAGCTTTTTGCTTTATAACAACCAGTTGCATCATTACATTATCTGTTCAAACAGAGGCATTATGTCCTTTAAGAACACCAACACTGTACCTCATGGGGTAAAAAAAGTAAGAAAGGCAGCATTTGTCTTGTTTTTATGGTCACTTTACCTATGTAATAATGATAGAAGTGGCTTTTTCCTCCTTGCTTGTAAACAAGCCAACAGGCATAGTAGGAACAAGACATAGTCAATAAAGGTGGCAAATAAAACTCCTAGAGAAGTAGTTGAATTCTCAATAACCTACTGAAATTAGAATTCAATACGTGCTCTGGAAATGTGATCTATGGCATATCTAGCTACTGGCTGTTATGAGATCCAGGTCAGAGGAGACTAGTTAACAGAAACCTTTGTAAACCAGAGTGTTGAAGAGGCTTTAGATTTTGAAAATGCATTCCAAATGTTTCTTCTTAATTTTGTAAATTCTACGTACTGTAATTACTTTGAAAATGTACATTTTAGCAACAATTTCTACTGAACTTCCCTTTCTTCTAGTTATTTATTCAATTAGTTCAATAAGTATTTGTTGAGCACCTACTAGTGCCAAGCACCCTTTGAGGTACAAGGGATCCATCATTTAACAAAACAGATGAAAATCCTGCTCTCAAGGAGCTTATATTTCACAACTAATAAATAATAAATGTCCTGGTATGTTAGAAGGAAATAAGTGCAATGGAAAAAGTAAAAGTAGAGCAGGCTAAGAGGGACCGGGGATGGGGGTGTGCACATTGTATTTTTAAATAGGCAGGTCAGGGAGGGCCTTATGTGACTTTTGGGCAATACAGAGAGGAGATAGGTGTTCTTTACTGTTTACCACTCTTTTTTTCCATTTATCAAAGCCGTGTAAGCTAAGTGATAAAGAACTGGCACATTGTGTGTATACTGATGGAATTCATATCTTTAATGCAAAGAAGAGAAGACAGATTTAATATAAACAGTTCTACAAATTGAGGGAAGGGAATAATATTGCAATATATTTTTATAAAGCTTTACAGTATACAAAGGTCTTTTCATACATTTTTATTTGATATTCATTATAACTCATTGGGACAGGTGGGATGATTTCTATTTTTTTTTAAGTAAAGTAATGAAGCTTAAAGATTTGCTTAATTTCCTTACCCCTCAGCGGTTCCTCGTTGCCTCCCTCTGATTCCCCATTCCGCTGATCTTTGTTCACAAGACCCTTCGTGATCTGGCTTCTGCTTACCTTTTCACACCACCTCTTGCCAATTTCCCTTTCACTGTCCACATTCCAGCCATACCGAGCTACTTCCTTTTCCCCATTTGCCAAGCCCTCTTGCCTCTGGACCTTTGCACATGCGGTTCCCCATCACCTTCTCTGGCTACCCTCAGATGGTTCTCCTGGTCTCTACTTGGGCATCACTTCTTCTGGTGAGCCTTCCCTGATTCCACCAAAGCTGAATTTTGTACCCCAGCAATTATGTGTTTCCCCAGCACCATGCTTATCCTTATCATAGTACTAACTGCTTCTTCTGTAATTGCTTGTCTGGTGAGCTCCTGGAAGGCAGAGACTATGTCTTCTCCATCACTGTATCCCCAGTGGTTAGCACAGTTTATGGTCCATATGGGTCTTAGTTTTTTTTTTTTTTTTTTGTATAAATCCTCCCCTTCTTTGGTTTTTTTCTTCATTCATCCATTCGTTAATTTTTTTTTTATTGGAGTGTAATTGCTTTACAATGGTGTGTTAGTTTCTGCTGTACAACGAAGTGAATCAGCTAAATATATACACATGTCCCCTCCCTTGTGGCCCTCACTCCCACCCCACCCCCAATCCCACCCATCTATGTCGTCACAGAGCACCGACCGATCTGAGCTCCCTGTGGTACACGGCAGGTTCCCACTAGCTAGCTATTTTACACGTGGGGTCTTTCAACTGATGAACGAACAACATGATTAATCAATTGTTCAGACCACATAGGAAGCTGCAGTTCTGGAAAGCTGCAGTTCATGCAAAATCTTCTAGGTCGGGGGCTTTCAATAGCTTTCTCCTGGTCACTGTCATTTGTCTCAACACTTCCTCTTCAGAGCCCTACGCAATGATCCTCAGCCTTCATCAAAACCTTTTAAACTTATTCCAGAGGTGTCCTGTAGCTTGGATATGGTGAAATCCATAATCTGACTAGATCAAACTTTCCCTCCCTCTTTCTATATTTTTTCTTGCCCTTCCGCACGTGCCTCCTCTGCAAGCATAATGCTTCATCAGGGTCCTCCTTCTGGCTCCCCGCTTCTGCTAATAACTTCAGTTTCCTTCTGCCAAGTGATTCCTGTCCTTGTCACAGCTCGGTCACTACAGAAATAAAGATAACTCCTTCCTCTCTGGCTCTAGGCCTCTCTAGAACTCTAGTTGTCATAATTACTTACCAACCTCTGGCACTTTCCCAGTCCTACTCCGACTGCCTTCCTTTCACTCCATGGAAGTAAACTGTGCTCCCTGGAGTTTGATTCCTGCTTTCAGAGTTACCTGCTGCTTCATCTTCTCTTTGCTAAGCACTGATCTTGCATATGGGTGGAAAATGTCCACAGTCGTCTTGTTTATCTGAGTGGCTGAGACTTGCTTGGTCACAACAATTAGCAGTAGGCATCATTAACTCAAAGGGAGATCGTAGAGGTCATTGGCATCATCGTGCCGTTCACCTGCCATATATGTTTGGCTCAGAATGTACCAACATTCCCCAGTTATTTCCATTTTTCACTCACAGCAGAAATACAACTTTGGGAACTTCTTATGCTTGATCACCCGCTCCAAGTATAATAGTGGCAGTTTGCTGGCTGCCGTGGGGGGGAAAAATACACCAGAGTATTTTAATTTGAAAATTCGACTGTTAATATATCAGGTTTCCTTAAGGGCCTTCAAGTAGACAAAGCCCTCTGACCCACATTGTCTCATCTGGTTTCCACAAAACCGTGAGGCCTATTTTACAGATGAGGCATAAGAGGCTTAGAAAAGTCATCGTCTTTTAAGCCCAAGGTCACACAGGAGTAGCAGAAACAGGACGTCAGCCCAGGTGCTTCCCCTGTTAAATCAAACCACCTCTTATTAGCTCTTGTTTATATACAGTTCATGGCCGTGGAGAACTTGTCCTCTTTTTAATGCCAGGTTCATTGCATGGGACCAGAGCCTGTCCAGTAGAGAGTTCCTTCATGCATTACTCTGCTTAGTCCTTTTCTTTATTGTGAGTTTTTAAAGCATTCTGATTTGGGCCCAAACTCCTTAAATTCTCATAAATAATCTTAGGAAAACTTTCAATTAACCAGAACGTACAGATAATTTTGCTTCACTGGATTTTCAGAACAACAAATGCAATTCAGAGAAGTAGAGTGGAAAGAGGCAATTTCCAGCTACTACTCTGTGCCTGGGTTTTCTTATGTAGAAATGTAACTACTTGAAATGCAGTGAAGGAAAAAACTAAAAGCAAAACTTTTTTTTTTATAATGCAGCAAGAGCCAGCAATATATAAATATTCAATCTAATCATAAATAAAATTTGGTCCAAAGAAAAATATTGTCGTACAGCGTGATGTTAGTGATTCATAGATGTATATGCTGTGTTGGAGTCCTTACTGTATGTGCTTTTTAATCTCTTAATTTTAGACCACTTTCTAAAAATAATCAGGTACCTCGGCAAGTCTGCTTTCCTTCAAGTCTATGATACTTAGAGTTCACATAATTATTAATGTGTGAAATTACAATACATCCCTGGCAACTCAAATGCATCCCATGAAACAAAAATTGTTCATGAATATTGGGTTGTATTTTAATTTTGACTTATGTTTAACATTTTGTGTTAAGTGAACCAAAAGGTTGCAGAATTCAAAAGGCAACCATTTTTAAGGTATATGTTACATAGCTGTACAGTAATTTCAACTAGTACCTTCTAGTATTTTTGGAACGCATAAAAATATCTATCAAAACAAAACTCATGAGCAGAACCATTGCTAATTTTGAAGTGCTTAATATTCATATTTACATAATCCAGATGGAATACATTCAGGATGAAGTTCTAGTATAAATTTTGCCCTTGAAATAGTCTTTGAAAATTTAATCTCACAACTATGTAATATCTTGCAGGTGGCTTATGTTTTATAAATACGATCACCTTAAACTGAGGCTGAATTTGTGAAGAACACATCTTTCCCTGCAAAATGCTATACTGTTTGGGTTAGTATCAAATATGGATTATGGATCACTAATTGACAGGCTAATTGACTGTAGTCATATTGGATCAAGTTTACAATATGATTTTTGAAGTTCATTCATCCTCCAAGATTGCCACTAGTTTCAGCCGTTCCTCAAGACAGTTTTTGCCTGTAGCCTCTGTTCTTGTACTCAGCATACTCAATTCCCATGCAGCCCAGGAAGGCACAAGGGTGAACACTTCTCTGCATGAGCACACACAGGTCTCAAGGTAATATTTCCTGTCTTGCAAGGAGCCATGGGGGTAAGACAACTTGGCAGACTCTGCAGAATCACAAGGTCTCCCACTTGACCCCATGACAGGAGAAAATCTAAGAATTATCAGAGGCAACTTCATGATGTCCCCTCCACACCTGGGGCTTTGGAGTATTGTGAAGAAAGTGCCTTCATTATAACTAATACTTAACTATAATTTAACTAAGAGAGATGTTAATTTCCACCATCAGAGTTTGATGTTGGTGGGAGACCAAGGGTATCTCTGGACTTACTTAACTAGATGTAAAAAGCAATGTAATAGTACAACTAAAATAAAGACTTATTAACTCACCAAAATGAAAACCTATACTCTACTAGACCTCAGGAAAACTGGTATGAAAGACTACCGTGTGCTTTGGGGTATGTTCAGATGTGGTAAATTAAAGCCACTACTAGGCAACTATTACAAAGTTTTACAACCAACCTCCTGAAATATAATAGAAACACAACCTATGAAAATAAAATTTTGGTTATCTGTTTCATTACTTACTCTGTAACCAAAATGTAGATGATGATGTTTTCTGTTGGCTCAAAGAAGTTGACCAATGCCACAAAAATTTCAAACATTCAGGCCTGTTATTCAGTATTTAAAACACTGTTTTTCCAGAAAAAATATGAGTTTAGATTTAATACCACTTAAACGGTATTGAGGCAGTTAAAGATTATAGGCTAGTTGGGCTTCAAGTACAAGTAATATCCTAAATTACTTTTTTACTTTATATAAATAGCATTGTTGTTTCCTTTTCCCTAATATTAAGGTGATAGACTATTTCTGTAATAACAAGAAGCTGAGTTGTTTGTTCTGACTGTTCAGTGGCCCAAGTACTAATTGGCTAAATGACACCATGAGCTTAAAAGAATTAACATAATGCCTTAGTGTTTAAGTTTTTCAAGTAGTCATTGATCACTCTTAGGCTCGCATCAATGAAATAAATGCCAAGTACAGGTTTATTAATCTGAGAGTTTTAGTGTAAATTTTATTATATTGTACAAAAAAATTATTTTTATGTCCTCAATTTAAAAAAAATTTTTTTCCAGTTTTCATATGATAAAACTTGGGAAACTGACACAAAATATGGATTTTTTTTTTTGTGAAGAAAATGATAAACAAATGAGAAAGAGGGGACTTTGAATCAAGTTCAGTGGCTTCACTTAGTAGACCATATTCCATTTAAGGAGGCTAGTTGACAGGCAGATTAGAGGATAGTGTTACCTCCTCGCACTCAGTGAACACTTTTCTTTCTTCCTAGTTGCTGTTTATTACTGAAAGGAGAAAATGTCAGCATTCCCTTTATCAGATACTAGTTCAGCATCTCAAACAGTAAAAATCGGTGGTAGGACACGAAGTTGGTCCCCCACAGTGGTTTACAACGTGCACTGATAAAATCACATACAGTTGCAACTCAATGGCCTGAAATCAAAAAGAACATTGAGCCTGAATTCAATATTTACATGATTAGAGAGACTTGTTACTTTCCATATCTTCCTTCAAATATCTGAACGGGGTCATATTTATTCTTCAACCAGGAACAAAAAGATTAATTTACTTTTGGTCCACAGATGTGTTGGATTGTTATCAAGTTTCTTATGGGAAAGGTTAAGTTAATATTTTGATAACAGACAAAATCTTCGAAGTGAGCCACAGGCTTATGTAATGAGAGTTGGATTTCATAGGCTAGAATATCAAGGATAAAGAGTAGAGAAAGGATTTGCAAGTCACACAGTGATGATTATTTTTAGTGTAAAGTTTATATCCCTCCCTCCCAACAACTCTCTTAACATGTCACTTTGTCCTTTATAATCAAGTGTTGAAACAGACCTTAGAGAATCCGAGAGCAGAAAACTCACAGGCTTGTTTGGGGTCAAGCAGCTACTATAAATAAGTATATACATCATTTGCAAATAATAAGAGTGATGGAAACCATGGGAATTCGAGAGTGTATGCCCTATCTAAAGATATTCAAACCAACTTAAAAATAAATATTGTTTGCCTTCCAAACAAGCCCATCCACAAAACAAACATGGCCTATGGATCTCCAATTTACTACCCTCGTGATTTAGCCCAACCTAAACAGCAGTTTCTTCCAACCTCTTACCCAAGGCTCACATCCCTTCTTGAACATTTTTGCGAAGTGGCCATTCACTTCTCTTAGAACAATTTCAGTGATAAGAACTCATCAACTTCTGAAGCTGCCAAGTTTGTTTTGTGATTGTCACTTGAAAGTCTGTCACTGTTGAGGGTTTTAACACTTGCTTCATAGATGGTACATATAGTTCCTTAACTGCAAAAAGGTCCTCGTGTTTTCTGTATTATTCCATGTTCATTTATATGGCTCATGTCATATAGGCTGATCTTAGAAAGGCCCATTTGCCATTAGCATTTGTTCATCCCATCACATACTTACCGAGCAATTTCTTGGCGCTAGGCACTGAGCTAGGAACTGGGATACAATGGAAAAAAGACACAAAGGGCTGTGCTTTCCTTAGTCTTACAGTCTAGTCAGGGAAACAGACGAAAAGCAAGATAATTAATTTTCTCTGATATAGTTCCTGAAATTATGTCTAGAATCAGATGCTCTCCTCATTCTCAATTAGCTTTCCTCTAAAAACACAGAGTGTAAAATACTTTTTTGTTTCTTTGTTTTGTTTTACGCGGGCCTCTCACTGTTGTGGCCTCTCCCGTTGCGGAGCACAGGCTCCGGACGTGCAGGCTCAGCGGCCATGGCTCACGGGCCCAGCCGCTCCGCGGCATGTGGAATCTTCCCAGACCGGGGCACAAACCCATGTCTCCTGCATCGGCAGGCGGACTCTCAAACACTGCGCCACGAGGGAAGCCCTAAAATACTTTTTATACAGTTTCTCCATATAAAAGAAAGAACAAAAAATGTCTTTAACATTTTTCATCCTGTTTTTCTATATTTTTAAAATAATATATGGTAGATAATACTACCATATTATCCTTCTGAGCTAAAACTATCAGTTAAAACATCTATAATATATCTCAAGAATCAGTAATTTAAAATGTATTCCATGTATGAGGGTGTATATTATTTAATAGTGTTCCCTATGGGTGATGGGCTTATGATGAGTGTTTTATTTTTATTTTTTTTCTGTATTGCCCAGATGTTTAATATTGAACATGTAATTTTCTCTAAAAATAAAGATTTGAATAGAACTTCAAATTTTAATTTTAAAAAAAACCCTAAGATGTCTTAGAAAGCAATTCCTTGTAACTGCTTTAAAAATCAAGAATAAACAGAAGCAACCTAAACACTTGAAGGGGTTAAATGAAAAAACTCTGGAAAATGCAGGCTTGTACGGTGTAATTGTATGCCGGAACCCCTGACCTCAAACCAACAATTATACTTTTGTTAAAACCTAAACCACCCTTTAAATATATATATTTTAAACACCTTTTAAAAATGGGTTAGGGGGACTTCCCTGGTGGTGCAGTGGTTAAGAATCCGCATGCCAGTGCAGGGGATATGGGTTCGAGCCCTGGTCCGGGAAGATCCCACATGCCGCGGAGCAACTAAGCCTGTACACCACAACTACTGAGCCTGCACTCTAGAGCCCGCAAGCCACAACTACTGAGTCCACGTGCCACAACTACTGAAGCCCGCGTGCCTAGAGCCCGTGCTCTGCAACAAGAGAAGCCACTGCATTGGGAAGCCCACGCATCGCAATGAAGAGGAGCCCCCCTCTCGCCGCAACTAGAGAAGGCCCACGTGCAGCAACAAAGACCCAACGCAGCCAAAAATAAATAAATACATACATACATACATTTATTAAAAAAAAAAAAAAATGGGTCAGGGAAAAAAAAACCTGCCGAAAGGGCTAAGAGTCCCTTTTGGTGAAGGGATAAGCCAGGGTGCTGTGAAATCAGGAAGCTTGACTTTCAGAAGAAAAGAAAGCCTTTTACAGCTCAGCATCAAGCACATATATCAGTTATTAAATGGCGTTTGGAAACCACGTTAAAAGACCTACAGGCTTCTCTTTGTTAATGATGACAATATCTTTTGTTTGAGTTTTTTCTGTATGCTGGGTAGTCTGCTCTGTGCTTTACATGCACTCGATTTTTGAGGACTTTACAGAATTTTTTTATAAGTTGACTGATTTTATAAATGAAGAAATCATGTTCAGAGAGATAGCTTGCCCAACATCCCCCCTTGGTAAACAGAGAGGGTAAGATTTAACCTCGGGATTGTCTTACTCCTAATTCTTGCTCTTAGCTATTACTTGTAATCCTTAGCCTACTGTCTATCTAAACTGTTTTTATTCCAAGTATATAAGCAATTTAACCACTGCTTTCAAGACTGGCTGTCTTTGAGTCAGACTATGTGCAACTTACTTCTCTGCCATTATCACCTGTAATCATTGCTGTCCACTGAGGCACTTGGTGGGTGCAGAACCTCACTCTCTGCCCAGTTTGCTTCAAGCTGGAAACCCACGCTTTCTTCCTTTGGCTCCCAAGGCACAACTAAAACAACATTAAGAGTGTGACACACTTGATTGGAGATTGGAGGTGGGGAGAGAAGTGGCGAAGGTGTTTCCTGCAAAGAGCAGGAAACAACTAAAATTCAGTATCAGACACCACTGTCCCTGGGAATTTACCAGCAATTCCTCACCACAGGTTACTTCTTTCTCAGACTCAGGTCTCTGGACACATTGCTGGACCCTCTGCCTTTCTTCTGCAGTTGTTTCTATAACCCGCACCTGGCTTCCCAACTCTCCAGTACTCCCTCAAACCGGGAAGATCACACAGCTATTTAACTCTCCATCCCTTGCCAGTCTAGGCTCTGGTCCTGTGTTCGTATTTCAATAACTCAGTAAGATAGTCTGCTAAGCCAAGTGCCATCCACTCAGGATCTCCCGCCACCTTTACAAAGGACTGCCTGAAGATTTTAAACTACGGTTTCTTCCTTAACGCCTCCAAAGTCAAATTCTCCCACCCTCAACAACCTCAGCAAACCCTAAGTATCAGTCAGGGTTCTCCAGAGAAACAGAATCAACAGGAAACACACACACGCACAATTTAAAAATACATAATCTATCCAACTCTCTGTTTATCTAGAGAGATTTATTTTAAAGAATTGGCTTATACAATTGTGGGAGCTGGCGCATTCAAATCTGAAAGCAAGCTGGCAGGGTAGAAATTCAGGCAACAGTTGATGTTGCAGTCTTTAATCCTAATTCTGCAGGACAAGACAGGAAGGCTGGAAACTCAGGCAGGGGCTCTGTGTTGTAGTCTTGAGGCCTAATTCCTTCTTCAGGAAATCTGTCTTTTCTTTTTTTAATTTTTTTTGAAGTATAGTTGATATGTGATATTTTATGTTACAGGTGTGCAATATAGTGATTCACAATTTTTAAAGGTTATACTCCATTTATAGTTATTATAAAATATTGGCTATATTCCCTGTGTTCTACAATATATCTCTGTAGCTTATTTCATACATAGCAGTTTGTACCTCTTAATCCCCTATCCCTATACTGCCCCTCCCCACTACCCTCTTCCCACCGGTAACCACTAGTTCTCTATATCTGTGAGTCTGCTTCTTTTTTGTTATGTTTGCTAGTTTGTTGTATTTTTTAGATACCATATATAAGTGATATCTTACAGTATTTCTCTTTCTCTGACTTATTTCACTTAGTGGTATATCCTCCAAGTCCATCCATGTTGTTGCAAATGGCAAAATTTCATTCTTTTTTATGGCTGAGTAGTATTCCATTGTATATATATACATACCACATGTTCTTTCTCCATTTCATCTGTTTATGGACACTTAGATTGCTTCCATGTCTTGATGATTGTAAGTAATGCTGCTATGAACATTGGGGTGTGTGTATCTTTTCAAATTAGCGTTTTTGGTTTTTTTTGGGATATATACCCGGGAGTAGAATTGCTGGGTCATATGGTAGTTCTATTTTTAGCTTTTTGAGAAACGTCCATAATGTTTTACACATTGGCTACACCAATTTACATTCCCATCAACAGTGTAAGAGGGTTCCCTTTTTTCCACATCCCTGCCAACATTTGTTTTTTGTGTTCTTTTTGGTGATAGCCAAGTAACATCTCATTGTTTTGATTTGCATTTCTCTGATGATTAATAATGTTAAGTATCTTTTCATGTGCCTGTTGGCCATCTGCATAACCTGTCTTTTATTTTAAGGCCTTCAGCTGATATGGCCTGTCTACATTACGAAGGCGCTTTACTTAAAGTACATTGATTTAAATGTTAATAACGTTCAGTGTGCTTAAGGATTAGTTGAAAAGCTTATGATTCTTTAAAATAGCCTTTACTTTCAGAATCCACTTTGCCATTATGCCCCCAACACCTGTATGCAGTACTATCAGATTTACAGAATTAGGATAAGGGCTAAAACCTCCAGTGACAAGTTTGGCACCGTTGTGTTAGGGGTGAGAGAGCTCCACCATTCTACAGAAATTCTGGGCATGGTGTCAGTTATTAGGAAAACAAGGACATTTATGAACATGGACAAATTTTGTTAGGAAATTTCTGCTGGGAAGAAACTGTCTGGGCATGATGGTGGTGGTTGGATGCAATAATGGAGATGGACAGTCCCGAATTGAAAATCCCAGTGTTGGACAAAGCTCTACAGTGTTGAACAAAACCTACCTATTTCCTTTTTATTGCCTATAAAATAGGAGTGGTATTTTTCAGAGCTTTCGTAAGGGTCAAATGAGAAAACTGTATAAATTTTTCCAGCAGAATGTTTCATACTCTTTAAATAGTAGTGTTCTTTCTAGTCAAGGCTGAGTCATAAGAAGTTACAATTATCCAATCCTACTAGATAGAGATGGTAATGATTGGGCAAACAATGACATCCACAGTCCAGGCTTTGTAAACATAGGACTTGGTCCTAGAAAATCACGAGCCAAGGTTGTCTCTCTCTTCCCCTGCTTCCCCAAGGTCTTTGACTTCCATTTTTCTGTGCAAGTCTTTTCCATTCTCCTGTGTATAGACTAGTTTCCCTCCTTATCCATTAGCTTACAGATGGCTTTTGTCATTATGACTTCAGTTAGGCTCTAAGAACATGGTCTTTGAGCTCCAGAATTCATCTCTCAGTTCCAATTTGAGAGAGTATCTGACTGCCCAGACTGTCTGCCCATGGAAGAACAGCCTTTGAGTCAAGTGTCAAGTGGAGACCTCATTATCCAGTCAGCTCAAGTAAATGGTCATGGAGAACCATATGCCGACATGGGTCCACTCTTCAACAAGAGGAAAGTGTAGACTTTGGTGATATCCCTAGACATGTCTACCACTTGCAGCTGCAGTGGAATCATACCACCTTGAACTTATTCAAGGACTTCAGACCCAAAACCCACATAAAGTGTGGAATGTGCCTCCATTATTGTTATCTAAACCTCATGATAAATCTATTAAAATTATAGAGCTTAATATGAATAACAGAACTAAAAAGCAGTATACCAACAAGCAAACAGAAACACTTTGTAATCCCCCATCCATACCCCATTCACCACTAGGGTTTCATAGTTATCTTAAAGACAATATGGTTTGAATGTCCAAACATCTGCATATAGACATTCCTTTTGTTCTTCCTTTAAACATGCTTTAGTGTGCTTAAGAATTTCTCTACATGTGGTATATACACAAAACCGTGCATACCATATAGGTGATTTAATGATTTTTTTCAATCATAAATTTGACAATACATGTTTTTGAGCTCTTCCCCATAGGCTTATAAATTACCGCCATGTAAGCTGGTCCTCCATGTGGTAACACTTTCATTGGTCACTCCAAATGGAATACAGCTATTTTGAGTTATGGATGGTGCTGATTAATATTTGATCTCATTAGTTAATTATATTGCTAAATAGATGTTAGAACAGCAAGAGTTCTTACTAAGTTTAATTTAAAAGACTTCCCTAAGGTTTATGCAACCAGTTAGTTTTAGAGCCAAAATACTTGGACTTCTATTCTTGCTCTTTCTCTCCCCAGTTATTTATCTATAAGGTTTGTTGTGTTCCACAGTCATGAACTGCTGAGTTATTTGAAAAACACCAGCTGTTAATAGCCGAGAACTGCAGAACAGGAAAACACGGCTGTATCGGGACAAGGCCATTGCTATTAACGGAAAGAGAGTGCAAAACTTGTTTCCTGTGTTCATGGTTTTGTTTTTTTTTTGCGGTACGCGGGCCTCTCACTGCTGTGGCCTCTCCCGTTGCGGAGCAACAGGCTCCGGACGCGCAGACTCAGCGGCCATGGCTCACAGGTCCAGCCATTCCGCGGCATGTGGGATCTTCCCGGACCAGGGCACGAACCCGTGTCCCCTGCATCGGCAGGCAGACTCTCAATCACTGCGTCACCAGGGAAGCCCTGGTACCATCTTTTAACAGGGAACAAACACAAAATACATAATTTGTTGGACAAATATGCATATTTATGTGAATTTTAAAAACATGCCACCATCTTTCCCCTTTCTGTCATATACAGTATTGTTGACATCCTCTAAATTAGGTATGATATTGGTTTTCAGCTTTTTGTAAATTTCTATGGGTATTGCTCTTACTAAGAAGATTTAACAGCATTAAAACTCATTGCTTCTGAACTCATCCATTTGTTTTCTGTGGACAGATGCAGTAACAAAGCTCAGTTGCTTTAGTGAAGTGTCGGATTACATGATTTTAAACCAGGGCAAAGAGAGGAAGAGCTTTATTGAATAAAACTGTTTACTGCCTTTCCAGTACCCAGCTGATTAACAAATGGTTGTACAGCTGTTTGCAATAAGATACAGGCAGTCCCTACCTTTAGATAATTGTTACATAAGCTTTTCTTATTTATTCTCAGAGAGTGGTTTTCAAAAAGTTTATGTATTATGATTGAGGTAAGTGTTTCAGAAATGATTTAGGCAGCTCATGTTTGTGTACAAGATGTGCGTGTATTTGTGTGCCCTGTGCACACGTGTGTGCATGTGACTCGCACATCTCTTTGCACAAAGGATTTGAGGTAGTACAGGATGTCATTCTGGTTAAAAAGCCACATCAGGTTACAGTCAGTTAATAGACCAGAGGCTGCATCATGCGCTCTTCAGCTTAGATTTCTTGAAATGTTACAAGATGAAGGAGGTGAGATTCTGGGACTTTTGATTTGCACTAGGGCGAAATCATTCCTTTGTGCTGAAGGGGAGTGAGGAAAAAGATTTCATGGGAAAGGCAAGCTTTTAGAAACGTTTACTGTATAAGGTAATTCATAAAGATAAAAACTCCATACTGTCTTGCACTTGAAAACTAAAGTTTTTTAAAAGGAATTGTTTATCAAAATTACAACTACAGGAATTAAATTAAAACACAAGGCTAGGGTATGGCCGGCTGTCAGCATTGCCGATCTGGTTTCTGTCTGCGGTCTATTTGTACAGGTCAGATGTTCTTCCTTCTTCTCCGGCAAGCCTCAGCCTAGGCTTACCTAATGGCCTGCTTTAATCGAGCCAGCCGCCTTCTGGAGGGGAGGAGCCAGAACAGAAATAGCTAGAATTTAATGTGAACAAGGGCATTGCTAAAGACCTCAAGTCAGAGAGCTCCTACTTCTCATTGATGTTGAAACAGCGTAAACACTAAGCTTCAAGGAGTGGGAATTCGTTATTTGTGACAAGGCACTTCTTACATTCCTGGTTGAAAGCAACTAGTACAAAGTCATCCTAACGAGGAGACAGTCATACTGTTTTTATTGGGTGCAATTATAATCCATTCTTGTCCCATTATAATATGACGTAGTTGTCTTTAGATGAGTAGAGCTATGTTGAGGAATTTTGTAAAAAACGAAAGCTGATGACTTGAGGCTCCTCGCTAGATGTTGGGCGGGCCAAAAAGTTCGTTTGGGTTTTCCGAAAGTCTTATGGAAAAACCCAAATGAACTTATTGGCCAACCCAATATTCTGGAAGAATTTGGAGGGGGAAACGTAGTGACTAAGAGCACAGGCTTTGGTTGCAGACCAAGGTATGACTTCTCTTCATTTTAATTCTCTGTAAATTGGGGGTAATAATAGGTCTTACCTCAAGTAAGGTATGTGAACTATTTACCAGATGTATTAGTTTCCTGTTGCAATTGTAACAAATTATCAAAAAGTGAGTGGCTTAAAACAACACAAATTTATTATCTTACGGTTCTGGTGGTCTGAAGTCCAAAATGCATCTCACTAGGCTAGTCAGTATGTGTGGAGGCTACATTTCTTTCTGAAAGCTCCAGGGGAGGATCTCTTTTCCTGCCTTTTCTAGCTTCTAGAGCCTTTTAGAGGTTTCTGGCTACAGCCCTTGGCTGGTGGCCCACTGCCATCTTCAGGGCCAGCGATGGCTGATCAAGTCTTTCTCACATGCATCACACAGGCACTGACCCTCCTGGCTCCCTCTTCCACTTAGGAGGACTCTTGTGATTACACTGGGCCCACCAGGTTAATTTCCCATCTCAAGGCCAACTGATTAGCAACCTTCATCCATTTCATCTGCATCTCAGTTCCGTCTACAACCTTAATTCCCCTTTGCTACTTAAGGTAACATATTCACAGGTTTGGGGGATTAGGACAAGGGCGCTTTTAGGGATCATTATTCTACCTACCACACCAGAGTACCTGCCACAAAGCAACACAGGGGATGTTAGTTTTTGCTATTCTTGATCCCCCATAAAGAAAGAAACCCTCTCTGAATGTTTTTAGTGGCTTAAATAAGAAGGCGCCAACCGACCAATGTCCCAGAAACCAGGTGAGTGTAGAACCTCCCACACTATGTTTCAACACCTTCTACAAACATAGTTTTGGCACTCTGCCTTTAAAGCTGAAAAATGAAGAACAGGATTGTGACGTCTGACCTAAATACACATGGTCTAGAGCTTTCCTGTTCTCTTCTTTCTCTACACTTTTTCCTTTCTTGAGGATATTTTCTGCGGTGGTATCAACTCACCTATATGTAGCTGACTCCCCCAAAATAGAACTTGGGTGCTAACCTTTCTGTTAAGCTTAAGGCACCACACGTCCAGCTGGAGCTGAGCGACTGCCCCCTAAGAGTCTGTGGGTCCCTGGAAACACCTGAGAATTCAAATGACCTTTTTTTTTTTTTTTTTTTTTTTTGCGGTACGCGGGCCTCTCACTGTTGTGGCCTCTCCCGTTGCGGAGCACAGGCTCTGGACGCGCAGGCTCAGCGGCCATGGCTCACGGGCCCAGCCGCTCCGCGGCACGCGGGACCGTCCCGGGCCGGTGCACGAACCCGTGTCCCCTGCATCGGCAGGCGGACCCTCAACCACTGCGCCACCAGGGAAGCCCTCAAATGACCATTTTTGACTCAAGCCGTCTCTTCCTGCCCGCTGGGTGCAAGGGCAGCATCACTCTCTCTGCCACGCAGACGTGAACATTGGGAGTCACATGACTCTTGTGCCCCCTAACACTCTCACAAGTCCTCTCCAGTCGTCTTCCTCACTGGTGCTATCCAAGTTCGAGCTTCTTGTGCCCTCGTCTAGACCATGACATAGCCGCCTGTCTCCTGCTTTCCTTCCTTCCCTGATTTATGTCACCGCCTCCAGGAAGACTCGGGTCCCTCCTCTCCACCTCTTCTGCCTTAAATCAATCCTTCTGCCTTGAATCAGGCCTTCTGCTTTGTAGTAAATCAGTCCTTGTCAGCATGCTGAAGGGCTCAGGGAATTATTTTTAAGCACCTACCATATGGTAGATATTGTACTTAGACATGTCACATATGTTATCTCATTTAATCCTCATTTAATACCCTGGCAGGTACGTGCTATCGCTCCCTTGTTACTATCGAGGCAACTGGGGGATAGAGAGCTTTATGTAATTCAGCCAAAGCAACAGAGTAAGCAGCAGAGAGAGAATTCAAACTCAGATGTGTCTGATTTCAAAGCCCCTAATTTTACAGCTTTATACTGGAGCCCCACCATTTGATTTTAAGGTTCTAAAACAGATACCTTATGAAGGTACACCCAAGTTCACGTACTTTTGGGACAAATCTTCCAGTAGCCTAATGACAAACGTATCATGGTTTGGTCATCTTGGTGGTGGTTTCCGAGGGCAGCTAAGGACTGCTATGTGTACTATTTTTTATCAGAGATTTAAGACATATCAAATCTTTGCCTTTGACGTGGCTTGCAGATTAACCCAGGTCCATTTCTCATATCTAAAAAAAGAGGGATGGGAAGCGAGGAAGCCATTTGCACAGCTATGGGTGGCTTTGAACAAGGTGAAGTCAGGACTCTTTTGGAGGTAAATAATTCTGATAAATCTGTTTCTTTTCCATTAAAGATCAACATTCAGTGACAAGCCAAAACACGCTTCTCTTCTTTGACCAAAGCACCCACAAAGGAAACAGAAACCAGTTTAGCAACTTTGCAAGTGGGTGCGAAAGGATTCCTATAAATAAAGCCTCCCATTGTGCAGCTCTGGTCCTGTTAGGTTTGGAATGCTGATGGTTTATATCGTCCTACTTTGAGCTCTTACTGACAACCTACTGAATTTAGCTCTAGCTGATGCTTCGGTGCGTTACATTTTTTAGAATTATAATTTTGATACTTCTTAAAGGTGACTTTAATCATAAAGTCTACTTTACAGACTGGACTTTGTCTCCTTCCACCACTACCCTCCATCCTTTCCTTATCAATTACTTTCCTAAAGGGAGAAAAAAAGTAATATAACTCAAATTAGCTGATCTTGGGAATTCCCTGGCTGTCCAGTGTTTAGGACTCTGCGCTCTCACTGCCGAGGGCCCAGGTTCAATCCTTAGTCCATGGAACTAAGATCCCACAAGCCAGGAGGCCAAAAAAAACAAAAAGCAAAAAAGAAACAGACAAAAATTAGGTGATCTTAAGAACAGGAAGAATGTTCCCTGGGGGCTTAAGAAGCTTTATTGCTCATAAAAAAGCATCAAAGCAAATACTATACAGAGGAGGTCAGTTGGGCAACTCTATTTTATTCATGTGATAGCTTTACCCTTATGTAGATGATAGAACTCATAGAATTAAAAAAAAAAAAAAAAGCTGCAGGAGATGGATTTCAGTAACATAAAGAAATATACTTTCAAACCTTATTACTTCTTTTATAGGAAGGAAAATGCAAACAAAATCAACTACTTAACGTGACTCTTAGACTTCTGTGTAATTGTGAAAGCCAAACTTAGCAGAAGAAATCAACCTTAACTTGAGAATTAAAAATGCTGTCCGGAGTCATTATTGGGTCAGTAGTCAAAACTGGACTGCAGACAACAGTCATATAAAAATATTCTGGCAATGTGAAATTGACTAAATTGAAAAGTGCATCTTCACGGGTAGGCACGAATATCCATATTCATAGGAAGTATACACTTGAGTATTTGGGGCCAAAGCCATGATGCATGTAACTTACCCTCAGATGGTTCAACAAATATATACATCATGTGCGTGTGTATGTATACATATATGTCAGAGAGAGAAGACAGAGGGAGAGCACAAATGTAAAACCAATGGGATAAAATATTGACAATGGCTGAATCTAGGTAAAGAATATATGAGAATATGTTTGTCCTAAGCAATATTAATTCACATCCATGAGCAGATGATGTTCGAATCTAAATTTCCAGCTGAGAAGATGATCATAAACTTTAGACCTACAACTGTTTACTAGACATCTCCTAGGATATTCCACAGGTATTTCAAAACCAACCTTTCCATAGCTGGTTTTCTAATGCCCCCCTTTAAAGCTGAGTTCCCGTCAGTATTCTCTGGTACCCAAATAGGTTCTTTCTTCTACCACCCCAAGCACATCTCCCCCATCAGAGCAGCTATAATCACTCTAGAAATCCTAGCTATTCTAACCCGTAAAGTGTCTTCGATTGATTCACTCCTTTCAGTCCCTACTGTCGTTATTTAGCTTCATATATCACATGGATTATAATCATCACCTCCTAAGACCATTCTTACATTCAGGATGTGTCCCCCTCCAGTCTGTCTCCTGTACTGGGGCTAATTTTTAGAGTTCAAGTCTGATCTTATTAATGCTCTCCCTATTGCCCTCAGATTAAAATCTAAATTCTCAGTGTAATTTACAGGGCACATGAAGGCCCTGGTTCCTGCTTATTTCCCTAATCTCATATCTCTCCTCTCTCTGTACCATAATTTATCATGTCTTCTCCTATAGCATGCTTCTGTCATACTGGACTTCTTGCAGTTGAAGCTTCCTCACCAGGCCTTTTCCCCTGTAGTCTCTCTGCCTTGAGTACTTTCCCTTTTCCCTGTTCCCACCTACCTTTTCAACACATGATCCTGTTTGCCTAATTTATTTCTCTCTTTAAATCTCAATTTAGACCACATTACTCTAGGAAAGACTCATGACACCCCAAGTCTGAGCAAATCAGTAATTAGAAGCAAATTTAAAATAAAATAGCAATAGAATTATTATTATGAATACATATTTTTAATCTAGCATAAAGCATGTACACATTCATTCAGTCTAAACCTTAATAGGTTTTCCACAAGTACTCATTGGACATCTGTGATATGCCCAGCAACTTCTAGTTGGGCCATTGAATGGATATTACTTGGTCTCCTACAATGTTCCAGACATTGTTTTGGTTGTGGGGAACTATAGCAATGAACATTCTTAGAGCTTAAATTCTAGTAGGGGGGACTATGCAGAAACATATAAAGGTATAATATCAGTTAGTGATGTGTCAGGAAGGAAAAAACATGTAAGGGGCTGCTTCCCTGGATACTGTAGTGAGAAAAGACCTCTCTAAGGAAGAGCTATGTGAACAGGGACTTAAATAGAATGAGGCAGCAAGGTCAGGCCAATGTCTGGGGAGAGCATTCTAAGAAAAGGGGAACCACAAGTACAAAAGTGTTAGGACAGGAGCATGCTTGGTGTGTTCAAAGAACAGCAAAGAAGCCTGCATATGTTAAACTCAGTGAGCAAGAGGGGGTGATGGTGGAAAGGAGTTCTTAGGCCGGATCCTGTGAGTAGTGAATCCACTCTGTCAGGTCTGATTTTGTCTGAGCATTGATTTCAGTTGTCCTCATGGTTTTCTACTTGGACTGAGAACACAAACTGGACTGCATTTTGTGGGGAAGAAAGGATATTGGGGACCAAGGACAATGGGAGGAGAGTCCCATCTAGTTCAAAGATGTTGCCCTGAGAATTAAAGAGCCAGAATTGGACAGACCCTGGAGAACTGTAAGGGTGATGTCAAAAGGTGCTCTGCTTAAAAGCCTAAGTACCTCCCTATTGCCCTCAGATGAAAATCCAAATCCTCAGTATAATTTACAAGGCACAAGAAGATTCTTTCAAGCTGGTGGAGCAAAGCTTTGTTCCATATAAAGTAGCAGTGCTGGGCAGACAGCCTGGACATCCCAGATATCTTCCTTTTGCTGTTTCGCATCCCCATTCTTTCCTGACTATTCCAAAATTAACTTAGTCAAATCTAGGCTTTTTTTTTTTTTCCCCCAGCCATTAAATGGTGATGGAGAGTACTTTTGCTTTTGAACTATAGAAATGACTTTTTTCAGGAAGTGTAATAGATTGTTTTATAAAATAAAATAATGAATTCCAGTTTTTACATCAATTTCCAGCCACACAGTCTAAATAGATCAAATATAGTATAATTTTAATTTCTACACTACATTTGGTTAACATATGTGAAAACAAAAGCTAAAAGGTCATTCTGATTTTCAAGAGGACTAACTTGTTTCTGACCAATGTGACTGAGAGATCTTGAATTATTTTCTTAAATGATATCTATTCCATTTTCTTTTCTTATTAATCAGTCACTAATCATTTCATTGTTTTTCTCTTTTATAATCTTCTGCTTGATCTTTGTTGTTTCCACTTCTCAATGTCCATAATCTTAATGATTGTCTCCCTTTTGTTGAAAAAAAATTATATGGCATATAATTCATATCTGGGGAAATTTTTTAAATTAATAATTATAATAAAGTAAAAGTTTAAGATATACACTATTAGACAATGTCCAAGGCACCATTGATTTGTTTTTAATATTTATTTATTTATTGATCGATCGATCGATCTATTTATTTATTTATTTTTGGCTGTGTTGGGTCTTCGTCGCTGTGCACAGGCTTTCTCTAGTTGCCGTGAGCGGGGGCTACTCTTCATTGTGGTGCATGGGCTTCTCATTGTGGTGGCTTCTCTTGTTGCGGAGCACGGGCCCTAGGCGCCGTGGGCTTCAGTAGTTGTGGCACACGGGCTCAGTAGTTGTGGCTCACTGGCTCTAGAGCACAGGCTCAGTAGTTGTGGCGCACGGGCTTAGTTGCTCCACAGCATGTGGGATCCTCCTGGACCAGGGCTCGAACCCATGTCCCCTGCATTGGCAGGCTGATTCTTAACCACTGCACCACCAGGTAAGTCCCAAGGCACCATTGATTGACATAACTATTTTAATCAAACACTAACTTTAACATAATTCTTTTAGGCTATAATAATTTTCAGGGACTGTGTAAATTTTTATGTGTGGAATCATTCATTTTCTTAGTTAGACTTTACTATAGGAGCTTGAAATCAAGCTTAAAACTCATTTGTCATTATGAACTGAGGGGTTTTTTCCTTTATTTCCTTTCTGCATCTCTTTTCTTGTGACAATTTTGAAATTTCAAAATCAGACAGTTAAGGAAAGCTTTGTTTTGAAGAGTTCATCCTAATAAATTTCTGTATTTTAAAGAATGTTGTATTAACATGGCTTATCTTGATATGGCTGGCAATATGTGAAATACCTACACCTACTTTTATAGCTTTGTCTTTATAATGATAATTTAACAAGCTAGCATTTATTGAGTACTTATTCCATGCCAAGTACTATTCTGAGTTTCTCGTATGTATTAAAGCACTTAATCCTCATAGCAGCCCTATGAGGTAGGAAGTATTAAAATCCTAGTTTCACAGGTGAGAAAACCGAGAGGCAGAGAGGTTAATAATTTACCCCAGGCCTCATGGCTGGAAAGTGGAGGCTGGAACCCAGGCAGACTGCCTCCAGAGTCTTAACTGTTGCTCACTCTGCAATATTTACGTTAGCTGATACAGCCCAGGGAAAGGAGACAAGCTGACTGTTTAGTGCGGATTGCTGAGAAATATAACAGGAGGGAAAAATAGAACAGAAATTGTGCTCCCTGCTCAATAGGAGACATTGTTCCCAAGGGAAAAACACAGAACTTGGGGCTTTTTTCCCTTCATTCAGAAAGTATGTTCACAAGGAGAAAGAAGAAAATTAAAAAGACCGTGTATATCAGGTTACTGAATCGCCACTGTAACTGCAGTGTTTAGCAAAGGCTTCCCTCAAACACTAGCTGCTCAGTAAACAGCATTAATTTTGTTACGTGCTACCTGATCTGGTTTGGTGAAAGCTCTTTTAGGCAAACTAAACTTATAGGAATTTTGTGAGACATTTATTACCATGAAGACTAGTACACTTGAAATACCCTACGTATACCCAGCAATAATCGCTACTGTAAGCAGTTCAAACTTTCTTTTAAAAATCACTCTTAAACACCCTTTCTCTTCTAAAAGAAAATTAAATGCTTGATAAGTAGCCTTTCTCATAGAGAAGTGGATGTTTTCTCCCCACCAGGGAACATCGCCTCTCCTTGCATTCATCCCCTGGAAAACCTTTGTTTTAGAACTGACACCGCTGATCACTCAGCATCTTAACCACATTTGTTTGCCACTTCACCTGAGGAGGAAAGTGTTCTTTTTCTTTTCTGTAGCATGCATTTTGATAAGGGTGCAGGCTACAAGTAAAATTCACATCTCAAGTTAAGGTTGTATCCTTGGCATTGTAACGTGTTATTAGCAAAAGTGCTTTTATAATCCTACCTGCCAACAATTAACATCTATAAATAGGAAGACCACAAGATTCTGAAATTACCCAATTATTGGAAAGACTATTTTTTCATAAATTTTCCTTTAGCAAAGGGTCCTATCCCTACCATCTTCAAAAAAAAGTTCAGTTTGAACAAGTCCTAATTGTGTAATCAAGCAGATTTATCCATCGCATAGAAATAAAACAACAAATTTTTACATTTAAAGTCACATTATTTGCTGGAGAGGGTGTGGAGAAAACGGAACCCTCCTACACTGTTGGTGGGAATGTAAATTGGTGCAGCCACTGTGGAGAACAGTATGGAGGTTCCTTAAAAAACCAAAAATAAAACTGCCGTATGATCCAGCAATCCCACTCCTGGGCATGTATACAGAGAAAACGTAATTTGAAAAGATATATGCACCCCAATGTTCATAGCAGCACTATTTACAATAGCCAAGTCATGGAAGCAACCTAAATGTCCATTGACAGTTGAATGGATAAAGAAGATGTGGTATATATATACAATGGAATATTACTCAGCCATAGAAAAGAATGAAATTTTGCCTTTTGCAGCTACATGGATGGACCTAGAGATTATCATACTAAGTGAAGTAAGTCAGAAAGAGAAAAACGAGTATCATATGATAACACTTGTATGTGGAATCTTTAAAAAATGATACAAGTGAACTTATTTACAATACAGAAATAGACCCACAGCCATAGAAAACAAACTTATGGTTACCAAAGGGGAAAGGGAGGGAGGCATAAATTGGGAGTTTGGGATTAACATATACACACCACTGTATATAAAGAAACAACAAGGACTTACTGTATAGCACAGAGAACTAAATTCACTATCTTGTAATAACCTATAGTGGAAAAGAATCTGAAAAGGAATATATATGTGTGTGTATATATATAGCTGAATAACTTTGCTGTATATTTGAAACTAACACAACTTTGTAAATCAACTATACTTTAATAAAAAATAAAAGAAAATAATAAGGAAAAAAGTCACATTATAATGAACAATAATGTACTGTATGCAAAATTTTGCATGTTAACATGTTAAGTGTTGGAATTCAAATAAGAGACACACATATATCAAACACACTTGTGAAATGGTCATATGAAAAGTACCTATGTAAACAAATATCTATATATGTGTCATATCTACACAAAATACGTATGTCCCGGTATGTTGTCATGTGCTCTTTCTTATTTGCTCACATTAAGAATCTGATAAGAACTAGACTGTGTGGTAAGAACGTTATGTTCTTACCACAATAAAATTGAAGAAAAAAAAAAAACCTTTCAATGAAATAAAATGTCTCATTATCACGAATTGATCAAACTACATGATGTAACATATATAATATAAGACAAATCAATCAAGAAGTAAGATAGGAAATACATTTTAAAAAAACTGGAAAGAGAATCTAGAATAAAAACCAGAGGTTATGTAGAAGCAGTGGCATTCCTGACCACAGCACTAAAAATATTTTAAAAACAGAGCTTCTTAGCAGCCTGGATCCCAAAGTTGAAGGACAGCTAAGAGGAAGCAATGCCCAAGAGCCAGTATTTATTCTTTGGAAACTATGTCATCAGATGCCTAATGGCCGGTTCTAAGCACAATTAAAAGATTGACTAGGTCTTACAAAACCTTGAAAGAACTACACTTAGCTGACAAGTGACTCAAATCTAGTTCCTATCAGATTCCTAGTGAAAGCAAATAAGAAAGAGCAAATGACAAAATACTGGGAAATATGTGTCTTGTGTAGATATGAAATGTATATAGCTATGGATATTTGTTTATACAAGTACTTTTCATATGACCAGTTTATAAGTGTATTTGTTATGTGTGTACGTTCTTTATACTTCTATTATTTGAATTCAAACACAATGCAGATACAGATAGCATTACCATCTATGTGAGATGTAAATATATAAAAGCCACCCTTTTGCATTTTCTGCAGATCCTGAAAACCATATGTTTATGTTTTGTCTAGGGTTTTTTGTGTGTGAGTCTCTTCTTCTAATATAAAGTCTTGATTTAAAGAAAGAGCCAGTTCATTCCTGCTTTCTACCTGCTTGCTGTCGTTTCCAGGAGTCTGCAGCTATGTGAAATTATTTGAAGGTGAACATTAGAGCAACTTCAAAACACTTCTGGCCTCTCTTTTTGTTCACCATATAAAGCTGCCAGGATACATTGTCATTAAGTTTCTATACCTAGCTAACTCCACAAAACTTTGAGAATAAGCAACATTTCCCAGGGTGGTTGTGTGTATAACTAGAGAATATTAGTTGAAGCACTTTGTAAATGATAAAGCCTTACCTACATGTAAGGCATTGTTTAGCATTAGCATTGCTCTTATGTAGAATGTAGAATCTAGGACTGGAATAAGCCAGTCATATGATTAAGGAATGGAATAGAAATTGATAGCTGTTAAAACACTTATAGCGGAGTGCCAGGAACTTTACCAGAAGTTTTACATAGGTTGTCTTATTTAATTAATAGCATTCATATGGAATGCTGCTGGAACCCTTAAAGAAGCCAAATAGTTTGTGGTGGATACAACGGTAGCTCCATAGAGAAGATTAGATCTCATAAATTTTCATTTGAGAATGAATTATATTGCCAGTTTATACCATTTTCCTCTGAAATCATGTTGGTTTGATCCGGTTCTGTACTAGCCAATAAATAGCTTATTACGGAACTGTCAGAACTTGGCAAAGGCCATAAGTTCTGTACTGCACGCAAAATCTTGGTCTTATTGTATTGCGTAGAGATGCCAGTGTCATGAACTGGTGGTAATATGAACTCCGTTTTCTTTATAAGCATTGTCAGTCCATCACAGTGTACTGCACACAGTTTTCAATGACTTGTATATTTTTTTAACTTGCCCCTGGAGCCCGCCTATTTTGGCAGACAGCAGACCTTGGACTTGCAAAGGATTTTTATCTACTGAGTTGACATTTTCTCTTCCTGATGATAATAAACCCTACCCACCAAATAAAATACAGTATTATCATATGTTTATATCTCAGTGAGCTGCCACTGAAGGATTCCATAAAAATGTGATGACCGGGGAGAATAAAAGGGAAACATCCACCAAGGTCTTCTCCAGGATTCTGAAGTTTAAGTATATTGACAGGGAGTCAAATAGAGCCAGGCTGTGGATGGTGCCATTTGCTTCTAAAGGACTAACACAGAATGTGAATTAAGGGGAGGTGGGGGGCAGGTAGGAAGAGGGAGTTATTGTGACTCATTCATTCATTCAGTTACTAAGTTTCCACACTATTATAGTTGCTGTATAATGTACTCTCTCCTTGTCCTAACAGGGAAAAAATACAGAAGGAAATAACTGTAATGCGAAGTAGTGTGTACTATACCATGACAATGCAGATGGAGGTTCTGGAGAAAAAGAAATCAAACTTATGTTTGGACAATGAGCTAACAGCATTTAAATATCTGTAAAGGTATAAAACACCAGTCAGGTTAGGACCCAGCCTTATCAGGTCTGCTGAGTCTCAGTGCTGTTAGGAGTACATAATAGAGATTTGTTAAAGGTGGCTGAGCCATTGATTCACTTTAAGATAAGAAACGTACAGAAGTTAGATACTGAGTTCTGTTATCTCACTCCATGATAGAGGGTCCACTTAGTAGTGTATTGTGTAGAGCATGCTGGCACTGTTTCGAGAATGTTCAGTGAAACAAGAGGGAGGCTTACGCAGCCAGGAGGCGATACAGTGGTTTTACCGAGTGCAGAAACAGAAACCTTTGAGACTCAAACACTGCCACCAGAGGTCAGGGCCGGGAGTAGAGGGCACTCTCCCAGAAAGGAAGTGTTGTATTACCCGGGGAAGCACAGGAACCAAAATCCCCGTCCTGTCTTCCTGAGAGCAGCACTTTGCTGGCTGAGTAGGGGTTGAAGGGAGGACCTCAGAAATGTTCTGCGCACGTAAAGGTATGTGTAAGTGCTCTCAGCTTTAAACAAGTCATTTTAGACGGTCAGAGAAAGGTGACTTTGTTACATTTTCACAATCCAGATGACCTATATGGATCTGTTGGTTACTACCTCCAGGAAGGGAATGTTTGCTGGGGGCAGTCAGGAGGGAGTGACTCTGTTGAAATACTAATCTGAATATAGGATATGAAAAAGACTTTCCGTGCAACTACATTATTTGTCTATGATTTGCTGTAGGTGCAGCTGCTGTGATTCTATATGGAGGCCCTACCAGAAATAGATTCAAACGTAGTGATTTTGGGTCTGTTTTCATGTCCAGTGGCCATTTATATGTCATTAGTGACTTTTTTCATTCATTCATAGGAAATGAAATTTGCCAGTAAGGTTTGCATATTGCCTTATCTTGCCCGTAACTGAAAGGTTGTGCACAGCTAGGGTAATGATAGTGATTAAGTCACACGCTTATGCGTGTTCTCTGGGTTTCAAAGACTGGTAATGCATTTCATTAGGCTCTCCTAACCATCCTCTTAAAAGTTTGCTTAAATGCCTTTGTTTTCCTTTGGCATTTTATTGAAATAAGTCCTTTAGGCTCCACAGAAATGCGGAGGGAAATCAATAGGAGGTTTTTGTCTTTCCTTTTTTTTTTTTTTCTTTTTTTGCGATACGCTGGCCTCTCACTGCTGTGGCCTCTCCCGTTGTGGAGCACAGGCTCCGGACGCACAGGCTCAGCAGCCATGGCTCACGGGCCCAGCCGCTCCGCGACATGTGGGATCCTCCCGGACCGGGGCACGAACCCGCGTCCCCTGCATCGGCAGGCGGACCCCCAACCACTGCGCCACCAGGGAAGCCCGTCTTTTTCTTTCTTTATGTTTTGGTCAAACAAGTCAAAATAACATTATCATTGATGGGTCAACCTATACTTCTAAATGGAAGGCATAAAGATATAAAAAGATCTGAGGCACGCACGTAAGTAACCTCTTTGATTTTTAATGGCATGCAGCAGATGGAATTCATTATTGACTTTTAAAAATGAAATTGCTCTGCATTATTATTTATTTATGGTTTTTCCTTTTAAAAGAAGTAATTACCATTACTAGGTTAGTTTTTCCTCAATCACAAGCAGCTATGTAACAGTATCAGAATGTCTAATGTAGTTTATCACTTAGTCATGAAGCTTAATGATGCTACAGGATATTATCCCTTTCAAATTAGCAATAAATTTATGAGCATAATGCACGGCTAAAAGGTTGAGTATCTTTTCTTCTTACTTGGTTAATTGCAAAAGCAATTATTTCACATTACAGGGTAATTTATTTATGAAAATCTCACTGCAGAAACAGAAACGTTTTTAATTAGAAATAAACAATCTAATTTCATTTTTCCAGTTCAGCACACAGATTGTGTGCTGATAATCATAAAAATATGCAAAATGCCCAAGTTAAATATTTAGATGATTGGTTTCAGCCCAAACAACTTTTTAACTTTAATCACAGAATCTAAAACTTTTAAGTCATCAAGAATGTTGAAAACCAGTCATAACAAAATTTAATTTCCAAGCAATGTCCAATGTTTAAGCAGCTACATTTAGCTCAAATTTGAGAGGTATCAAAAGTGTCTAAGTCTTCAGTCTTTGTGATTTAAACAATATACAAGAATGGAAAAATCATCACGGTTAGACTATAGACGTTACAAAAATGTTTGAAGCCCTTTTTCAAAGCTGTTGTTTCAAAGAATCATTTCACATACAACCCAGCAATTAATAGGATCAGGAGATCTGTGTGCACAGGATTCAGACCACGCATGAATTTCAGTGAAGCTCCTGGACAGGTTAGACCCCTCCCTCCATTCTTCCTACCTGTCCTCCAAGCTACCCTCCCCTCCCCCAACTGCTTTCTCCTCTTTATTCCCCTCTCTCCTACTCCTTCCTATACCTCATAACCCCCTGGCACTTGCACACCCAGACATCTTTTTTGCACAGGCAGATTTGTTTTCTCCAACCAGTGGTCATCACTGTGAAACTGAAGGATAGCAATTAATATTTCATATGTAGCACTTAAGCCTCTTCAACTAGATTATGCATTTTGCTTCTTCATACCCATCCATAGGCACTTAATAAACGCTTACTGATTGTCTAGTTAGGTTATATTGACTGATTTTGAGAATTCCCATACCCTCCGCAGTTACCAGTACTATATTTCCTGGATTCTAAGACGTACCTTTTTTCACATTTTGACTTATTAAAATCTCAAAATATCTTATGATCAATGGTGTATCATGGTTTAATTGACAGGGTTTCGTTGTTTTTTCTCTTGGTGGTGCATCTTATAATAAATGCAGTCTTGATGAAATATGGCAGTAAAAATTATAGATAAATGCATTACTTGTATAATGTGCTAAATGCTGTGCATTTCACATTCAAACTCTGTAAGAGTATTCTCTTTCTGTTCTGTAGCTTATCCAGGGTCAATTTTGGTCTCTTCTCAGTACCTTCCTCCACCCTAATTCCCTTGCACTGTGATTCTCCCTGTTCTTGGGCAACTGTCTTGACTGAAAACCTCTGGAAAATACTCAGAGAATTTTTAGTAATATAATTGCCAATATTTAACTGTAATGAAATGGAAAGGGTACAGTTTTTTAAAAATTGAAGACGTGGTTCAAGTTATGGTTCTGCTCCTTTAAACTATATGTACTTAGTGATCCAGAATTGTTCTCAGAGTTTCAAATTACATATCTAAAGAATAGAAATCATATGAATAATTTCTTCATCATGATATTGTTAGGACGATTTGTAAAAAATATTGGGCCAGTAAAAATATTGAATACGAAATGTATTTGAGAGCACTTGATAAACCATGAAGTACTGTTCAGCTATCAATTTTAGCATCAACATTGAACAAAACTTTAGACGGTTGGGAAGAGGAAAGAAGGAGACATTATAGAATTTATCCCAAATTAAAGAGAGTACATTCTGCATTTTAATTATCATTGGAGATGATGATCTGACCCATTAACTCACTGCCTGAATTTAAAGGAGAACTGTGACATCTATCTTCAGAGAACTTCCAACTTGCAGCGTTCAAGCTATTTTAAGTCCCAGTGCTGAATGCGCGCTAGTCTCAGAACTTGTATCCTTTACTGAATTAGCAGAACTACAGCCCACAGCACCTCTGTGGCATTAAAAATAAAAGGTTACTTAGATTCCCCAATTCTTTTCCTGTCTTTGTTCCTTCCATTTAAGAGCCATACCGATCTGTAAATTACAGTAAGGCTTTGGGAAAAATAACATAAGCGTGTTTAACAGTGGATTTCGGAATCAGCATATGACAAAGAGTTTTGTCTAACTCCTCACCTTCAGAGGAAAACACGGTGGGAGGGGGTGGAGTGGGGTTTCCAGCAGTTATTGTTCTTTCTGTGTTTGTTTTAGTTGCTTGGTCTGGTCGAAGCAGCCAAACCTTATTGTCTATTTACTGGGCCCCCAGTGTTATTTATTTACCAGGCCCTGTTATACATAAAGACTTAAACTGAAATAGAATCGGCATATGAGCATACATTTTAATAGAGTCATACTTCCTATGGAAGGAGAGTTACAGGTATAAGCTAATGCCCACTGGGGAAAAAAAGTACTGTTAAGTCATAATAGTGATTATGGAAGGGCCCTACTCCCTGATCCCAGATATTCACAAAGGAGAAATGAAATGATGCAAAGTTAATTGAATCAAATGGAATCAGTCACATAATTATTTCCATAGCCAGGACCCTTTTTCTGCCAACAGGAAGATTCCAGATATTTTTAGCTTGAAATGTCATCTTACAATTCGCCAGTGAAAAATGAATTCTATAGAAGAACATAGAAACCAAACCTTTGCATAGAAACCAAAAGTGCTTTAAAAAAAAAAAAAAAGCTGGTTAGGATATCTGTATGTATTTGAGCATTCTCTAATACTTACATTTCATTGTATTGGCTTTCACAGTTTCAAGAACATAAAATAACAATAAAAAATAAATGTCATCGTTGTATCTTCAAAATACAAGTACTTCCATGGTACTTAAACTAGTATTGTTGAATGTAAATTCCATTGCTATAGTGAGTATAAAACAGAAAGATTTTTTTTTTTGGAAGCTTAATGTTCTGTGCATGTGTTATTTTTTGAAGTTATGGATACTTTCAAGAGGTAGGAATAAAAAAAGAGAAAAATACTGTATTAAAGGCACGTGCAGGTGAAAAGGGGGAATTGAAGGAGAGGGAATTGTGGTCCTTACTTGAAAATCCTGTTTATCTCCTATACTTTAACATCCAACGGAGAGTCTTTCAGTATCTCATTTCAGTCACTTTATTTCCAAAGACCAAAAGTTTTAACTCTACTGTGAACATTTTCCCATCTAATAATATTCTAGGGGTTAATACATTTCCCATCTCAATTTGTTAGTAGTTGACAGCAAACACCTATATTGGGCTGACTTGGTACTAAGTACTAGACTAAGTGCTTTACATATATATATATATTTTTTTTTTTTGGAGTATAATTGCCTTACAATTTTGTGTTAGTTTCTGCTGTACAAGTGAATCAGCTATATGTACGCCTATATCCCCTCCCTCTTAGACCTCCCTCCACCCCCATCCCTCCCATCTAGGTCATCACAGAGCACCGAGCTGAGCCTCCTGTGCTATACAGCAGGTTCCCAGTAGCTATCTGTTTTACACATGGTAGTGTATGTATGTCAATCCTAATCTCCCGATTCATCCCACCCTCCCCTCCTCCCACTGTGTCTGTTGTCTACATCTGCGTCTCTATTCCTGCCCAGCAAGTAGGTTCATCTGTACCATTTATTAACTCATTAACAGGTTAACACATTTTAGCAAAATTACATAAATCATGCATTGAGCATTTATTAGTATTTCAGTTCATGGAAGCACCCTTTTTCTAGTCGTTCAGGCCAGAAACGTTGCTACTCTTCCTTTTCCTCTTCCACTCTATATCTGATCAGCCCAGAGATTCTGCTAGCTCTATTCTCAGAATAAATCCAGAATCTGCCCAGCTCTTAACCACCTGTACTACTTCCTTCTAGGTCCAAACACCATCATCTTTCAACTGCATTATGGCAATAGGTCTCCCTGCCTCTGCCCTTGCTTTCCCCCATCGCCCCTCTACCAGTCAGCTTTCAGTAAGGCGCCTGGAGAAATGCAGTTAAAACCTGAATCTCATTGTGTCTTTCCTGTGTGCACAAACCTCTTCGAGGGCTCTTCTCTCTCAGAGTAAAAGCCAAGCTGAAGTTCTCATCGTGGTGCACAGGGCCCTACCTGACACCCCGACACGAGCGCGCACACACACACACACACACACACACACACACAACTTCCTACAATTCACTGCACTCCAACTACACTGGGCTTTTTGCTGTCCCTTGAACACATCAGACAAGCTTCTTTCTTCCTCAAGGCTTTTACAAGTACTGTTCCCTCTGCCTCGGAGGCTCCTCCCATAGCGACTGGCGTGGCCAGCTTCCTTCAGTCTTTTTTTAGTACTTTTCAGTGTGAACTTCCCTGGTCCCCTCATCTAAAACTTTAAATCCCTCCAGCCCCATCACAGTTCATACCTTTCTTTGTTTATTATTTTTTTTCCTTAGCACTTATCACTAACATATGTATGTGTGTTTATATTTATTTTGCTAACTGGAATGCAAACCCTGTGAAGAAGGATTTTTTTGTCTTTTTTTCATATTCTATCCCTTGTACCAAGAGCAGAGCCTGGTATATAATATGTCCTGAATAAATATTTGTTGACTGTATCCTTGTATCAACCCTATTCATTGGGTACAATTATTTTTTACATTTTACAAAGGAGGAAGTTAAAATGCAGGTAGATTAAGAAATTTGCCTGAAGTCAAACAAGCTAAGCTAAGGGTCAGAATCAGGATTCAAACCCAAGACCTGGCTCTGGGAATCTGTGTTCAGACCACTCCATGTCCTTAATTAAGTGACTAAGTAGATTAATTGGGAAAATAGAACTATATGTAGATTCAGCTATTCTCTGGGGTTTTCTTCAATTAATTAATTTTCTTCAATTAATCAGTTAATTAATTTCTTCAATTTTCTTCCACTTAAGTGAAAAATTGAGAGTTGCCTGGCTTAGCACAGCCAGGACACAGTGAAGCCTCTTTCCTCCATCACTTTTTGAATTTTTTTTCTAAAAAGAAGGTATGAGTTTTTAACATAGAAAAATGTACAAACAAATGACCCCAATTCCACTCATGTTGACATTCAAATAGTAATAATAAAGTAACATATGGACAATGGTTAAAAGAAGAAAGGCAACACTGTGGAAAAAAATAAAATGAAAGCATTTATTGAATGTCTACTATATTCTGTAATAAGTAAGTGCAGGGACTCCATATTTGGTAATGCAAGTAGAATTTAACGAGAGGGACAGACACATATGCAGACAGTTATAATTATGCATTTCGTTAAGTGTCATGGTTGGGTTATGTATAATTCTGAATTGGAATTTAGAAGAAGAAACAGCAAATAGAGATCTGCTGACAGCTGAAAGCAGGGCCTTGTAGAGTGAGTCGTGGGGCAAGTATGTAAATAGTGAGTGGAAAGGGATTAAACGCCTCAAGAAACACTGTTTGAAAGAGGAGGCTGGGGAATGTCAGCAATAAATGTGACATGTCACAATTTTGCTTTCGATGATGGGACTCAGTGAGAGAGGGTATTTTAAAATAGCATTACATATGCTATAGAATAGAAATTACAGGCAAATCAGTTATCTGAAGGATGTGTAAATACATATTGAATTTAATTAGTAAAAGGATATCATTACTTATCCAAATGCATCATATGGAAAATTGTCAATTTCACATCCTTCCCTACCCACCTTGTTCCTCTGGAAAGTCTGGTTTCCAGCTGGCCACGTCTCTCATTTGGCAAGGTCACTATGAACTTCCTGCCATCCAAAGTGTTGGCAGTCTGATCTAGCTTAGTGACAGACTGCTTGGTTGTTACTAAGATCCTCTGTAAAAAGGACACTGTGCCCTTACATGGTGGTGATTTTTCCACAAACAAGTCAAAAAGAAATAAGGTATTTAAATAATAAATGTTAAGAAGAAAATAATGTAGAGTTATGTGGTCACATGAGACTGGAGTGGGGTGGGCAGAGATACAGTTAGCTTGCATAATGATGGGGGTGTATCTCTGAGAATGTGTCATTAGAGTTGAGACCCAAATGATGAGAAGCCATACAAGGAACCAGGAGAATAGCTAACCAGATAGAGAGATAGTAAGTGCAGAGGTTGGGAGGCGAAAACGAATTTGGTTTGTTCACAGAACAGAAAGAACACGACTAGACAGAGTAGTAGTACAAGATGAGGTCTCAGAGTTTGCCAGTGACATGATGTACAGTCATAATTAACCTTCATTTATGCCTAAGAGCATTGGAATTGTTTTTCTTCTTTAAGTGTGTCTCAAGTGTAAATCTACTACTGTTTCTAGTAGAGAATAACTTGAATTTGCTCTGTACTGCATAATTTATAAAAACCTTTACATGCATTCTCATTTTACTTAAAATTCCTTAACATCCCCACGAAATAGACAGGGCTAACTTTATTTCCATTTTACAGGGAAGGAAACTGTGGTATAAAAATGTTACATAACTTGCCTACAAAGATGTCTACAAAGCAACCCTTCCCCCATCTACAGACATTCATGTCATCTGATGCCACCTGCATCATCAATATTGTCCAAGAGTCAAAACTGTCTTTTAACCCAGATTTGAAATGAACTTGGGGCTTTGGTATATCTAAAGGCTGCTCATTGCTGAAAAAAAGAGAAACAAAAAAGAGTTGCTACAATGAATAAAAGAAGAGGTTTCCTCTAATAGCAGGTGTGTGTGTGTGTGTGTGTGTGCGTGTGTGTGTTTTATAGCATAAATTCTTTCAAGGCAAAAAAATATTTTAAAAACTGAATAAACAATCTGGACATATTACAAATATCTCAGGGCTGCAGATATTAAGTTTGCTTATTAGAAGCAAGTCAAGGTTATGCAGTTAACCACATATTCTTTTTTTTAATTTTTTAAAATTAAATTATATAGAGGTGTGATATTTACTGTCTCAGCCTATTAGCTAAGAAAACCCTTTTTCCCTTTTGTAGATTTGATGATTACATTTTTAACTAGTATTTCCTCTTTCTTGCTTATTATATTTATATTTTCAGTTGTATTCCTACAAATGTCATTCTCTGTATGACATGGCCTTGGTTGAAGTTTGACAGCTTTTCTCTTTTAATTAAGTCCTTTTTCATATTTTTAAATTAATTTGTTTATTTCTCCTTTGGTCTTGTGGTTTCTTAACACCTTATCTGTCTGGATGATTAAATCTTGGTTATAATTTTTTTTTTACTTTAAAAGTATCTCATTTTCTTAGTTTTTTAAAACTCACACACTTTTTTAAAACTTGAGATAAGTGTTTCATTTAAGGATATCTTTTTTTTCCCTTCTGCTTTATCTTCCAAGTTAAGGCTGATTTCCTCATTTAACATTGTAGATCCTTGTAATAATCAAAACAACCGCCACCACCAAGTCTTAAACTTGAAGAAAAGATCTCAAAGTTATTATTCACTATTGTTGTGATAACGTTTTCTCAGCTTCAAACACATTAAATTAATACTCCATGGTTTCAAAAAATTTTTAGGATATTTACAGTTTCTAATTATCATGTAAATATTTCAAGCCAATTTTTAAATATATGTAATAATTAACATATTTCAGGTGCAACATGATTTTTAATGTACTCAGTAACTTAAGGGCTAGCACACATATTTTCTTTTATTATTTCAAAATTGCAACTCCTGAAAAATAGAAAATGCTCAGACGCTTTTTTTCCCTCTAGGTCTTGACTCTTTTCTCCAGCTGGTTATGTCTCACATCAGCAACAGCGTTTATCTCAAAGTACATGTACATGTTATGCAAACAACTGAAATCAAGGCAACTCTGATAAAGCATGTCTTGTTAATCAAAACTGGATCAGAGCACATGCAGAAAGGGGAGACTTCAGGATAGAAAAGATGGTATTTCAAAACTTGGTTTCTCGTACATTTCTCTAGGTATATATTCAGATGCTGGTCCCTAATCAAGAGAGCAGTCCTGAATTACCTAGCTTCTGTTTTTTTTGAGAGAAAAGTGGCCATCCAACTGTTTTAAACTTCCCTTGCATTCCCTTCTCTTTCAAAGCATACATTTTACTGTTGATAATCTTAAACAAAAATAGTGGGAGGGGACTACTGTTTTATAGCAGAAATATTAAATGCTGGGATAAGGAAAATTGGCTTTCTGAAATAGAAAAAGATGAAAAACTAGGTATGTGGTGGTAAATTAATGTAAAGTGAGATATTCTGTTTGCATTTTATATCAGCTCTACTACTGTGTATGATTTACTGCTTTGAGTAGATTGATGATGACAAAAGTGATACAGGTAGCAATCTACCCAAATGATTTTAGAGCTTTTGCTTTCTACTTCTCCCCTACAGCCAAGGAACAATCACACTGACACTGAATTCTTCCAGTGCCAGCAAGGGACTTACTTGCTGCCTTTTCAGAGATGATTAAAACCTCATGCCCCTTGGTAACAGAGACAACCAGTCTGAAAAGACTGTCAATGCTGGTGCAAGCCAAAGCTGAAAACATTAGCCTTCAGGCAAGTCCTAAAGCTTCTGCCATGACAGGATAGAGGAAGAGGTGGAGGTTGGAGGGGCAGGGGATCTGCCAGCCATTTTTTCGAAAGGTCTGTAGTGTTGCATTTAGAATTTCCCATACTATTATTACTCAGAGTGATTTACTACAAGGAATTCCTAACTGGACTTCTAACCTTCCTTCTTTCTTCATGCCCTTCCAACCCATTATCCACACTGCCATCTTAATGATCTTTCGAAAACGAAGAACTGATTGGTTCTCTCTTTCAAAAATCCTCTTAGATTTTCCATTGGCTGCTACCTGTATGCCAACTCCTTATTATGGCGCACACAGTCTTTCGTGGTTTGGAACCCGTCTTCCTAGCATCTCCTGTCTATATATCCTCTTCGTGTTGACCTGATTTTAGGAATGCCTGTCCACTGGATTGTTGCAAGATATCAGTGAGAAACTGTATATAGAGCACTCAATAATAACTAGTATTTACTGAACACTTACCATCTTGCCAGGTGCCAAAGACTGGGCTGAGTGCTTATGTGTATTAATCTTCATCCAACCTTATGAGGTATAGATACTTTTATACAACCTTATGAGGTATAGATACTTCTATAATCTCCCTTCTCTAAATGAAGAAACAGATTTTGAGAGGTCAGGCAGCTTGCCCAAGGTCACACCAGTAGCCGGAAATGGAGTTGTAATTTTATCTCTCCGACTCCAAAACTGATGCTTTATAGATTTTACTGCCACCTGGTACATTGCCTGGTGTACAATTCAGCTTGATTAAATATTCATTTTTTTAAACCCATTACTATAAAACTTACAGTGTCTGGAAAACGACCTTTTTTTCTTGCTTCCATTGCCTACCAAGGTTAACGGATAAACCACTTTTTTGACTCTTTCTAGATGCTCCAGTCTCCTCTATGCTGTCCTCTTTCACTTCACACTCAGCGTACTGTGGTGTAATAATTGTTTACGTATCTACTGCCTCTCATCTGTGGGCTGTTCCTTGGGTCAGATACCACATCTTCACTGTCTTTGTGTCCTTGGAGCTGAGCATAACGTGTGCAACATTCAGCAAGTGGTGAGCAAATGGAAGGAGTGAAGCAAGCTCTGAAGAGAATTTTGAAATATGTGAGGCTTTCTCCTTTCTCAAAAATGAGGAATTCCTCCTTCCATTTAATGTGTAACTGCACTAACCCTTCAGATAACACTCAACCGGGTCATTATGGAAGAGCAGAATCAGACTTATGAGGTCCAAGAGGGTGGAGGGAAGATGAACCCTCCTTTTTCTTCATTCCCCTTTTCCCTCCAAATGAGAGAGAGGCAAGATTGAAGGAGAGAAGATAATATTTAGAAATAGTGAAATGACATTTAAATTCTTTTAAAAAGATACTAGTTATACCTCATGCTAAGATGACTAAGACTCAAGTCTTAAGCTTTCCCCGCCTTGATCCTTTTTCCATTTTTCCAAAACAGTTATACCTCCATTCACACATTTCTCAAGGTTAGTGAATTAGAAAATACCCCTAAATTTTAAGATCTCAGAATTTAGAGGAGATCAACTGGTAGACACATGGTCACAGAGTGAGTCAGTGCAAGTCCCAGGAATAAAGTTTAGATCATCTGACTACTAGTGGAGGGTTCTACGCATCCAACTACTGCCATGTCCCCTGAAGGATTTGGTAAAAATAGAAGATGGTACAGTTGGGGAAAGAAATCACTGTCATTGCCAGTGCCCATATTCTATTTTTCCCTGCTTAATAGAATAATAATTTTTAACTCATAAATGCATATGTTCTGTTGATTAGCATGTAATATTATGTCAAGAATACCAACAAAGATATATGTCTAAAATTTATATTATCCCCTAAAATATAGAGAGCCAACATATATCAGCACAAAAGCATTTCTTAAATTATAAAACAAGGAAGTATTCATTGACCATCATTATTCTGTGCGAAGAAAAGGGTAAACGTTATTTTTAATAAACTACTACTTTCCTTGTTCTTTTTAACTTGTGTGGTGGGATCCTCCATCCCTAAGTGATATTCAACAACTATAAGGTCTAAAGCAGATTTGTTATCCTGGGGGAAAATAGTAATAATTTCCCTTAGTGTGATCTAATACAGTATGTATATCTACACATTACAATCCCATGTCTTAAGAGAGTGAAACCCCTGCCTCTGTCTAGGAACTTGTAGGTGACCCTTAACATCTCACTCATCTGACCTCCCTTGTCTCCTCTTTGTATAGGAAAATGGTGGCTTACCTTTCTCTGCAGATGTAAAAGTCAGCTAATACCTGGGTTTAGTTCCTTGCACTGCTACCTGCCAGGTGTGCAACAGTAGACAAAGTCATTGAACCCCTTTTACCCCTCATTTCTTCATCTGCAACATGGGGATAACATTTTCCTCCTTCCCTACAAGGTTCTTGCAAAGATTAATGACATATGTGTAAACATGGGCTTCAATCATAGAATCCTGAAAAGGACCTTACCAAAGTGAATCTACCTCACCATTTTTCAACTAAGAAATCGGAGGCAGAGGCATGGTAAATGCTGTGTCCAAGACCAGTAGCCTGTGAGTTGTACATCTGAGGCTAGAAACCAAGTCATTTGCTTGAGTGTGCTTTGTTCTTGCTTCCTTTTTTTTTTCACTTGATAGAACTGATAGACACAAGGAAGGCATGTAAAGACTATGATAGAATGATCTTAAAGAGGAAGTAGGTTTTTAACGCCAAGTGACATGACAGCAAATGAGAAAAGAGGAAGGTACAGGAAGAATATTTATTAGAGGGTTTTATAGCATGCCAAACATACATTAAAACATGAAAAACGTTTAATTACCCAATTCGTATTACATAGTTAAAATAGCTACAGAGGATATTTTTTTAACTTACAGAATTATCAAAAACACATTTCTTGCCTTCCCTGTTTCTAGCGCTCTTCTAGGACTTAGCAGATCTTAACAGTGTACACGAAATCTCTGCTTTATGCTGTGTTGCCACCTGTGCTGGCTGTGGGCGGAGGGTGTATGAGGAAGTTCAAGGGGCTGAGCTGGGGAGAGGAGTAGCTGCTTGGTTTAGATGAAGGTACCAGGGAAACCTCTCACTCACAAATGACTCTTCGGTGCTTTCCAGTTTTAGAAGTTCAGCCGGATTTTCAAGTCCCTCTTATGAAATGCAAATATTCTCTTAAAATGATACTTACATCCCCATAAATTACCCTTGACAGTAAGTCTACATTTCTCCTCTAATCACATCAGCTTTGATTGGTGATGGAGAGGTGGAAGAGAGTGTAACTGAGAGCTTAAAGCCCTGAGGAAAGGGCAGACCTAGATAGGAGTTGAATGGTAGATACCAAAGGTTACTACTGAGTGCCAGGAGGCAAAAGAAGCTCATGAAAAAAAAATTGGTGAGAAACGGGAAAAACAGCCTTTGGCTGCTTTGCTTTTTTGCTTAGGGCTGCAGAGGTAACCAATTAAAATCCAAGATATGACACTACCCTTTTTTTCATGCCGTAAACTGGATATTGAATGCTGTATTTCACGGTGCTAGGAATAAGAACAAGTCAAATTTATAGTCTTGGCTTAGCAGACACCATAATCTAGAAGAGACAATGGAAAGATTACAGAGCTGGAAACTGCGAACCTAAATTCAAATTCCTACTCTGATAGCAAGGAGTTGCATTTGTCTGTGAGTAAAGACTCCTGATGCCACTTATCTAAACACATAAAGCTTTAGTTTTCTCCTGTGCAAAGAAGTCCAGAAATAGGTAATCACTGGTATACGTTCAGGATGTCAAGGCTGGGGTCTCTTTGAAATTTTCTTAGCTTTTTCCTCATGGTTCTAAGAGATCTGCTATAGCTCTTGCCATCACATCCATCTTCCAGACAGGAGGAAGGTAGAGGCAGAAAGGAGGGGCACATATATCAGTGAAGAACTTCTAGCAGACTTCAGCTCGTGTCTCAGTGTCCAGAACTGTGTCACAGAGCTACTTGAAAAAGAATGTGAAAAATTAGCTTTTTTGCTAAACATACTGTCATTCCAAATAGAATCAGGAAGGAAGGAGGGAAGAATGGATATCTGGTAGTTGCAATCTTGGACAGAGCAGCATTGATTAGGGGAAAATGAATGAGAGTTTCAGCAAATTGAAAAGCAAAATGGAATATATAAATATAAGGTAGTTTTATTAAGAAGGTAATAGAAGGGAAGGAGTTTTATGCTTTAGAAGAAGGAGACTCTAATGCATGCCTTTCCACTTCTCTGGTCATCGGTGAGAGTAAAATAAGCATAAATTATTTAAAAATCCATGGTGGGCATTTTAAAAATATACCAATAGGTGATAAAAATTTAACCTTAAAATATACCAGCTGCAAACCATTCTTACATCCATGAGCTCCATGAACTTTTGCCATTCGACCAGTCGTGGTGCAATCCAAATGTGGTCTCAGAGTGTCTTGAAAGTTGGGTCAGATATGCCTGGTGTAGGACAAGACAGTTAAAATATTTCTATCTGGAAATCCCTAATGTGGATAGCTAGCTTTAAAAATTTTTTTTTTTTTTCTCAAACAAAGGAGTGGGAGTGGGGGACTGAATTTTAAAAGTAAACCGAATGGTATTTTTTTGTATTCAAGATTACAAGAACTTCACACTTTTCTAGTGAAGAAACATTTATCCTTTGTCAGGCTGACAGTGGTCTACATTGAAATGTATCTTTCAATGGAATCGTGTTAAATTTTAGTTTCAAGAGTATTGCTGTGTAATCAAAATTAGAATTAAAGTTAAACGTCAGAGATCAACTAATTGTCCTGAAGCCACCCATGCATTAACCTTCTCATACAGATCCAGATTCGGAAATAGCCAGTTTATCAGTGAAAGATATCAGGAACAGTAGAACTCTATAGCAACACTACTAACTAATTGAAACGACCGGACCCTTAAGAGCTAGGATAGATCTAAGAGTAGTAAAGACACTTATTTCGCTGAAAGATTTGAGATCACTACCCAAAAGTTTTCTTTTGTTTTTAACTTCCTGGACTGTTTTATTTTACTCAGGAGCTGTCTTATGACCCTGGGGCAGAGTGGAGAGGGGTGGAGAGCCATAGGCCTCTTCCTTGTACATGGATCACAGCTGAGCCAGTATTCAGTAAGTGGACAGGACAGTTAAATGGAAATTTCTCAAGTAATCTGTAGCATTATGCTCAAGAAAAGATTAGACCAGTTCCCTCTGGAGGATTTTCTTCTGGCCTTTTGCTGTATGAAATGGGACCTGACCTCAAGTGTGAAACCTGAAGGAATACACCATGAGGTCAAGAGAGCAAGGGAGATGCTTCTGGATCAAAGGAAATTGTTGTCAGGCATGGAAACCATGGGAGGAGGAGAAAATACTGATGAAATATCTCCAATACAGGTTCAACAATGAAAGGTAGGGAAGATCAACATGTGAGTGGTAAGAGATGAAGGGCAGGAAAGAGAGCTGGGAGATTGTGGAAATGTTTGAAGTTTTTTAGACTGGAGTCTACACATACACAATTACAACCTGTAGTTTTCTAAAATCTTAAAACTATCTGATAGTGATTCTTGACAGCGTTCTGTGAGGATGTTAACAACTGTTGTTTTTATAGGTATGGATGGAACATGAAATTAAGACAAATTAAGTGTATTTAGAAATAGCCTTGAATCGTTATGCATCTTGTTTTGCATTTATCTATCTCTTTTTTGGGCACACACACAAAAAATATATCAAAATATCTTTGTGGCCTTAATTTTAAGTAGTTATAAGTTGAATTGTAAAAGGTAGACTATTTCATGGCTATGAGTCTAGATTGAGAGCATTTAGTGAACATGTAATATGCTTTCATTGTGTTCTATTGGTACTTATTAACTTAATTCAAATATTTATTGAATGGCTACTATGTGCCAGTAATGAGCTAGATCATGTCATAGAAGATCATAATCAGTCTACTAAGAAAGATTTGATCTTAATAAGAACATATAAATATTCAATAATTTTCAACACACATTTACTTGGAACGTATTACTGATACAGTGATTTAATCACCAACTGAAAAGAATTCCTTAAGTAAAGTTTTAGTTCTCTGTTCTGAGAAGATTGCTATGTCTGCTGTTTATTATAACACTTTATATAATACTATGCCTCTCATCAGGATACAGTACCAAAAAAATATGCTAAAGACTTGCAGTTTGGAACATGAAATAAAATCAGAGGCACTGGGATATTTTAGTTCATATCCTAGACAAGAAGATAGAAAATATCTACCCTCATTGAGAAAATGTTATTGATATGGTCCCTAAACCTAAATACAGTTTGCGAAGGCAGAAGGTTTCCTAGGAGATGTAGATCTTGCAAATATTAACAGTGAAGAAAGATCCAACATGATCCGATTAGGCCTACCCTTCAGATTTTAGTAAAAGGTTGTGGGAGAATACGAGTGTCCTTCATGCTTAATTTGGAAACAGATATCACCTTCAGGTGTGATCATATAAGTACATACCTAGCTTTGCAATGTCATTCATTGTTGGAGTGATTGCTCACATAACACATCTTCTGTGCCTTTTATCTTTATAGGGGTGATTTGGAAAACTGCTGTGGCCTAAATTCTAAATATGTTTATAAAATGCAACTTTGTTTCTAGGTGGTCTTATTCCATCTAATTCCTTTTTGTGTTTGGCTTTTAATCAATAATTTCAGGCTAAATGCAATCAAATGTCTGAAAATGGAAGAAGTTGTCCAGTAAAATGCTCTATTATCTGATAATAGATGGGTTGTCATCGTTGGCTAATGCTCATACTGTATTGATCTGGTTTAGGTGTTACGTGTATGTCTGTGTATGTATATGTAACACGTGGTTTAGGTGCTATATGTGTATGTGTATATATTATAGCTACAGAAAAAGGGGGGGACACTTTTTATATACCACCCTTTTTTTCATTTAAATTTTTGCTGTGTTTTGTTAAGTTAGACATAATTATATAGTCTACCATACAATTTCTAGTTATTCTTTACTTCCATTACATGTAAATGCTGATTCCAAAACACTGCATAATTATAAAATTATGGTAATATCACTACTCATCTATTACCATATGGCTGTCTTGCAAATAACTCTCCAAAAGTAATTGACTTTCAAAATATTCTCTTCAGTTATTTTGCTTTGCTGCTACTACTCTTTGCCAATTCTACCTTCCTATCTTACTCTCCATATCATTAAACTAAGAGAATACATCTCTGAAACAAATATATTCATTGTCTCATAGGAAAGACATCTGAGAAAATCAGACTCAAAAGGAAAAGAAAAAAGAGCAAAGTGTAGAACAATATTGGGCCCATTGCCAAATTTATTTTTGGCCCTGATCATCTGGGCTAGCGCTTGCTTGCTATGAAAGATGACTCTAAGTGACTCTGTGCTGATGGAATTTATTATAAGGAAAGGAATAATTTACTAGTCACGGCTTCAACTTACAATTGCAGACTTCTTGTCCATATAAATCATGTGTTATGTTCATACAGTCAGTCATAAAAAAAATTCAGAATGTACTGTGCTGTTCTGGATTGACCTAGGCTTCCTTCCCTAGCTTCTTAGATTTCCCAAAGTATCAAGTTTAATTTGGGAATTCTCTCCAAACTTCACAAGCTAAAAGAACGATAAGGAAATATCGGAGTGTCTCGTCAGCTCAACTTCAGTAATCTTGAAGATTTACTCTCTGACTAAACGCTAGTCCTAGTATCAAAACATTTCTTACTGGTAACACACTAAAAAGCTCTATAATTTATATAGGATTTATATGAATGAACAACAAGTTTCCTTAGTTTTGCAGCATCCACTTAAGAAGGTTGATTTGGAACATTTCATATTATACAATTTTATTACCTAAATTTCTATTGTGAACTGCCAAGAACTGATGCTTTTGAAAGGCTTACTCGGATGAGTTGATAGAAGATTTTTAAAAGGCTTATTTGTAGGCTTTGTAAGCCATGATACCATGAAAAAGAAATTAAAGCATGAAAAGGAAATCCTCCAAAAACTAATAATATTCTCTCCCTTAGGGTCCTTCCTAGTTCTGTAGTCTGCACCATACAAAAGAAGACAAAAGCCATAGCTGATTTATACAGGAGCCTAAAAATGAACAAAGAGCTGAAAAGTTAGTTTTAGGACTTAGAAGAAAAATCCCAGAAACTAAAATATTTTAACTTGGAGTAAAAAGATTACAAAATCAATAACAATAATAACAGCTTGCACTTATCGAGCAATTGTCATGTGCCATTCTTCACAGTTACTCTATAAGAGGGTAGTATTATTATACCCATTTTACCGATGAGAAAACTGTGGCTTGGAGAAAATTACCATGTCCAAAGTCATATAAACAGTAACTGATGGAGGTGAAGTTGAATCATAGAAATCTGACTCTGGAGCCAGCTTTTTAACACAACAGTCACCATAAAGTATATGATATTCATGCAGATTGAACAGTGATTTGAATCAGAGAATACTCCTTAAGATATTCGTATGAAAAGAGGTGAGCTTGAACCTATTCCAGTTTTAGAGAGAACATTATTTACAGAAAGTAATGGTAATGGAAGAGGAACAGGTTAAATAATATCACATGAAAACAAACATGGAAATTCAGACCATGGGACATAGCCCAGTATCACTGACCTGTTTCTGCAACAAGCAAATGGCATGCAAAAAACAAACAAACAAACACCAGTGGAGTCTTTGCTCAGCTCTTACACTTTAAATGTGGCCCATTTTGAGTCCAGCAACACTGACACCACCTGGGAGATTGTTAGACAGATAGTATCTCAGGTCCTGCCCCAAGTCCTACTGAATCTTAAGATCCCTAAGTGATTCATTTGCACATTAGAGTTTGAGCAGCACTGGTCTAGATGACTAGAGATTTAACTAACTGTAATAGGCAGAACTTGTTTGGATCATGATTCAACAAGCCAACTGCAAAAAGACATTTTCACCTACTGGGGAAATTGGGCACGGACTAGTTCTTGGATTCTAAGCTCTAATTTTATTAGGTATGATAATAGCACCTAATGGTTAATGATGAATGTCCAAATCATTTAAAATTTAGGCACGTATACCAAGATATGTAGGGGTGAAATAATATGGCTGGAATTTGCTTTAAAATGTCGTGGTAGGGTTTCCCTGGTGGCGCAGTGGTTGGGAGTCCGCCTGCCGATGCAGGGGACGCGGGTTCGTGCCCCGGTCCAGGAGGATCCCACATGCCGCAGGGCGGCTGGGCCCGTGAGCCATGGCCGCTGGGCGTGCGCGTCCGGAGCCTATGCTCTGCAACGGGAGAGGCCACAGCGGTGAGAGGCCAAAAAAATGTCTTGGTAAATACAGTAGCAGTAAGTGATACAAATGTGGCAAAATCTTGAAAATTGTTGTATCTGTCATTCTGCTCTTCTATCTGCTTTTGAATGTTAGAATATTTCATAAATTTATAAAAAAATATCAAAATAGGGACTTCTCTGGTGGTCCAGTGGTTAAGAATCTGCCTTCCAATGCAGGGGACGCAGGTTCGATACCTGGTTGGGGAACTAAGACCTCACGTGCTGCGGGCCAAGTAAGCCCGTGCGCCACAACTAGGGAAAAGCCTGCATGCTGCAACTAAGACCCAAGGCAGCCAAATAAATATAAATAAATAAATATTTTTTAAAAATCAATATAAATGGACTTATGCCCTAGAAATTGTAGAAATAACTAAAAGAAGTCTCTTATAGTAGAAAGGGTTAATCATTTCACAGAATGTCAAAGAATCTTTCTCCAAAGGATTTAAATAAGAGCACACATTTTTTGGTCTATGGGCAATTTTAGCTATAGTCTTGGTAAAAACCAGAAGACGTAAAAAAATCTGCCAGGCTGCCTTTCTCAAAAATGATTCTGTGGTAGATGTTATACTTTGTGAATACTTCGGGCCATTGGTCTTAGATTTAATGCCTTAGCTGTGTTTAAAAACAAGAAAAAGCAGTTGGAGATGCCTCTGTTCTAGCCCTGTGTTTCCTCTCTTGTGGCATTCTTCACTTTAATGGTTGACTGATGGAATGTTGAGCAACATAGTCATCCAAATCCAGCATTTAATAGAGAGTCCTGTACTGATCTCATGCTGTTGAGAGTCTATGCCTGTAAGTGCAGACTAAGGCCTTTTGATGTTATGTGATCAATAGGAAACCCTTTAAGCTGGTATGTATTTGTCATATAGAAAGGCATTCCTTTCAACATCATATAAATCCTTGATGTACTTAACCACTGCAAAGCATATCATTTTTTGTTTCTTCAAAGGGGTGCAAAAGAGAATTCCACAGGCTATTAAAAAGAGGAACCAAGTACTTTTGCAACCAAGTACTTTGGCAGTATTTGTGGTAATGTTTTCTATTTTCTGGTTCCTTCCTATAGATACCTAAGAATGGTTCTCAGAGACTAAATACTAAACTCTGCCAACAGCCCCAGATGTAGACATTATACTGTTTACAGGTGAACAGCTGACCCTGACTGGTTTAGTAGGTGCCTTGTGTTTAGGGAGTGAGTCAGTGGATGAGCAAGAATTTGCTTCCAGAAACCTTCCCATTTGAACCACAAGTAGTTTTCCCTACATGGCACTATATTTTGGTCTATTGGTTTGGATTTTATGGAATAACCTAGAGCATCTAAGGTTTTCCTTTGATGAATATGTATTTGGAGGAATGAATGAGTAATGGGGTAATGGAGGGAATTTTGGTTCTCACTCTGAATCAGAGTGACTGACACTCAGGTGCCGCTCCTCAAGCTTCTCTAATTTAGGTTGTGCCCCGAGAGGCTCCCTATTTATAGGAAGCTGCTTTGTTAGATGTGTGTGGTTTTTGACTTTTTAGACACAAGTTCTTTTCTCTCTCTCTTCCTATTCTTCCTGGTAGATGCCCAATCAGCTAGTATTTCTTGCTCTGTTCTTTTCAGGAGAGCAGCCTCTGCATGAAATTTTATATATTGCTCATTAGCCTTCAGTACAAACAAAAACCTGTTAGTCAAACCATGATCATTTTTCTTTTCTTTATTGAAGTATAGCTGATTTACAGTGTTTGTACAACAAAGTGATTCAGTTATATATTCTTTATATATTCTTTTTCAAATTCTTTTCCATTATAGTTTATTAAAAGATATTGAATATAGTTCCCAGTGGTATACAGTAGGACCTTTTTGTTTATCTATTTTATATATAGTAGTTTGTATCTGCTAATCCCAAACTCCTAATTTATCCCCCCCACCACCTTTTCCCTTTGGTAACCATAAGTTTGTTTTCTATGTCTGTGAGTCTGTTTTTGTTTTGTAAATAAGTTCATTTGTGTCATATTTTAGATTCCACATGTAACTGATATCATATGGTATTTGTGTTTCTCTTTCTCACTTACTTCACTTAATTTCATAATCTCTAGGTCCATCCATGTTGCTGCAAATGGCATTATTTCATTCTTTTTATGGTTGAGTAGTATTCCATTGTGTATATATACCACATCTTCTTTATCCATTCATCACGGACATTTAGGTTGCTTCTATATCTTGGCTATTGTAAATAGTGGTGCTATGAACATTGGGGTGCATGTATCTTTTCGAATTAGAGTTTTCATCTTTTCTGGACATATGCCCAGGAGTGGGATTGCTGGATCATATGGCAACTCTAGTTTTTTAAGGAACCTCCATACTGTTTTCCATAGTGGCTGTACCAGTTTACATTCCCAGCAATGGTGTAGGAGGCTTCCCTTTTCTCCACACCCTCTCCAGCACTTACTATTTGTAGACTTTCTGATGATGGCCATTGTGACCAGTGTGAGGTGATACCTCATTACAGTTTTGATTTGCATTTCTCTAATAATTAGTGATGTTGAGCATCTTTTCATGTCCCTCTTGGCCATCTGTATGTCTTCTTTGGAGAAATGTCTATTTAGGTCTTCTGCCCATTTTTGGATTGGCAAACTGTGATTTTTTGGCATTCTGCAAACATGTTCCACACACCTCTGTACCCTTCAGCTTGTTTGTTCTGCTACAGCACAATATTATAATCTTTGGCTGGAGAATTGTAATTAGAACAACTTGTTGTTTTTCCTAACCTTATTGCCACTGTTAAAATTGTTTATTATTATAAAATATAACAATATTTCCAAAGCTCTAAAGTACCTTTATTACTGTAGATGAACTTTATAGGAAGCATGATGCAAAGTTTCATAGCCCAAAGATTTAATAAATATATCAAAAATAGTATATCCTTTTGCTATCTTAAAAGAATATCATTATATTTTAAAAAAAACTTTGATGTGTGTGTCTATGCATGTGTGTATATCCCAAATAGGTTCTATTAGAGAAATAAGATGGTCAGAGGATAATTTTCCCCAAAAAAAGGTAACATCAAGACAGATATAAAAATTAACACATTAAATATTTTATTTAACTCATTAATTAAGGAAGCAGTGAGATGTTACAACCAATTTAAAGGAGAACCCAAACAGACATAGAACAGGCTTATTGGAAAGAATGTTTACATGGGGACACATTCTTTCACTGTTGGTGAAGAAAGTCAATTCAAAGTCAATTCAAAGTTGGATGGAATTTGCATAAACAAGAATGTCTTTGTTTATAGACAAGAATAATTTTGCATAGCTCTCAGCTTTTACACTTTATAGAGTTGTAAATCAGGTTCCAGAGAATCAAAAGCAGATAACCCAGAAGAGTGTACTCTAGACACTGCATAGTTTTTCCACTGAAGCACAGGATTATTTTTCCCTTACAATACTGTATCCCTAAGTGCACTGTTACTATCAGTGACCCTCTGCTATGGACACAAAAAAGTCCAAATTCCTTAGACATTCACAATTTAGCTTCAGCCGCTTTCCAATTTCTGTTCTCCAGCTCAACACCCTTAAACCCTACTTTCTTCAGCCAAAGTTAACTACATTCTACTAATTCTACTAATCCTTCAAGTCGCAACTGTCACTTCCTCCAAAAAGCCATGTTGTACTTTATCTATTTTAACTAGGAATTACCATACCTCCACTTGAGACTCATCACACTTTTTTCTGTACTCTTCCTGTGTATTGACCGTCTGCTGTGACCTACAGTAGTTCTCAAACCTAAGAGTACATCAGGATTACCTGGAGAGCTAGTTAAAATGTGGATTTCTGGGCTCTGCCCATCCTCTGATTCAGTGGAGCTGAGCTTGAGCCTGAAAATTTGTATTTCTTACAAGATCCCAGGTGATGCTGATGATGCTGGTCTGAAAATAACACTTTGGTAACCACCTGCCCAGAAGAACCCTGTAGTAAAACTGCAGATAACATTAATGAGACATAGATAGCCCTTTAGGAATTCATAATCTAATGGAAATGTCAAAAGCTGGCTCCCCTAAGACTACCTTTTGGTAAGACAAAACTGAGTTTATTGAGGTAGAGAGAATACCACCTCAACAGAGCCTTTTAAGTGCCTTGTGTTGGGGGTGGGGAGAAGTCAGGGGGAGTAATAGCTGAGATTTTTGAGATTTTCAAGTTTGTTTGAAAGCAGGTCTTCCAGGGTAACAACTTGGTTAGGACTGGGTAAGAATCATGGTATGATAGTTTAGAATTGATAGAATAAGATGAGGATTTTGAGGCAAGGGGTTCAAAGAGCTCTGGTGTGAAAACTATCAGTTGATGCTTTCTGTTGAAGAGCTGATGACTTCGTTCAGGATGTTCCTGAAATGAACCAGAGCACAGTAGAGTAGTAAAGTCATATTGACGTAGACAGTCAACTAATAGTTTCAGAGACAGACACATAAAGTGTGTCTGGAAATACCAAGTACATGTCTCATAAACATTCAAAATTTTGGAGGAGTGGAAAAGAATGCATATTTATTAAGAACCAATTATATTACACATACAGTGAAGTGCATGTGTGTGTACGTGTGTGTGTGTATATTTCAACTAACTGTATATGTATATTAGATTTTTATGATAATTATGATTATCCCTAGCTAATGCGGATAATCCTTATTGGGACCTTAGGATAAGAGGACCTTTGGATAGAGCTCTTTTTATATTATCCAAAACTCAGGGTCTCTTCTTTTTGGGAGAGATAAGTAGTGAGTATGATGATTTTAAAACACAGTAAATTCTCTATATAGAAATAATAGAAATAAGTATATATTTTTCAAAGCCTGATTGGCAAGTGAGCTTTATTTTGGGAAGTAACTCAAGCTCTAACCTTTCGTGGAATAAAATTGACATCTGTTACCTTGCAAATCAATTTTTAGGAACACCCTAAGGTGAGTGTATTAAAGTTACACCTGAAAAAGACAAATTAAATCTTTTGAAATTCAAATTCTGGCACATGATTCAATGTTTAAGCTCTTGAAGAAATAGTTAAAACTTTGTACCAAATACACTCTATGTTCGGTCACAATACTTGAAAGAATACCCAGCATGCTTTTTACAGATTCCAAAATCAAACTAGAATATATGCATAATATAAAATAAACTGACTTAGATTTATTCATGACAGGCTCATAATGCATGTTCTATAAAATCACTGAGGTGAAATTCATTTCAATGTTCTTTTGCTAAAGTTTTGAGAAAACATCTGAAGGTAGCACACCTGTAGAAGTTATCAAATACTTCCATTCATGCTAATGGTATTCACAACATAAAAATTTGCTATCTTCAGAAGCATCATTCTATTAGCAATGAACTATTTTGCATGCAGCTGTTTTCTCCCTTTGCCATCTGGTCTTTTATGACACCTTTCAGTCACAGATTTCTCTGTGCTAACTGCAGCTAAGTCAAATTGGTGCAAACAGGACTTCAGAGAGTAGGGTGTCTTAACCGGGACCACATAGATTTTGAAACAATAAGTGCAAATGTGGGGCTGAAAGAGAAAGCACAGAAAGATATTGCAGTAAGTGGCCATAGCCTGCCCCACATCTTCTCTGTAATGTGATGGAGAGGCATCAGGATCAAGAGAAACATGCTATCTCCGTGCACAACATACTAAAGTGCAAATGTAAGAGAAGATTAAATATGACTTTAGCTAGGCGGGAGGATGAAATAAGGCTGTTTGAGGACAAACTATAGAAGTTGCCAGAGGCATAATGCAGTTATCTTTCCCAGCGTCTACTAGATCTGGGTTTCTCCACCTGGGGGCTATTGGCATTTGAAGCTGGATAACTCTTTGTCTTGGGAGCTGTCCTGAGCATTGTAAGATCTTAAGCAGCACCCTTGGCCTCAACCTACTATATGCCAGTAGCACACCCTCAGTCTGACAACCCAAAATATCTCCAAACATTGCTAAATGTTCCCTTGGGGTAGGGTTGCCAGATGTAGCAAGTAAAATTAGAGGACCCCGAGGTAAATTTGAACTTCTGATAAACAGCACATAACTTTTTGGTATAAGTATGTCCCATGCAACATTTGGTGTAGAATTGTACTAAAAATTTATTCATTGTTTATCTGAAATTCAAATTTAACTGGGAGTCCTATATTTTATTTAGTAACCCTACTGGGAGGCAAAATTGCCCATGATTGAAAACCCCTGCGCTGTAGATCCCACTAAATTAAGAGCAGACACCCAAGAGACTCTTAACTGACTTGACTGACAGTGTTGCTTTCCTTTACCTCTCTGAGGTTACCAGTAACCTTGTTTACAAAGGGAGGGTTCATTAACTTTCCCCTCAGGGTTGACATGAGATCTAAAGGAAATAATGTATGAAAAATTTTAGTACAATGCCTGGCATAGGAAGCAATTGATAATATGTTCATTATTATTACCTTAGGATCCCTCACAAGATGGTGTCATAATAGTTACTGGTCTCTGGACTTAATTTTCACTAACAGGAAAGACTATTACAGAAACAACAGGAGCCCAGCAGTGATTCTCAATCTTGGCTACACAATGAAATCACCTGGGCAGTGTCCTCCCTGATGTCTGTATCCTACCTCTAAGAGATTTGGATTTCATTGATCAGGAAGGTGGCCTGAGCACTGGGATTTCAGAAGATCCAGAGGTCCTAAAATGTGTAGCTAAGGCTGAGATCCACAATGGGAACCACAAAAATGGGTTGGGATCCAATCTAGAGAAAAGATGGACATGATTTCATACATTCAATACCTGAGTGCCTACGGTGTGCCAGGCCATATTCTAAGCAGTGAAGGGAGTCCCTGTACTTGCTGAATGCTAGTACGGAGAGACAGACAATAAATAAGACATTTTAATCTAATTTCAAAGATTAAAACTGAAGCCTACATGAGAGATGATAGCATTCCAAACAATCAAAGTCATCAATACTCTTACTGAGAAAGCAAAATGGGGAGAAAGCAGTGTGACTTAACATGTTCTCTGAGTTTAGTTCCTAGAAGAGGTAAAAGTAGGAAGGGCATATTAACCAGGACAAGTAAAAGGATGGCATAAAACTGTAAAGAGTGTTAGAAAGGTCAAAACACAGAGCGAGGTTTCAGAAACACTAAAGGAACCAGCCAACTAGGATCATTCTGTGAAAAGGGAAGTCTTTGAATAAAGGAGAATAAGAAGCTGGTATAAGGCTCTCTTCTTGAGGAAGATGTACATTGTTGAACCGATTATTAAGACAGAACAACTGTGCCTATTTTGCTTTTTCTCAATTAAGAATGAATGAGCTACATGTCAATTTAATAATCTAGCCAGAAGAACCTAGAAGGGTAGAGGAAAGTTTTCTTCCTCCCCAACAGAGCACTGATCGTATGTCAGGCTTGTGTCAAATGTCATGAACTTACACTGTTTTCATTAAACACTAGGTCACCATTGCTACCCCAGTGTGATAGCTGAGGAAACTGAGGCTAGGCAGTGTTCACTGAGTTATTCACGAATACAAATCAGGAAGCACTAGAGGCAGAAGGCTGTCTGTCTGGTTTAGCATCTCCCTGGTGCCTAGTCAGGGCCCCACATCTGTTGACTGATTGAATCAATAAACAAACCCCTGAGCATTATTAAAAAAACAAAAATGAATGAGCTACTAGAAAATACAAAACAAAAACTGTGACATGGAGATTTATAGGCTAAGGTAGGTGAGGATATAGTGAAAGACCACCTACATCCACTTTGCATAACTTGTAACCTCTTTGTCCAGAAAACTTGATTATCAGGATATTTTGATATGTGGTCACAGACCCTTTGGTAGTAATAGTATGAGAATGATAGTGTATTTGTGAAAATTATATTCCCTTTTGTACCAAACAAACCTCAAATATATATAATGACTTAAATACAAGAGAAATTTGTTTCTTGTTCAAGTCCAAAATTGGTGTTCCTGAATGGTGGGTGGCTCCCCTCTAAGAGTAGATTCAGGGACCCAGGTTCCTTCTATCTTGTGGCTCTACCATCTTTAACAAATGGCTTCTTGGGTCTTCCTGCCTATCTGCTTCCAGGCTGTGAAAGGGAAAGACCGTGAAGGGTCATCAGTGGGATGCTCTTGTGGGCCAGGCCTGGAAGTAGCACACATCACTTTTGCAATCCTTCCATTGGCTAGAACTCAGTCACTTGGGCACCGTGATCAAAAAGAAAGCTGGGAAATATAGTATGCCCAGGAAGAATAATCAGATTTGTTGACAGATAACCAGTCTTTACCAGGATAACAGGAGATCTGCCAGAAAACTATAGTTAGATGAATAATTCAAATTTCAAAGGATGGGGCTGAAATGGAGTTGAAGGATACAGAAACAACAAAGGTTTGAAACCCATTGGGAGGGGATAAACAGTGATCGGAGTCTGTACCTCATCTTCTTCTGTCCATTAGAAAGGCATTTAACAAATATATGACATAGTTGATAAATGAAAACTGGGTGATGGTATCATTTAGTGGATTCATACTTCTTCAGATAAGTGTGTCCAGCGAGTGGTAATCATTGTCAACCATGAAGGCACTCTCCTGTGCTGTGCCCTGGGACTCTCCTTGCCCATGTCCCAAATATTTTTAGGAACAACTTGAATAGAGATAAATTTGTGGCTGAGTCAGGGAAAGAGATAATTGAACGATACTTCAGTGTAAGGATCAAGAGTAGTTTCAAAATGATGTCAGAAATCTAGAACATGGGTCAGCAGAATTTTTCTGAAAACAGCATGGAAGTAAATATTTGGGGCTTTTGGGTCATAAGGTCTCTGTCACAACTAGTCATCTCTGCTGTTGTAGCATAAAAGCAGCTATAGACAATACATAGATGAACTGGTGTGGCTGTGTTCCAGTAAGACTGAATTGATAAAAACAGGTACCAGGCCAGATTTGATCCATAAGCCATACTTTGTTGAACCCTGATCTAGAAGTATAGGCTGAAATTTGAAGGCAATAAATCTAAATTTGTTTACTTAAGGCCAAGGGACAATGGGTCTAACACTGAACATGTGTGATATCCTTTCTAATCAAAATAGAGCTGCAAGATAGGTATTATTTGCTCTTATTTTACAGATAAGAAAGCTATATCTCAAAAGTAAATACTTTGACCCAGCTTTCACATCTGGAAAACACGTTATGGGACATCCTGCCACTTTAACAAATGTTTGGGTGAATCGAGAGTCACAACTCATTACTCAAGTCAAAGATGGAGCATTTCGTGTGGCAGCACTCCCTGTAGAAAAGCCCTGGGTTCTTCTGGCTCTGCTCTTATCCAAGTGTGTGACCTTGAGAGATTCGCTTGACTTCTCTGGGTCTTAGCTAACAAATCAACAAATATGAGAGGCTCAAACAGATAAGCACCAAGGTCTCTCTCAGATCTAACAGGGTTGCTATTACTAAATTAAGGGCAGCATGTGAAAGAGAACTGAGACTTACTCTCTATAGCTCTAAAAGCAATTCTTTTTAAACTTCTTCTAATATAGTTTTACCTAAAACCAATATATAGAACATAAAAATGGCATTTTATGAGCATACATTTGTTTTACAAGTTCAAATTTATAATATTTTCTGATCATAAAGACATTTATTGAGAGAATTAGGCTGATGGGAATGAAACTGAAGTTTTAAACTGGGAGTGATGGATGATTGATGGGTTCTTAGCATCAGCACCTCAGCATTCTACTCATTGTGTTTTGGTTTGTTTGCTTTTGGTTGTGAAATGTCAAGAAAATTCTTATTCACATACATCATTTAGATGGTAAATTAATAAATATTCTTGGAATCTGAGAATACTCGTCAGAATATAGAAATGGCAAGAGAGGCCTGAAAAACAAAACGCATGAATTTGACAACATAAATCAGGAAGTCTTTTGTATACTAACTTGGAATATATGATAAAAATCAATGTAAATTAAGCATTTGTAAACCCTTGTATCAGTCAGGGTTGGCTAAGCTTCTGCTATGGTGCCCAATGAACCCCTAAACCTCAGTGACTTACTGTAATAGTGTTTATTTCTTTCTTTCTTTCTCGCTCATATTACATGTCCAATTCAGACTGAAGTTGCGGGGAGGGACTCTGATCCACGTAGTTTCTCAGGGATCCGGGCTATTGGAGATGGCTCCACCATCTCATAGCTGTGCCACCTGAAGCAGGTGGTATCCTTGGTTGCTGAGGCAGGGGCAGGGGCATATGGAGTGTAGAACATTGGCTGCTTTAAAAAGAGGCTGTTTCTTTACACATGGGAGTGTAAAACACGTCACTTTTGCTCAGTGTTTGTCAAAACTAGCCTTGTGGCCCTATTCAGAAGTAAATGTGTGATTTGTGTGAACTAAATATGCAAAGCACTTAGAAGAACTGTAAAGGAGCAGATCTCAAACACGGCTCATCATCAAAAACTGAGGTTCCTGAGCCCCACCCTACAACCCTGGAATCAGGATCTCTGGGGTATAGTAGGGAAATCTGTATTTTTTTAAATGTTCCACAGCTGATTCTCATTAACTGCAGGATGTTGCTGCTGGAACAGGAATGTTTTTAAAGTGGAGGAAAGGCAACAGTTAGATCTATGGATTTGAGATTACCCAGCTGCAGTGTTGGAGATGATTAAAGAGGGGAGAAACTAAAAGCTGGGAGGTTTCATGTCACACAACACGTAGGGTTTAATGACCAAACATAAGTGCATGTGTTTATGTATCATGCAGCCTAACAATGCTGTTGTATCTTTCTCTGTATGTTTTAAGAATCTCCTCCCCACACCTTTCTTCCTTAACTCCAGAAAATTAGTAGAGTAGGCACAAAGTGGCTTCCAACCAGTCTTTGTTCACTTCATTCATTACATGTTTTTCATGCCACTGCTGCTCATGGTGTTGGTTGTAGAGCCAGCTTAGTTCCCATAAGAGGCCCTGGGTTGGGAGTGGGGAGTGGGGTAGGTGGGCTTAGTCTGCTTCTCTCTTGAGAGGTAGCTGGAAGTGGTCAAACTTTTCTTCATGCCTGTTAGAACAGCACAGAATCTGGTTCTATTGATGTTTCTGTTGCCTTGTGAGAGCTAAGAGTAGATCTGCAGTGGGAGAGAATGGCCAGTGCATGACTCTTTTGAAAATCAAACCTATCTGGCTAGTGCTGGATTGACCATCCAGGTTTGGGTTTCTCTTCCTGTATGCAGTCTGGATTTTGGCTAATTTACCTGGTATTATTAGCATCTTTCCCATATGTTGTTTGGGATGGGGAGGTGGGGAGTCAAGGAACCCCCATACACTTTAAGAAGAGGATTAGGTTCTCTTCCTTTCAAATATTATGCTCAGCACTTACCAGTCTTCTGCTCATGCACCCTGGCTGAAACAAGTGGAATATTGATAAGAACTTGTTATTGCTGCCCAGAACTTTGTCTAAGAGAGATGGATGGACTTGTAGGCAGGTTCTATTTTTATTGCCATGCTTCATTTTGTCTTGTATTGATAGACCCCAAAGTTCAATTCCCCATAGCCCCTCCAACAAGAAAAAATAAAAATAATAGTATCTAATTACCAGCTACAGACTGAAGCTGGAAACTGGCATTTTGGTATAAAAATAATAGCTAGCAACAGGCTTAGGTTTCTCCAAAGTTGTTTTGCTCTTTCTTTTCCTTTTTGCATTTCCATTTTTCTAATACCTTTTAAAAAAATACAGAGCAGAGATACGGAAATTATTTCTAATATGGTCTAAACTAAAACAACTGATAACATACAAATGTAAACGTTCATAAGAGACTACTATGAACAATTACATGCCAATAAATTGGATAACTTAGGAAAAATGGATAAATTTCAAGAAAAATTCAACCCAAAACTGAATCATAAAGTAATAGAAAATCTGAACAGATCAATAATTAGTAAGAAGTATGGATCTGTAATCAAAACATCCCCAAAAACAAAGGCCCAGGACCGGATGGTTTCACTGGTGAATTCTACCAAACATTGAAAGAAGAATTAACACCAAAAGAAACTACAGGACACTTATCTCTGATGAATATAGATGCAAAAATTCTTAACAAAATACTAGCAAACAGTGGGATTTATTCCTGGGATGCAAGAATGATTCAACATATGTAAATCAATAAGTGTTATATACCACATTATTAAAATGAAAAATAAAACTAATATGATCATCTCAGTAGATACAGAAAAAGCATTTGACAAAACTCAGTATCCTTCCATGACAAATACTCTCAATAAATTGGGTACAGAAGGAATGTACCTCAAAATAATAAAGGCCATATATATGATAAGCCCACAGCTAAAATCACACTCAGCAATGAAAGGCTGAAAGCTTTTCTTCTAAGATCAGGAAGAAGAGTAGGGTGCCCACTGTCCCCACTTTTATTCAACATAGTACTGGAAGTTCCAGCCAGAGCACTTAGGTGAGACAGAGAAAAGGCATCCAGATTGGAAAGGAAGAGGTAAAGTTACAGATGATATGATCTTGTATATAGAAAAATCCTAAAGACTCCATAAAAGTACTGTTAGAACGAATAAATAATTTCATAAAGTTGCAGGATACAAACTGACAGAGAAAGTCAGTTTGTTGTATTCATATATGCTAAGAACTATCTGAAAAAGAAATAAAGAACACAATCCCATTTACAATGGCATCAAAAACAATAAAATACTTAGCAATAAATTTAACCAAGGAGGTGAAAGATCTCTACTTTGAAAACTGTAAGACACTGATGAAAGAAATTGAATAAGACACAAATAATGGAAAGGTATCCTGTGTTCATGAGTTGGAAGAATATTGTTAAAATGTCCATACTACCCAAAGTGTTCTACATATTCAATGTGATCCCTATCAAAATTCCGATGGCATTTTTCATAGAAATAGGACAGACAATGCTAAGATTCATACGGAGTTGCAGAAGACCCCAAACCGCCAAAGCAATCCTGAGAAAGAGGAACAAAGCTGATGCATCACACTTGCTGATTTCAAATTTATTACAAAGTCATAGTAATCAAAACAGTGGGGTACTGGCATAAAAACAGACACATAGGTCAACGGAACAGAATCAAGAACCCAGAAATAAATCATGCATATACCATCAACTATAATGGAGCCAAGAATACAGTTTCTTTAATAAATGTTGCTGGGAAAACTGGATAGTCACATGCAGAAGAACGAAATTCGACCCCTGTCTTACAACATACACAAATATTAACTTGAAACAAGGTAAAGACTCAAATGTGAGACCTAAAACCATAAAACTAAAAGAAAACAGGGAAAATCTTCCTTGACATTGGTCTTGGCAATAAATTTTTGGATATGACTCCAAAAGCACAGGCAACAGAAATGAAAATAAACCAGTGGGACTACATCACAGTAAAAGAAACAATCAACAAAATAAAAAGCAAACCTAAGGAATGGCAGGAAATATTTGCAAACCACTTATCTGATAAGGGGTTAATATCCAAAATATATATGGAACTCATAAAACTCAATAGCAAAAAACCAACAATTGAATTAAAAACTGGGCAGAGGATCTGAATAGACATTTTCCCAAAGAAGACATACAGATGGCCAAGAGTTACATGAAAAGATGTTCAACATCACTAATCATCAGGCAAATGCAAATCAAAACCACAATGAGATATCACCTCACACCTGTCAGAATGGCTGTTATTAAAAAGGTAGGAGATAAGTGTTAGCGAGGATGTGGAGAAAAGGGAACCCTCATGCATTGTTGGTGGGGATGTAAATTGGTACAGCCACTATGGAAAACAGTATGGAGGTTCCACAAAAAATTAAAATTAGAACTACTGTATGATCCATCAATTCTACTTCTGGGTATATATCCACAGGAAATGTAATCACTATCTCGAAGAGATATCTGCACCCCCATGTTCACTGCAGCTTTATTCACAATAGCTAAGACATGGAAACAACCTAAATATCCATCAGTGGATGAATGGATAAATAAGATGTGATATAGATACACAACGGAATATTATTCAGCATAAAAAGGAAATACTACTATTTGCAACAACATGGATGGACCTTGAGGGCATTATGTTAAGTGAAATAAGTCAGACAAAGACACATACTGTATGATCTCACTTACATGTGGAATCTAAAAAAACTGAACTCATAGAAACAGAGAGTAGAATAGTGGTTGCTGGGGTCTGGAGGTTGGGGGAAATGGTGAGATGTTGCTCAAATGGTATAAATTTCCAATTTCAAGTTGAATAACTCGTGGAGATCTAACATATAACCTGGTGACTATAGCTAACAATATTGTATAGTTGAAAGTTGCTAAGAGAGTAGATCTTAAACGTTCTCATAGCACATATACAAAAAAGGTTAACTATACGAGTTTATAGAAATGTTAATTAACTTTACTGCAGTAATCATTTTGCAATATATACTCCTATCAAATCATCACATTATATACCTTAAACTTAGAATATGTTCTATACCAAAAAAATAAATCCAGCAATTCAACTTCTGGGTATAGAGAGAAATGAAAACATATGTCCACAAAATAATTTGTACATAGATGTTCATAGCAACATTACTCATAATAGCCAAAAAGTGGGAATAATACAAATATCCATCAACTTATAAATGGATTAATAAAATATGATATATCCCTATAATATTATTTGGCAATAAAAAGGAATGACATACTAATACCTGCTACAACATGAATAAGCCTCAGAAACATTAGGCTAAGTGAAAGAAGTCAGACACCAAAGACCAGATATTGTATGATTCCATTTATGTGAAATGTTTATAAAAGGCAAATCCATAGAGACAAAAAGTAGATTAGTGGTGGTCTATGCCTGTGGTGGAAATGGGGAGTACTAGAAATGGACAAGAAGTTTCTTTGGTGGGTAATAGAAATGTCCAAAAATTAGATTTGGGTGATGGTTTAACAACTGTGTAAATATACTAACAACCATTGAATTGTATACTTTTAACAGATGAATTATATGGTTTGTAAGATCATATGTCAATAAAGTTATTTTAAAAATAAGGCAAAGGGGGCTTCCCTGGTGGCACAGTGGTTGAGAGTCCGCCTGCCAATGCAGGGTACGCGTGTTCGTGCCCGGTCCGGGAAGATCCCACGTGCCGCGGAGCGGCTGGGCGCGTGAGCCATGGCTGCTGAGCCTGCGCGTCTGGAGCCTGTGCTCCGCAACGGGAGAGGCCACAGCAGTGAGAGGCCCGGGTACCGCAAAAAAAAATAAATAAAAAATAATAAAAAAATAAATAAATAAAAATAAGGCAAAGGTTTGCTGGAGGAGGCATGCACGATATATAAGGACACTTTTTTTTTTTCTTAAAGGATGAGAGGAATATATGTGGTGATATGGCATGATAAGGAGGAAGGAACCAGAGTGGAGAGAGAAAAAATAATAAAACGCAAAGGAATAATAAGGCTGACAAGTCATAGACAACACACACCAGACTAAGGTCAAGAATTAATTTGGAGAACGAGAGGCATGGACGTGTAAGGACTTCCTTCCTTCTGAGGCAATATATGGAGATGAGCTTGTAGATTAAAAAGGAAAGGGGAAGAAAAGTGAGAGTGTTTATATTTCATGGCCTATGATTTTAAGTCATTTAGAAGACCAAGTAACATGTTTGCGTAATGAATTTGGTAACTTCAGGAGGATGGTGATGGGTCAGACAACAAATGGGAAGAATAAAAAGGAAAGATGACGAAATGAGTAAAACGATTTTAGAGACATTAGGGCTTAGCTGAGTTTAAATAAAAACTTGTAAAGCACTTAATCATCAAAGTTATACATTTTTATCCAGCAGCTCTAGCTTTCCATGAAACAGAAGCAGAAAAAATTGATGGGTTAACTGCTTGTAAACCTGTATTTGAACTGGTAGAGTACAGGTTCCTACTAAGGTTAGATGTAAAAGTGCAGATTTAATCAGGTATAAAATACTTAACCACTATTTTGGATATGATTATCACAAACTAATGGCAGATTTGAAGATGTAAAATATATTTTAGAAAAAGGATTTCACTGTAGTTAATCAGGATTAGACTTAAGTCATTGAAATTCAATTTGTAAAGCTTTCTGAGCCTCTCTGAGATCTTGGAAGTGGTGCTAAGCTTGGTAATGCTTCCTTCCTTATGAAATGGAAATCGCAGAAAAACTGGGATCCACTTACCACTCTACCAAATGGGTTCCAAGGAGGTACAGAAGGAAGTCTGGAGCAGTGCTTTCCTAAGCAGCACATCTGAACACAGGGATGGTTGCTGAATATGCATATTCCTGGGTCCTTACTCAGAAACACTGTGAAATCACACTCTGGGGGTACAGCCCAGACAGTCTATACATTTAACCAAGTATAAAAGTGATGCTGATGTTAGAATGGTGAAGTTTGTCCAACCTATTAAGAATTTAAGCTGAAAATGGTGATGATGGGAAAAAGATCAGTCAAATAATTTAAAGGGGGGGGGGCAGGGCGGAGGATAATCTTTAATGGTTTGGCAAAATGCTTAAGTTCCTCAAAGATGTTTTCTGGACTCCACTGTTCGGTATGATTAGCTCTTCAACTTCCTAGTTCAAACCTTTTCTTCAAATGCATTAATAATCTGGTAATTCCAAGAAAGTTTATTTACCGCATGGGAAAAACTAAAACAGCTATGAACAGATGTGAAAGGAAGAGAATAACCAGATCTCACAGGAAACAAAATCGGGTAGTAAATGTCTGTCAAATGTCGTTGCTCCTTCTCTGCTTAAAGGAGGATAAAGTTGCACACTGAAGCCCTAATTACCTTGCCTTACAGGACCAGAGTCATGGAATGTCAAACTCTAACATCAGTTCATAATGCCACGGCGAACTTCGAACGTGACGATTAATGCTTTATTTTACAAAGATGGTCTCATAAGGCTTCCTAGGAAGCATTTTATCTGGGTTGTTTTATGTTAACTACGACTTTAGTTTTACCTTAAAACTAACATTCTCTCCTTCCTCTCACCCACCCCGCCCACCAAAATTTCAAACTGCAAAAGTTTCCTGTGGATTGTGCCCCTCCCCCTAACACACAGAGACTCACAGAAACTTTTGGACACACAGAAACTTTTGGACACTGCTGTCCTAGGCCCCCAAACTCTCCGCAAATCCAGCGAAGCCTCCCCAGGGCCATCCTTATACCCTTATAGCCTTATACCCGGCTCTACCCTCGGGTCCCGAGGCTCGGCCTCCTCCCCTTTCTCCAGCAGTCCCGAAAGTCCGGTCGGGTCGGGACTGGGCGGGGTAGGGCGGGGCAGGCCTGCTCCATTGGAGCCAGGCACGTGGGGGGAAGCGGATAGGTTCGGTTCGGCTTGCTAAAAGGCCGCCGCGTTTCGACGCTGCCTCTGTTCCAGGAAGTATATATCTACTTTACAAGCTAAGTTTGGCCCGAACTGGCGTTTGGAAGCAACAAGAAAAACTTTTCAAAACTTTTGTCCAGCTTCTTTTCCCCCGACGCCTAGTTCCCTGATGGTCCGCCCCGGGGCCAAGTTCCGGACGTCCCCTCCCCTTTTCCCTCCCAGCCTCCGGAGAGGCGTGCGGAGCCACCGCCCCCAGTGTCGGCTCGGACGCGTGGGTGGGCGAGCACAGAGTCTCGGCGGAAACCGTTGGCCTCCTCGGCGCCTGCCCGGCGGCAGCATGGACTACCTGACCACGTTCACGGGGAAGAGCGGGCGCCTTCTACGAGGCACAGCCAACCGCCTGCGGGGGTTCGGGGGTGGCGGCGTAGCCCGGCAGGTGCGCTTCGAGGATTACCTGAGGGAGCCCGCCCAGGGGGACCCCGGGTGCGGGTCCCCGCCCCACCGGCCCCCGGCGCCGTCCAGCCCGGAGGGACCCGGTGAGCCCAGCCTTCCTTCGCGTCCCGCGCGGCCGACCCGGGCTGAGGGCGGGGGGCAGGCGGAGGTGTGGGCGCTGCGCTGGGGGCGCGGCCCCGCGGGCCGCCGGCGTGAACGGGGTGGGCGGGGGGCGCGGGCCGGGCGTTGGCAGGTGTGCCGGGCCGGGATGGCGGCGGGACCGGGGCGAGGAGCGGAGGGCTCGCTCTGCTCTGGGGACGGAAGACTTGCTCGTGTCTGCGTCGTAGCTTTTCCTGCTCTGCTCTTCCTGCTTTCTTCACCTACGCTCGACTTTCCTTACCCCGCCAACTATTTCAAGGGTAGGATCCCTTCGTTTTTCCCTCTCCGTGAGAGGTGAATATTGAACCAATTGTGACGCTCATGTTTTCCCTCTTAGAAATCATTAAGAACGCTGTGCTTGACTTGGGTTTGGATTGGGTCATTGTTTTTATTTGATATTTGACAACTGTTAGAATTCACATAAGCACTTAATACGGCTTTGGAAAAGAAAATGTTTAGCGTCCACGGGAACCCAGTGGATTTTTGTGTCGTGTATTTTGAAAGGCTGCGTGTTGTCTTGAGGTGGCAGAACCTGGAAACTTTCCCCAGTTATCATTTCTACTGCCTGTTCAGTTTTCTTTTGTCATAGTGGGGTTGTACTGCCCTTTAAAAAATCAGTCATAATGACAGGACATTGATATCTTACGGAATTTTTAAAAGCACTTGCTGAAGCGGTATTTGCATCATGCATATGGTAACTTCTCCAATGTCGTTGGCTTTCCCTGAGTTAATAAGTGGCAGACCTCTCCTAATCATATTTTATTCTTGTTACCTGTTTTAATATGCATTCTGGTGTTATGAGAGTAAATTATGTGAGTATTAGTTTAGAAAATAGAGAAAAGTACAAAGAATATAAAATCTATCCATGACCCACATCCTAACATTCATTTTAAAGCACTGAAACTGTGAGGATATCTATTGATTGTGTGTGTGTGTGTGTGTGTGTGTGTAATTTAAGCTTTGAAGAAACTTGAATATTAAAATGTAATTTTATCATGGTCCCTTTTATTAATTTTTCTTCACTTTACATAATATTTTTTCTTCACCATTCTTGTTCATGGAATTAGAAAAATGAAAAAGGGTATACTTGGTTTCTGCTTTGAAGGACATTAATCAGATGCAGAATCCTCTTAAAGGTGGGACCAGGGATGAGGACCAGAACTTTAAAGTGTTTGAATAAAGGATTTTTTTTTTAATGAGACCTCAGTTGATTAATTGAAAACAGTTGAAATGTGACCAGCCTCTAGGTAGATGAAGAACTGAGAAATATGTGGTGTAACTTAACCTGGAAAGGGATATGATGAATAATTTAACAAATTTGCCCAAATATATACATCTGATTCATTGATTCAGAAACATGTATTGAGCACACTGCTATATCAAACACTGTCCTTCAGAGTTACAGCTTCAAAATACTATACCGATTCCTCTTCTGTTGAAGCTGCCTTATGAACTCATGGCACTTTCTTTAATATTCATCGTGCCCCCAAATCTCTTGACACAAGTTAGAAAGGCCTTGTGATGTCAGTTTATGACCAAGGTCAGTGGACAGGTACTTCTAGCATTAACTAGCTGAAAGAATTTGTATAAATTACTTAATCTCTCTGGGTGTATATTTTCTCATTTTAAATGAGGTTGATTGGATGATCTCAAAGGTTCTCAACTCTGGAGCTCTTTTTTCATTTGGAACAGAATTAGTGAACATGATAGATGGTAAAGCTACAAATTAAATAGCATTTGGGGTTAAAAACATTGTAAGTCTATAAAGTTATGCCTACAGAGTTCTGAAGGTAGTTCAAAAGATGAATGCCCCAGCAATAACTTGATTACCCCCTCCCACTCTTAGAATAAGTATAGCTTTCTCAGTTGACTCCTTTGAGAGGCAACATGTACACATACAGGTAAAAAATAAATGGTTCTTCATTAATTTCTAGGCAGCCTTTGCTTAAAATGAGAGATCTTTTCTTGGCAACTGCCTACCAGATAGGTTTCGGGTATAGGGTTTTTCTTTACATTTGTGTCCTTTGGAATGAGTATTTGTTAGTCTGTTTAAAGGATTTCTTCTACTCTTTCTGCTTGTGACTACCTTTATTTTAGATTTTTATAACAGCTGCTTAAGTTCCCTGTTATTTGTCACCCTTCCTTCAGTTCTTTCAAATGTCCTGTGTGTTGTAGCAGTATATCTTGTGCAGACACTTCTACACTTGTAGATCGGCTACACTCCAGGACTCCATTTGTTGTTTGTGATCTTACCCCTCACCATTTCATGTTCAGTAAAGGTGCTGATAAAATAGTTTTACCATTGACAGTTTAAGGATGCACCAGATAAAACTTTGGTCGTATGTTTCTGATTTTAACTCTTTCTGTAAACAAACTGCTTACCTGACAGTGTTAACTGATGCCTTCACTCCTCTCCAAGCTTTTGCTTTTACCAGTTTTCAGTGTTTGCTGATTCCAACATTATAGTCCCCTCAGGAACATCTAATTGGGACTTAGACACATTAAGGAGCTTATCACACCATTGCTCTAGTTAATAACAATTACAAAGAAGACACACTATGACACAATTTTTGCTCCTGGTTAAAGAGTAAATTATGTTCTGATTCAAAAAAATTTTTAGACCTTAAGTATAGATCAGGTTTGGAGGCATCACCATAAACCTGTATTGGGTAACCTTTAAAAGTAGTCAGTTACTAGATCACATGGTAATAAGTAAAAATATTTAACACATTTAGAGTTTCAACTTAATTGTAGCATAGTTTTTATCATAAACTTCCTTGTTATGTCAACTCTGCTCTCCCACTTGGTGACAGTATACTTTAAATACATCTCACTCCTATTTGAAGTTTCTTTTCATTTACTTTTACCAATTAAACAGTATCTTTTGGGGAAATGACAAGAATAAGAGTGGCTAAGAACATTTTCTATGGAGCAGGCACTAGCAGATACTTTTATTTAATCCTAATAAAAACTCTGTGAGATAGGTACTATTATTATCCCATTTTCCTGACAAAGAATCTGGGCCAGGCAAAGAAATAAGGGATATAGAATCCATTTGAGAGTTATCTTCCTATTTCTAAGAGTTATGTCAGACAGGAAAAAATGTGAGAAGAATGCAAAATTCTATCATGTGTGATGTTAAAGTTAAAACAAGTTAAATTAGGTAAAGGATAGGATGGATAGCCACTGAAATTTATTTAGAATCAGAAGGATATTAAAATGAGATGAAAACGTAAAATCCAAGGAAGGTGTAAGAAAACTTAGATATATTTTAGGTTGGAAATTGCAGATGCAGATTGTCAGGAAGAGTTAGATAATAGTTTATCTTGAACCCAGAGAAGACCAAGTACCTGTATAGGATTTGGAGTACCAGTTGTTACTATTAAAAAAACAACTCATGGTGCTGGCCACTCATGGAAGAGGATAACCCTAGATGTCGCCAGTCTTAGTCTCATTTCCTAAGGTGAGGGGGAGAAGAATCTCTTCTTGATAAACAACCTCAATCTGCTCTGATGGTAACTCCAACTAAGTTTGAGGTCTTAATATTGTTTCCTTTGTCCATTGGTTCTCAAGCATGAAGTAGATTTGCCCATTTTAGAATTGCTGCTCACCTCACAGGATGGCTGAACTCAAGGCTTTTACATTATCTGTGTTTTAGGACAAAACTGCCTCTGAGTAGTTGAGGCTACAGTAAAGCAATGAGTCTCAGACTTTAATGTGCCTCAGAATCACCCAAAGACTTGTTAAAACAATAAATGCTGGAGAGGGTGTGGAGAAAAGGGAACACTCTTGCACTGCTGGTGGGAATGTGAATTGGTTCAGACACTATGGAGAACAGTATGGAAGTTCCTTAAAAAACTACAAATAGAACTACCATACGACCCAGCAATCCCACTACTGGGCATATACCCTGAGAAAACCAAAATTCAAAAAGAGTCATGTACCAAAATGTTCATTGCAGCTCTATTTACAGTAGCCAGGAGATGGAAACAACCTAAGTGCCCATCATCGGATGAATGGATAAAGAAGATGTGGCACATATATATACAATGGAATATTACTCAGCCATAAAAAGAAACGAAATTGAGCTATTTGTAATGAGGTGGATAGACCTAGAGTCTGTCCTGCAGAGTGAAGTAAGTCAGAAAGAGAAAGACAAATACCATATGCTAATACATATATATGGAATTTAAGAAAAAAAATGTCATGAAGAACCTAGGGGTAAGACAGGAATAAAGACACAGACCTACTAGAGAATGGACTTGAGGATATGGGGAGGGGGAAGGGTGAGCTGTGACAAAGCGAGAGAGAGGCATGGACATATATACACTAACAAACGTAAGGTAGATAGCTAGTGGGAAGCAGTCGCATGGCACAGGGAGATCGGCTTGCTGCTTTGTGACCGCCTAGAGGGGTGGGATAGGGAGGGTGGGAGGGAGGGAGATGCAAGAGGGAAGAGATATGGGAACATATGTATATGTATAAAAAAAAAAATGTTGGACCCCTCCTCTAGAGTTTCTGATGAGCCAGGACCCATTATTTGCATTTCTAACAACTTCTAAAGTAATGCCAATGCTGCTGATCTGGGGACCACACTTTGAGAATCACTGCTTTCTTTAGTGGGTAAGTCTTTTACCCTTGTTAAGGTTAGAAGTAAATATGGAAATGATGAAATTTGTTAAATGCTTAGTATTTTTGTATTAAGTTTAGGAATAATCAGTGTATTTGGTCTTTAAAATATTTGTTATATTTCAGAGAATTAGGCCTATTAGAGTGCATACAAATTAGTCTAAGAATCTAATTGAAGATGAATACTTATGTAATTGTTTTTTGAGTGATTTTAAGTTAAAAGGTGCAAGTATTTAGCTAAATTTTGAAACTATTGGAATGTTTAAGAGAACTTAACATTCATTATATTTAAAACTTTATTGCAATGTATTTACTAGAGTTAAGTTTTTAGAAAGGTTTTCTTGTTAGAGGCAATTAAAGTGTTTACGATAGTAGATGTATAAATACAATTTAGTATATATATGTGAGAGAATTTAATTACTCGTTTGTATTTAAGGATATTTTGTTTTCTGTTTGAGTTGATCAACTATCAAAAGCACCTTAGAAAGTGTGTTAAATGTACTAGTTTTATAAATAGAATACACTTACAGTTGAAGGCTTAAAGGAAAACTAGATTTTTATATTTGTACTTCAATAAATCAAACATTAATCAAAAAATAAAGTAACTGCAAATAGTTTTTTTCTGTGTTTATAAAGACTCCCTAATGGCCATCAGCAAACTTACATTAAGAGACTCTTGATACATTTTTTTGAATGAATGAATATTAGTACAAAAAAGGGGCATGTTTTAAGACCAAATTAATGTATTAGAGAAAGGCCAGAAATTAGCCTTTGTTTTCTAGCAATCAGTGAAAAAGGGAAATGTGATCAGACATAAATCACAGTGTCACTAAAATAAAGATAAACCCGTTGCTTAGGCGGGTAAGAAAAATGCAACTTTTCCTGATAGAATAAAGAGAAAAAATTCTCATGGAATTCTAATATAGCAAAAAGTGTCCTCATCATCTTTATAGTAAATACAGATTCTAATTTCAAAAAGCTATTTTTTAACACCGTTCTTTAATGTAGTTCAGTGGTGTGACAACAAAATGCAAGGTAGTAAAAACAGTTCTATACAGGACGAAAACAACCCAAATATGCAGTTATCTGATGGTTTGTCTTAACTGAGGGGTAGGTGCTAGATTATAAACTTTGGTAAAACTAATGCATGCTAACTATGAAGAAGTCATGCATAACAAATATTAAAGCTTAAAAGCCACCTCCAATCCAACTATATAGTGATGTCATTAATGTTAGGGTAGGCATTATTGTTAAGATCTGTTTTATGAATATATACGTATAAAATGATGGATAGATGGTTAGAGGGAAAGAGTGACTGAAAGATATTTGTTTGCCTTAAGAAAGTATTTCTTAAATGGTGTGTCTAAAGTTAAGCAGAATCTGCAAAAATATTAAGAGATTGGTATTATTGTTACATTCTTCTTTCAGTTTTAGGTGGGGTTTCTTTAACTCTTTGAGGTAACATGAGCAGTGTCATCTCCCATATTTCTTCTCCCCACCTCCTGATATTCATTACATCATATTTGCAATTCTCATACTTACATAGCGCTGTCATACTTATACCAGTCACAGATAGTTTTTCCACTACATAATTGTTCAGTGCTCCCTGCTACTCCTTTGATTATTCCTAGAGTTTTTATTTTGATAATTTCGTATAATTTCATTCTTGTGGCATTGAATAATGTTTCAGTAAGAGGTCTTAAGCAAGCTAGACTGTTTTCTTTTTCTTCTAGTAGGTGATTTGCTTCTTATGCATGAATTCCTGAAGAACTTTTATTTTCCAAGCATTTTAATTTAATCAGGAGCAGAAACAGGAATGACTAGATGTGTGTGCACAGGTATGTGTATGTGTAATAGCCTTTTAGGGAGTAGTCACTATATGGAACAGCCCTGGTCTTGAGATAGAAGGAAAAAAGACCTTAGAAGTTTAATGTTGGGTCTTAACACTTCTACCTGAAAGACTCATGGTTTCTGTTCACGTTTCCTTGGGAAAAACAAGTCACATAGCCAAGTCTGACATCAGTGGGATGGTACAGTGTATTTTATATTCCTCCCCAGGGAGGAATACAGAGTATTTAGTAACTGTAAGGTAGTCTATCACAATGACTACCTTAGAAAACAATTCGTTTGACAGAGATTTGAAGATGCTAGTGTTACTGTCACGGGTAGGGAGTTGTATAAAGAAGCCTGTTTCTTCTGTCAGTTATTCAGTCTGCAAGTTTAATCCTTTCAAAAGCTCTACTAACAGTCCTTCTCAAATTTATTGTGGATGCAACGGTGAATCAGTTCTGGAGTGAAACGCGAGATCCTGCCGTCACAGTAAGCTCCCAAGTGATGCCAATGCTGCTGGTCCTTGGAACACAGTTTTAAATAGCAAGGCTCTATAGCACTCTGTATCGTGGATCTTTTCACTTAGAAGTGAGCCACACACAACACAAAAATTCCTTGGCTGGGTAGAGGAAAGGAGCATTAAAGGGGAACAAACAACAGGTTAGAGACCAAGGAGTGTGAGATGTTACCAAATGAAAGGAAAGGTGAGCATTGATAAGGAATTAGTTGGGTGCTTCATAAAGTTCAAATAAAATAAAATTGAAAAAGACTATCAAATTTGCCCTTTAGTTTATTCTCCTTTGCAGGTTTAGGGAACTGGGAAGACAGAAGACATTGCAGTACATTGTGGAATCAGTAGGAGGTGATGGAGTAAAGACAGTGAAAGTAGACTCTTATTTCCAAAAATTCGACTATGAAAAGAAGCAGAAACATAGGCTGATATCTAGAGGAGGATGGTTACAAAGTTCAAGAAAAATTGAGGGATATTTTTAAAAGTTTATTTCTGTTTTGACTATGGATAAGCAGTCAATAGCAAGTGAAAGGTTGAAAGTACAGGCATTTTTTCCTGTACTACTTCACTATAGATGGGATCAGTTAATTAGAAAAACAGTAATCAGCATATTTTTTTAGTTTAGAAGATGCTTTTAAAAGTTTAAAATCTATATTATTGAGTTTGAAAATATTGACTCCCAGCTCAATATTTTTATTTTTATTTTATTTTATTTTTTTAACATCTTTATTGGAGTATAATTGCTTTACAATGGTGTGTTAGTTTCTGCTTTATAACAAAGTGAATCAGCTATACATATGCATACATCCCCATACCTCCTCCATCTTGCGTCTCCCTCCCACCCTCCCTATTCCACCCCTCTAGGTGGTCACAAAGCACAGAGTTGATCACCCCGTGCTATGCGGCTGCTTCCCACTACCTATCTATTTTACATTTGGTATTATGTATAAGTCCATGTCACTCTCTCACTTCATCCCAGCTTACCTTTCCCCCTCCCCATGTTCTCAAGTCCATTCTCTACATCTGCGTCTTTATTCTTGTCCTGCTCCTAGTTTCTTCAGAACCATTTTAAAATTTTTTTTAGATTCATATATATGTGTTAGCATACGGTATTTGTTTCTCTCTTTCTGACTGACTTCACTCTGTATGACAGACTCTAGGTCCATCCACTTCACTACAAATAACTCAATTTTGTTTCTTTTTATGGCTGAGTAATATTCCATTGTATATATGCGCCACACCTTCTTTATCCATTCATCTGTCGATGGACACTTACGTTGCTTCCGTGTCCTGGCTATTGTAAATAGAGCTGCAGTGAGCATTGTGGTACATGACTCTTTATGAATTATGGTTTTCTCAGGGTATATGCCCAGTACTGGGATTGCTGGGTATTATGGTAGTTCTATTTTTAGTTTTTTAAGGAACCTCCATACTGTTCTCCATAGTGACTGTATCAATTTACATTCCCACCAGCAGTGCAAGAGAGTTGCCTTTTCTCCACACTCTCTCCAGCATTTATTGTTTCTGGATTTCTTGATGATGGCCATTCTGACTGGTGTGAGGTGATACCTCATTGTGGTTTTGCTTTGCATTTCTCTAATGATTAGTGATGTTGAGCATCCTTTCATGTGTTTGTTGGCAATCTGTATATCTTCTTTGGAGAAATGTCTGTTTAGGTCTACTGCCCATTTTTGGATTGGGTTGTTTGTTTTTTTGATATTGAGTTGCATGAGCTGCTTGTACATTTTGGAGATTAATCATCTGTCAGTTGCTTCATTTGCAAATATTTTCTCCCATTCTGAGGGCCGTCTTTTCGTCTCGTTTATGGTTTTCTTTGCTGTGCAAAAGCTTTTAAGTTTCATTAGGTCCCATTTGTTTATTTGTGTTTCTATTTCCATTTCTCTAGGAGGTGGGTCAAAAAGGATCCTGCTGTGATTTATGTCATAAAGTGTTCTGCCTATGTTTTCCTCTGTGAGTTTTATAGTGTCTGGCCTTACATTTAGGTGTTTAATCCATTCTGAGTTTATTTTTGTGTATGGTGTTAGGGAGTGTTCTAATTTCATTCTTTTACATGTAGCTGTCCAGTTTTCCCAGCACCACTTATTGAAGAGGCTGTCTTTTCTCCATTATATATTCTTGCCTCCTTTATCAAAAATAAGGTGACCATGTGTGTGTGTTGGGCTTATCTCTGGGGTTTCTATCGTGTTCCATTGATCTATATTTCTGTTTTTGTGCCAGTAACATACTGTCTTGATTACTGTAGCTTTGTAGTATACTCTGAAGTCTGGGAGCCTGATTCCTCCAGCTCTGTTTTTCTTTCTCAAGATTGCTTTGGCTATTCGGGGTCTTTTGTGTTTCCATACAAACTGTGAAATACTTTGTTCTAGTTCTGTGAAAAATGCCATTGGTAGTTTGATAGGAATTGAATTGAATCTGTATATTGCTTTGGGTACTATAGTCATTTTTACAATGTGGATTCTTCCAATCCAAGAACATGGTATATCTCTTCATCTGTTTGTATCATCTTTAATTTCTTTCATCAGTGTCTTAAAGTTTTCTGCATACAGGTCTTTTATCTCTTTAGGTAGGTTTATTCCTAGGTATTTTATTCTTTTTGTTGCAGTGGTAAGTGGGAGTGTTTCCTTAATTTCTGTTTCAGATTTTTCATCATTAGTGTATAGGAATGCAAGAGATTTCTGTGCATTCATTTTGAATCCTGCTCCTTTAGCAAATTCATTGATTAGCTCTAGAGTTTTCCAGTAGAGTCTTTAGGATTCTTTATGTATAGTGTCATGTCATCTGCAAACAGTGACAGCTTTACATCTTCTTTTCCAAGTTGGATTCCTTTTATTTCTTTTTCTTCTCTGATTGCTGTGGCTAAAACCTCCAAAACTGTATTGAATAAGAGTGGTGAGAGTGGGCAACCTTGTCTTGTTCCTGATCTTAGTGAAAATGATTTCAGTTTTTCAGCATTGAGAATGATGTTGGCTGTGGGTTTATCATATATGGCCTTTATTATGTTGAGGTAAGCTCCCTCTATGCCTACTTTCTGGAGGGTTTTTATTATAAATGGGTGTTGAATTTTGTCAGAAGTTTTTTCTGCATCTGTTGAGATGGTCATATGGTTTTTATCCTTCAATTTGTTAATATGGTGTATTACATTGATTGAATTGCGTATACTGAGGAATCCTTGCATTCCTGTGATAAACCCCACTTGATCATGGTGTATGATCCTTTAAATGTGCTGTTGGATTCTGTTTCCTAGTATTTTGTTGAGGATTTTTGCATCGATGTTCATCAGTGATAATTGGCCTGTAGTTTTCTTTTTTTGTGACATCTTTGTCTGGTTTTTGGTATCAGGGTGATGGTGGCCTCGTAGAATGAGTTTGGGAGTGTTCCTCCCTCTGCTATATTCTGGAAGAGTTTGAGAAGGATAGGTGTTAGCTCTTCTCTAAATGTTTGATAGAACTCACCTGTGAAGCCGTCTGGTTCTGGGCTTTTGTTTGTTGGAAGATTTTTAATCTCATTCTCAACTTCAGTGCTCGTGATTGGTCTGTTTATGTTTTCTATTCCTTCCTGGTTCATTCTTGGAAGGTTATACCTTTCTAAGAATTTGTCCATTTCTTCCAGGTTGTCCATTTTATTGGCATAGAGTTGCTTGTAGTAATCTCTCATAATCCTTTGTGTTTCTGCAGTGTCAGTTGTTACTTCTCCTTTTTCATTTCTAATTCTATTGATTCGAGTCTTCTACCTTTTTTTCTTGATGAGTCTGGCTAAAGGTTTATCAATTTTGTTTATCTTGTCAAAGAACCAGCTTTTAGTTTTATTGATTTTTGCTATTGTTTCCTTCATTTCTTTTTCATTTATTTCTGATCTGATCTTTATAATTTCTTTCCTTCTGCTAACTTTGGAAGGTTTTTGTTCTTCTTTCTCTAATTGCTTTAGGTGTAAGGTTAGGTTGTTTATGTGAGATTTTTCTTGTTTCTTGACATAGGATTGTATTGCTATAGACTTCCCTCTTAGAACTGCTTTTGCTGCATCACATAGATTTTGGGTCATCGTGTTTTCATTGTCATTTGTTCCTAGGTATTTTTTGATTTCCTCTTTGATTTCTTCAGTGACCTCTTGGTTATTAAGTAATGTATTGTATAGCCTCCATGTGTTCGTATTTTTCACAGATTTTTTTCCTGTAATTGGCATCTAGTCTCATAGCGTTGTGGCCGGAAAAGATACTTGATACGATTTCTGTTTTCTTAAATTTACCAAGGCTTGATTTCTGACCTGGGATGTGGTCTGTCCTGGAGAATGTTCCATGAGCCAAAAGTGTATTCTGTTGATTTTGGGTGGAATGTCCTTTATCAGTTAAGTTCCATCTTATTTAATGTATCATTTAAAGCTTGTGCTTCCTTATTTATTTTCATTTTGGATGATGTGTCCTTTGGTGAAAGTGGGGTGTTAAAAGTGCCTTACTATGATTTGTTACTGTCGATTTCCCCTTTAATGGCTGTTAGTATTTGCCTTATGTATTGAGGTGCTCCTATATTGGGTGCATAAATATTTACAATTGTTATATCTTCTTCTTGGATTGATCCCTTGATCATTATGTAATGTCCTTCTTTGTCTCATGTCATAGTCTTTGTTTTAAAGTCTATTTTGTCTGATATGAGAATTGCTACTCCAGCTTTCTTTTGATTTCCATTTGCATGGAATATCTTTTTCCATCCCCTTCACTTTCAGTCTGTAAGTTTGTATATGAAAGAGTATCTTAATCTACTTCATGGTATATGTAAGGAATTCAGTAATTTAATACAAAAGACGACTCTGTCTTTTACTATGATTGTAGAAGTAGAGACACTGTGAAGATTAATGTTACATATTTCAGACTTGGTTTGGTTAATAATAATAATCTTCAAATATAGTTTTATTATAATCAGGTTAGATGTGTTGAAAGATATGGCCCTTAACTTACTTTTTAATACCTTCCTTTCAGCTGACAGTTACTTAGGTTTTGAATTGACTTCCAGTTAGGTTTTGAATTGACTTCCAGTTATTAATAGTGTTTCATACTGGTCAGTTCGTAAAGCAAGCAGGAAGGAAGTACATTTACTTATTTTGATACTCGGTTGTATTTTAGAGTAGAGAATCCTACGTAGAAAGCTGTATTACTGGTGAATCCAGTAGATACCTGCCCAGTGAGCTCTATTTAGCGGTCCTTGACATTACTGTGAAAGGAAAATGAATTTAATAGAGTTTTGCATCATTTTTTTTTTTCAGACACTGGCCAAAAGAAGACCCTAGACAAGAAAGATGGGAGGAGAATGTCTTTTCAGAAACCCAAAGGGACTACTGAATATACTGTAAGTTATTTGTTTTGAAAAAGCTGATATCTCTTTGTGATAGTCTTATTTGAGACATTCTTTGTTTACGCTGTAAATAAGACAGAGGTTCCTAATTGCCTTATTTTAAAAATCTGTACACCACTTTCGATAACTGCTTTACTAATAATAATGATACTTCAGTTCTTAACTGTATTTTAGGATTTTTTTTCCTTAAAGGAAAATTTTATTAAGTGTGATATAACGATAATTATTCTAGCAAATTTAACAAAATGATAATTTACTTGGAGTTAAAGTTCCTGTGGTACAATAATTTTTTATTAGGTTAGACTTTTAAGGAAATATTTACGTTTTTAGAAATGTGATCTTCATTATATTCCCAGCAGTGCTAACGGTAATGAAAATGGCAGATAGAATACGGAAAAAACAAGTTGCTATTAATTTTCCAGAATAACCTCTCACATTAGATTATTTACACTGATTTATGGCTAAGTTTCTATGTTCTTGAAATGACCCTCAAATTTCCTTGCAGTCAGCTTTTCATATTTCTGGTTACTATGGAAAACTGAAGTGAGAAATGTACTTTAGTCTGTGATATGCTGCTTCTTTGATTGAATGTAAATGTTGTTAGATAATTTTAACATGTTAAAAATCTGTTATTTTAACTGAGCTTAATTTTGTGTTATTTTGTGTTTTTCTAATATGTTACTGTAACTGTATTAAGAAGAAAATAGCAAGTTGAAACAATTTATACATTTGTGTCATCATGAAATCTTCCAATCTTGGTTTGAGTCTTGATTATTTTTCATAAATTCTAAAAATTGAACCAATTATCAAAACCTTGAGTTATACTTTATTTTCATATACTGTATAATTGACAATTTGAGATTTTAAGTATTTTAAAAAGGTTTGAAACCAGATAATTTAAGGTAGAATTATATTTACTACTATCAAAAGAATCTCCTCTTAAGCATATTATAAACTCGAGTGTGCTTGTACCTTCTCTGCATGATTGAGAAATTGAGAATATAAATTCAGACAGTAAAATATTGAGTAATGTAGTTTGATGTATTCATTAGTGTTTATTAAGACTTAAGACTGTAGGCGTAAGGCATAAGATGTTATCTACATATGTAATCCTGTGGTTTTGAAGAACTACAAAAGTTTAGTTGGTTTTGAATTCAGGAGTTTACCAATTTTTTTCTTGTAATTCAATAAAACTTGTGTTATCGGTAGCAAATTTAAATTAAGAACCATTATTTTGGGCAAAGGTTAATTGAAACTTGGCCATTTGTATCCTTGGGTTCTGCATCAATGGATTCAACCAACCATGGATAGAAATATTTGGGGAAAAAAAATTCCAGAAAGTTCCAAAAAGCAAAACTTGAATTTCCCTTACTGGCCACTATTTACATACATTGTATTAGGTATTATAAGTAATCTAGAGATGATTTAATGTATATGGAGGATGTGTGTAGGTTATATGCAAATAACTATGCCATTTTATATAAGGGACTTAAGCACCCATGGATTTTGATATCTGCGGGGATCCTGGAACAAATCCCCTGGGATACTGAGGAATTACTGTATATTTTTTCTTATGTTATAAATGACCTTTGGGAAATAATCAGTTACTGATAAGAAAAGTTATAAAACATCCTCTAGGAGATCTTTGTTTTCATTTTTTATCCCTTTGTTTATTCCCGATGCCATATCCTAAAGATAGAAACACATGTGTTTCTAAAACTAAGATATTACTGTCTTCTATTCTTACTATAATTTGTAAAATCTTCATATAATATCTTTATATAAGGTACATAACATGATTTTTGTATTTGGGAAAAATATATTTTTCTATATTTCTTTTGAAATCTTTCAATATTACAGTGTACTCTCAACATTTACTTATTCTAATATATTTATGGTTTAGCTTAAATGTATTTTCGGACCACCTAAATATAGTATAAATTAGTCATTGTACCTTAGGAAGCTTTATAGTTAGAATCATACATAAAAAAAAATCATACATATGTATTACGTATGTGTTTATATATGCACATACATGCACAGTTTTTAACTATAAAATTACTTTCAGTAGGATCAACAAGTAGACCTTGAAAATGCCATACATAACCATTTTCTTCCTAGTTAATTTAATATCCCTGTACCATTCTATCGAAAGCCTTGTCTAAGGTCACTAATGATTTTCTAATTATCAAACCTGGTGGCTTTTTCTTTGTTGTTGCATACCACTCACTGTTCCTTCTTTCTTGTTTTACTTTCCTTCTCAATGTTCTTTAATGTATCTTTCAGTGAGGATCTGTGAATGGATAATCAGGCAGTGTCTGAAAAGTCTTCATTGCACCCTCATTCCTGGTAGTTGAGCTGCCTATAGATTATTAGGTTAACAGTTATTTTCTGTCAGCACTTTTTTTTTTTTTTTCCCCCGGATGCGCAGGCTCAGCGGCCATGGCTCACAGGCCCAGCCGCTCGGCGGCATGTGGGATCTTCCCGGACCGGGGCACGAACCCGTGTCCCATGCATCGGCAGGCGGACTCTCAACCACTGAGCCACCAGGGAAGCCCTCTGTCAGCACTTTGAATGTAGTTATCTATTATCTTATGCCCTTCTGTTGCCTTTTTATTTTTGTTCATTTCTAGGCAGTCTTCTTTTTTTAGATTGTTTTTTGAAGTTTACTTCTTGTCCTTACAGTTCTATAGTGCCACTGTGATAAGTCTAGATTCAGACAAATTTTTATCTTATTGTGTTTCTTCACTCTAAG